>NC_045768.1:106695263-107003970 GCF_008692025.1 Phocoena sinus
ATAACTACAGAGAAACTGACTTGGATAAAAACAAAACAGAAACAAACAGGTCAGTTGCTAAGTTATGTGAATTCTTAGAAGCTTTTGAGAAATAGCTTGTACTGATCTTGGTTGAAATCTAATGGGACTTCTTTTGACTCTACTTAACCCCTTTCTGACCCTTTCACTGGCCCATCTCTTGTATTTCTTTTTCATCCCCTGAACTCTCTTTTGATTCATTGGACTGGTGCTTCTGTATCTCCCAACTGCCTTCTCATTCAGCCTTGCCCTGTAGGAAGGGGACATTCTACTTTATAGAAAGTATGAGGTTCTGAGGATGATCTTAGATGGCTTTTGGGAAAAGGAATATGCTTGGCCCTTATCTCCTCACCCTGGGCTCTTTCTTGGAGCCCCATACCATGCTTATGAATGGATGTATCTTTTTATTTGGGAGTCCATGACTTATGCTTGGTAACTTAAAGAGAGAGTCTTCAATAGCTATACATCTGGATTTAATTTTGTTTCCCTTTTTTACCTCCCTTTCCAAATCACCAAACTTTGCCCATCTTTCAATTTCCCATTCGAGTTCCATCTTTTCTGTGAAGGCGTTCCAAGAAGTCCAGCACAGAAGAACAGCTCCTTTTGGCACTTAGAGTCAGGATATGCAAGGTCACTTGATTAACACTAAATCGCTTATGTATTACATTGCTCCCAACCAGAATGTCTCTCTACCTAGTTAAGAATTCACAGATGCCCCTCAGGTAATTGAATTAACAGAATTTTGAAACATTCTGGATACCAGCACTACAAATCTTCAGATGAATAAAGAAGGATTTCATTGTGATTTAGGTACACTCTCCAGACTTTACCAAAAGTCACTCACCCTTTTTTCTGTCTGTCTCCAAGGTGCTGTCTACTAATCCATCTACTCTCTCCTTATCAGTCTTCCACTTGCTTCACTTGACCCTTGGGTCTTAGATTCTCTTGTAGTCACCAAGTTATGTGTTATTATAGCTTTCTACAGATCCACTTTCCTCAAAGGCGGCACTCTATTTCCTTTTAGTGGGTTCCCTAACCACTGGGCTTTCTTTACAGAGCTCATTTCTCTGGCACCCAGAGAAACTGTACTCCACCAGATATCTGTGGGGTGATCTTCCAGTCACAGTCTGTTTGGGAACTTCACCTTTTGTGGAACTCCAGATTGAACAAAAGCTTCATTAGTGGGTGATTATCCACTTTACAAAGGATTCCTTTAGATAGCAAATTCCCAGAATGGGCTTAAAATAGGTTTAATTTAACTCCAGTCCAATTGTACACCTCATTCAATAACACACTGATCGTTAAAAACGAGGTACAGTTCTGCTTACTTATAGACTAATTGCCTGTTTGTCCTTTTAAACCCCCTACTTCTTATCTAGTAGATCACACTTCTTTTTTCAAAGTCTTCAAGATTCACTTCTGTGGGAAGGCTATTTTCTGATGAAAAGGAGTGCCTTGGGGGAGCCCCAGCTAAGTCCCGTTGTCACTGTTGTCCATGATCAGACAGAGGAAGTTACCTCCACCAAAGACCCCCCTAGAGAAAGTCTGTGGTCTCATTGCCTATATCCACTAGCAAAACTAGATAGAGGAACTTTTCCTCCCTCTTCTGCTGAAACTTTCCCTGAAATTCCACAATAGATACCACTGCATGTTCCAGTGCACATGACCTGTGGTTCTCATGCTGTGGTTGTGTCTGTAGCATTCTGGCTAATCTGGTGGGAAATGAAGGTAGTTTGAAGAAAAAACTCAGCTTGTCTATACAAGTGTTGCCTGAGTGTTTCACTTATCAGCTGGATGTTTCGGATGAGGGTCTATCCAGAGGTGTTGGTTAAAGAGCTGTTTCAAAGGATGGTTTAACAAGTCGTTGCCATAGCCTCCTAACTGGTCTTCATAAAGTTTTGTCTCTCTTTTTCATGGAAATTTCTCCTTTTTAACTGTGCATCTCAAACTTTAATGTGCATACGGATCACCTGGGGACGTTGTTAAAATGAAGATTCTGGGACTTTCCTGGCAGTCCAGTGGTTAAGACTCTGCACTTCTACTGTAAGGGGCACGGGTTAGATCCCTGGTCGGGGAACTAAGATCCAGCATGCCGGTGGCTTGGCCAAAAAAAAAAAAACCGAAAAAACCCAAACAGATTCTGATTTAGTACATTTGGGATGGGAATTGAGATTTGTGGGCTGTTTTGTTTTGTTTTGTTTTTTTCTTTCTAACAAGCTCCCATGTGATCTTGATGACGCCAGTTTGTGGACCACACTTTGAGTGGCAAGGCTACTAGAGCAATCATTCTGAACGTGAGCCTGATCATGTCACTTTCCTACTTGAAATCCATCAATAACCCCTATCACTTCCAAGGTTAAATCCCAAATCCTCAGATGGCATACAAGCGTCTTTATCTTCAGCTCCTTGCCTATCTTTCCAGCTTTATCTGTCACTTGTGTTGTTTCCAGAACTAGTCAAGTTCCTCCTCACTTTGGCACAGGTTACAGACCCCACTGACCTAGCAGACTTCCACCCACCCTTCTAGATTCATCTCAGTTACTAGCTCCAGGAATCCTCATTTGTCATCTCGAGGTCTCTGTGCTACCTCAGTGTTCCCCAAGTACCTGTTGTGTACTTCAACTACATATTGCATGCCTGGAAAGTTTTGTCTATGTTTCTTTCTCCCCGTTAGACTGTCAGTTCCTGTGGGAGTGTCAGTTATATTCCCTTAATCTCAGACTCTCCATACCCTAGCACAGTGCTTGGCACACTTAATAAATATTTGAGTGGATGTATAGAGATGAGCTCGTAGGTTTGTCTTCTTGTTCCCTGCATGGTACTTGCTCAGTCAAGGTCAACCTGTCTCTGATTCTTGTCTGCCAAGCACTCCTTCTCGGAAATCCTTGTTCAACCTTCTGTCTGGGGGAGATGAATCTGATGCCTACGAGTCATGTCTAATTCCATGGTCTGAACGTTAGCAGCAGTTAATTCATTGCTGTTGTTTGGAAAATGCTAATTAATGAACATGATTTGTCTGGCGCTCAAGGGAAAAAGTCAAACTGCTTTAAAAGCAGCATTTACCTCAGGTAACTGAGCTCTGTTAACGAAGGCAGTAGGTCTCAACCCAGGCTGCCCATTGGAGCCACTTGGGAATCTTTCAAAAAATACTGATGCCTTGGCCCGGCCCCCAGGAATTCTGATTTCATTGGTCTGAATTGGCCTGGAGGTAGGGTCTGGCATCGATATTTTAAAGAACTCCCACTGAAATCACTATACCAAGTCAAGCATCATAACTCTTTTCTTGATAAGGAGTTAATAACACTTACCTGATGGATTATCCAACCATTGTTCCTCCTGAGGAACTCTTGATTTAAATTTCTTCTTGACATAATTAGCAAAAGTGATAAAGTTCTTATTTCAACGTATTCAGTAGCTCTCAGTTATGCTCTATGCAGTCTATAATTTTACTAAGAGGCCTTTTGAATTAAAACCCTTTCTTATCAACTCTAACTGGGTTTGAATCAGAAAGAAGGGAAATCAAAAAAAAAAAAAGAAAGAAGGGAAATCAGCTTCAGGTTGTTTTACATCAGCTCTGGAGGTGTTCACTGCTTCTCTCTCGAATGGACACAGGTAAGGGAGGAGTTCAGGTGAGGGCAGGGGTACAACTTTTAAGCTTTTCCTGGCTCAGTTTGGATGGGGTGATTTCTCTGAAGCATTTTGCAGTCTTAGAGACCCCAGATATGATTTTGGAATTAGCTATAATTTTGAAAAATAGCTGCTAATGATATTCCTCTCTTGGCAGAGAATTGACAACAGTGCTTATAAAACATTATCATGGAACTTTGCAGAATCAGAGGTGCTTTCATAGGGGGTCTGGTTTCTCTTCAGAGGGGATGGATTTTAATGGCGTCAGGTCTGGGAAGGTCCCCTTTACCCCCCTGCTCTCCTCAGTTGGCATATATAGGTCAACAGGGTCCTGGGAGCTACCATCCCATAAAGGGGCGTTTGAAGGAGATCCATATACAGCGGCGGAGAGCACTCTTGCATGTTTCCTAAGGCTGTAATGCTTTCCAGCATCAAACCCATTGGTACAAAGGCTCAGTGTGAGGGAGAGGACATAGGCTGGTAAACTCTTGGTCAACAATTGGTAGTTTAAAGTCACTCCTAGTGCCTAGTCTGGTTCCAAGGAGGGTTAGCTTTTAGGCTCATACATATTCCTGGAAGAGTTCCCGCCTGTGACTTATAAAGGTGACCCCTGAATAAGATCAAGGGTTTTAAAGTGGTGTTGACTCAGGCTGGTAACACCTTGATAATCCCAGAAAGCAAGTTGAGAATTTTTTTTTTCCTGGTAAATTTATAGGGAAACTTTAAATGTAACCTCGGTAGATATAAGTTCCTTGAAGGTAGGGGGCTATTTTGTTCTTTTTTTGTATTCTTCTCTCTACCCCTTCCTCACATTGCCTTGTATATTATGGATATGCATAAATGATAGTAAATAAATACAGCTAAAATTTTTGAGCATTTATTATATGCCAAGTACTTTGTATACACCCTCTAATTAAATCTTCCCAGTCACTCTGAGAGGTAAGTAATATTATCATCCGTTTTACAGATGGGACTATTGAGGCTCATTGGAGTTAAATAACCCCGAGGCCATACAACTAGTGAGTGGCAGAAAGAAGATTCAGCCTGGATTTTATGTTTATAAAACCTTTGCTCTTAATTCACCTGGTGTATCTTAAATGGTCCTGGGAATATCTCAGAGTCATGGGGTGGGGGAGGTGATTTGTGGAAATGCAGATTTCTGGGCTCTACTCCCACAAAATGCTGATTCAGTTGGTTTGGTGTGAGAGCCGGGAATCGTCAGTCCCGTGCTTGTTGAATTGCTTGGCACACCAACCCGGCTCTCTTGATGAGTAGGCATCCCTGTCTTTGTCTCATGTGACTGTTGGCAGGATACCCCAAATGGTTCAAACCTTGCAAGCCCAGACTTTCCTTAGCAACATTAAGCCCTCTACACAGCAAGAAGAGTTCTTGTGTAATGCAAACACATTTCACCTCAGTCTCTTATAAGACAAGTAGCTTCACCTGTTTGCTGAAGTGGGCCCCCCCCCATCTCACTCACATCAGTATTAATGTATAAATGACATACAATGAGTGAAAGCTCTTGGAATATATCAAGAAGTTCCTCAATACCTCTATCACTGTAAATTGTGTTCTTGTATGTTTTTTTCAAGTGTGGCATTTCCGTCAGCCTTAAATGTTAATTCTGCATTGCTTTATAAAGGTGTTAGTTCAAATTCTCAGGTAATGTGAGCTTCTTCCTTACCTCTATCACTGTAAATTGTGCTCTTGTATGTTTTTTTCAAGTGTGGCATTTCCGTCAGCCTTAAATGTTAATTCTGCATCGCTTTATAAAGGTGTTGGTTCAAATTCTCAGGTAATGTGAGCTTCTTCCTTTCTGTGAGTTCTAGAATGTGACTTAAGGAAGAATCTTAGACTCGGAGCAATGGAAGGAAACCCTGGATCCTTTCCTGACCTCCCACCTGCCCTGTGCCTGCTGGAGGGGAATGGCTGTACTTGTCTGCTCCATTAGGGGGCGCTCACCCTCTCCAGAGCCTGTGGGTACCATTGGTTGACAACTCTAGTTAGGCTTTAAAAAAAAATACGTACATACATATATATATATAAAAATTCAAACCGTGAAATGTATCATACACATAAAAGTGTATAAAATGTGTTGTGTACTGTTGAAGAATAATAGTAGAATGAACACTTGCATATATCCCTTTCCAGGTTAAGGCATAAAACATGATCAGACCCCGAAAGCTTGGCCTGTGTACCTCTCCAATTAATTCCCTGCTTTCCTTCCTCCCAGAGGGGTCTTCCTTCTGCAGTTTTGGTGTTAACCATTTCTTGATTTTCTTTATATGTTACCATTTACATGTGAGTCAAGCTCTTTTTATTATAGAGTCTCAAGACAGAGGTCACTAGCACAGACTCAGGAGCCAAACTTCCTGCATTCTCATCTCACTTGTGCAACACTGGGAAAGTGAGTTATCTTCTCTCTGCCTTGGTTTCCTTATCTGTGAGATCAGAGGAGTAATAGTTTCTGCCTTAAAGGGTCGTGAGAAGTAAATACATTTATGTTGCAACCTTTATAACAGGACCTGTTAGATAATAAATATGATGAGAATGTCATTATTTGTTTACATTAAGCTGATGTCTACCTTCCTGTACATCAGTGCTTCTCAGTCATCTGTGGTAAAGGACTTAAAAAAATTCCAGGACTTCCCTGATGGCGCAGGGGTTAAGAATCCGTCTGCCAGTGCAGGGGATATGTGTTCGAGCCCTGGTCCGGGAAGATTCCCACATGTGGCCAAGCAACTAAGCCCATGCGTCACAAGTACTGGGCCTGTGCTCTAGAGCCTGCGAGCCACAACTACAGAGCCTGTGTGCCACAACTACTGAAGCCCACACGCCTAGAGCCCGTGCTCCGCAACAAGAGAAGCCACTGCAATAAGTCCCACGCACCACAACAAAGAGTAGCCCCTGCTCACCACAACTAGAGAAAGCCTGCTCGCAGCAACGAAGACTCAACACAGCCAAAAATAAATAAATTTATTAAAAAAAAATTCCAATCCATTGTGGACTGATAATTTTGTAAAATATAATAACATTGAATAACTGGAAAAAATGGAATAAAAAACCCAAACATGAAAATTCAAACTCCAATTTTTTATTATTAGAGTCAACGGAAATAAAATTACTATGTCAAATTGCTATAAGTGTTTTTAAATGATTACTTGCAATTTCTATACTGACTTGTCATGAACCGGTAGCAAACAGCTTGTGGACGGCCACCAGCTCACAGATGCAATCCAAGGTGCTCTGTTCCAGATCTCTGCCCACTGATTTCTGCCTAGTCCTGCAAGAGGCCCATTCCTTTTGCAGGAAGCAAGTTTTGTCAGCCTTTCATTGGATGGTCCACAGAATGTTGGCTTTTTTTCTTTCCTTTTTTATTTTTCATTTGTATTTTAAAAAATCGAAGTATAGTTGATTTACAGTGTTTCAGGTGTACAGCAAAGTGATTCAGTTATACATATAAATATATCTATTCATTTTCAGGTTTTTTCCTTTACAAGTTATTATGAAAAATTGAATATAGTTCCCTGTGCTATACCGTTGGTCCTTGTTACCTATTATCTTGCTTATCTATTTTACATATAGTGGCATGTATCTGTTAATCCCCAAATCCTAATTTATCCCTTCCAACATTGTTTTTCTTATAGCTGGCTTTCACCTGCAAGAAACAAAAATCATTTTAAAGTAAACAACCATACTTAATAAGTGCAGATTATCACCAGAGACCACAGTTTTCTTCTTTTTTTTAAGTCAAGGTATAACTTCCGGTGTTAAGGAAACTTCCCCATAAAGACAAGCAGCTATAGGAGAAGTATAGAGCTAGATTCTGAGTTTTCGGACTCAGGAATAAGACAAGAGCAAATTTTTAATTTTCTGCATATTGAATTTGATTGTAAACTCTTTGAAGCCGCCTGTGTCCTTTCCCTCCCCTCTCCCCTGATGTGCCTTATGTCCTTGTGGACACAGTGGGCATTCACAAGACAGCTCTTAAGAGACTCATGAATGCTATGACATTGAACCCTGGGAGCGTGCCAGCATTCTACCATTTTTGATTATAAGAAGGCAATTTCGTATGGTCCAAAGGTAATTTCATCTGGGGCCTCTCCCTGCAGATCTATTGAGTAATCCTTTCCTGGGAATGGAATCTTCCCATTTCTAGGAGCTCAGAGAAGTCTTGAGTCCTGGGTAGGGAAACACGGCCTCATCTTGCCTCTGCAGCCGAGCTTTTCACAGCTGCTGCCGGAACCCAAGTCCAAGGACCAGCCCTCCCCCATCCCAGGTATCTGTCAAGGAAGAGTCTGTTTCAACTTTCACAATGGATAAATTCTGGCTGACGTGTGAACAGTTAAAGGAGAATTACTCATGACACTTGTTAGAGATGGTAAGGAAGGCTTTGTTCAGAGGTACTACCAGAGTGGGGTTTTACAGTAGGATAGAGAGATGGGGCCCACCTCTGAAAACAAGAAGGAAAAGTGGAGATTTCTAGCCAAGGAGCAGGGTGAGGGTCCGTGGATGGGAAATTACTAAGAGGAAACATCGGGAAGAGCTGCATTCTTGCTAAACTGACCCAACAGGGTTCTTGCTGAAGGCAGGCCAGGGTGAGCTGATACCACTCAGGGGGGCGTTGGTGGGGACGGGGAAATTTGATCAGATATTGAGGGTGAAGATTCCCTCTAAACTGACTTAGCAGCATTCTTGCTAAAACTGGACTCTGCAAGGACAGAGGTAGAAGCCCGAGGTTGAGCCTAGCTGAGCAGAGAGCTCAGAGAAGCCTGGTTAAAGCTGGTCAGAGAGAGACTCTTTGTCTGAACGTAACCGTGTAACCGTGTTGATTGAAGTCTGGGGTCCAGGGTTCCTTCCCAAGCTCCAAGCTCCATTGTGAATTTCAGCTCGAGATGTCCTGTCTCCTAAATACAATATTTCTATAGCCACCCCAATACATCTACACTTGACTAAAATCAAGATTTAAATTGGACAGCAGTTCAGAGCTTCTTTTGAGCTTGAAAAATCTAATATATATGTATGTGTGTATATATATGTGTATGTATACACATATTTATTTATTTATTTGAGCAGAGAGAGGTTTATTTCAGGGCCAAGCAAGGAGAACCGGTGGCTCATGCCCCAAATCTGACATTTATTTTTAAACTATTAATGTTCACACAAGACTAGGGGTCAAAGGCTCTGTCCATCTGATGTGAAAATAACTGTTTTTACTTCTAGCAATTGATCAGTTCGGGACAGGGTGGGGGGCGTGGGTAAAAATCACAAAGGCTGTTTGAATTTCAGTCAAAAATCGTCAATCTATTGACTGTGGATTAACATGGGTGTTTTCTGGAAGGCCCCAAGAGATGAATTTTCATCGTCATCCCATATGAAAGAAGGGACATGTCAGCTTCTGCCTGCCGAAAATCTGCCTTACAAAATTCATGCCTGCCACTGGCCCTCAAACTACAGGACAAGCCACCAGAAGCTGTCCCAGGTTACTGATCCTGTGATCAGAGATGGGGGCCTGAGACCCCGAGCAGGGCCACTCGATGGGAACCTCAGCCTCTCTCCTTTGTGGGCCTTCTGCACACACATGAGACTTGTACACATGTAGACACAAACACAGAGATCACCCACAAACATATACAGACCCACACTCACACCACGTGCACTGCCACATACCCCACTGCTAGCAGGAAGGTAGTATGACCAGAAAGACGGCTAAATCCAATCTCAGCTTAATTGGTAGACAATTCTCAAATGGAGTAAAAGTCTGGGCAGTGGAAGATCTGAATCTACAGTAGCTGTGTGACTTTGGGGCAGTCACTTCACCTCTCTGGTCTTAGTTTTTCTATCTGTAAAAGGTGAGTGTTGAAATAGCACAATAGTTCTCAGACTTTCACTTGGGTCAGAATCACCTGGAAGGCTTATTGAAACAGAATGCTGGGCCTCACCCCAGAGTTTTTGACTTAGTCTGTGTGGGATGGGGCTCCATAATTTGCACTTCTAACAAGTTTCTAGGTGATGCTGGTGGGGGGACCACACTTTGAGAAGCGTAGGAGTAGAGGAACTCTCTTGTTTTTATTAGGTCTGAAATTCTTCAACTCCGGGGCAGACGTTGGGACTAAATATAACTCTAAGTTGTTGCGGTTCTCAACCAAAGCTGATTTCGCCCCACAGGGCCATTTGGCAAGGTCTAGAGACATTTTTGATTGCCTCAAATCAGGGCGTGTTGTTCCCAGCATCTAGTAAGTAGATACTAGATCCCAGAGATGCTGTTAAACATCCTACAGTGCACAGGACAGTCCCCACCACAAAGAATTACCTGGTTTAGAATATCACTGTGGCTGAGGCTCAGAAACTCTGCTCTAAGTGATCTCATTCAGCCGGGTTTGAATTTGTATAAGAACGT
This sequence comes from Phocoena sinus, assembly GCF_008692025.1. Lineage (NCBI taxonomy): Eukaryota > Metazoa > Chordata > Mammalia > Artiodactyla > Phocoenidae > Phocoena > Phocoena sinus. Next base: position 106,705,309 of record NC_045768.1, read on the forward strand.
TAGACATTGGAATACACTGCGTGGTAAGATTGATGTTGACTTTTCATTTCTGGGAAGGAAACGGCCCACAAAAACTACCCGACATTCTCTGAGCTAGGGCTTGCTCCTTGCTTCTGGGCCTCACTCAAGGCTGAGCAGGACAGTTTTGACTCTCTCGGGAAGCTTGCAGATCTCAGATCCCAGGGAAGCCGCCCAACAAAGCACAAGGGCTGGCTCCCAGCAGGGCATATTCCCAAAGCAACATCCATCCAGGATCCGGCAAGCCTTGCACTGGATTAGGTCAGCACTAGGTGTTGATTGCATTGTGTTCCCTTTCTCTGCTTCCAATCCATAGGCTAGCGAATGAGGGCAGCCCTTGTGGGTTCTGATTTAGGGACATATCAAGTCCCTAAATTTGCAGAATATCATAAGCCAGAAAGACTCTGTGTGTTTGTGTGTGTGTGTGTGTGTGTGTGGTGAGAACCACATATTCAAACCATTCCCTATTTCTGCACCTCATCCTGCCAATTACAATCTGCTTGGTGGTGTGAAACTGACAGCCGGCAGCAGTGATGGAGACAGGAGAACGATGAACAAGGGCTTTGTGCATTCTCAGCTTTAGAGAGAATGTTCAGTGGGGCGGACAGGCATGTAACTGGCAGGTTTAGGAATCAGTAAAAACCAAGAACTGGAAGTCCTAATTTATCGTCTCTTTCAATACAAGGCTAGACACAGGCTATTTAATATAATGCATTGTTTACAAGTGGAGGAGAGTGGAAGTTATTGATGCATTACAAATGCATCTCATAAGCCAATGGGTAGGTAATAACAATTGCAGAAGACTAAATTTGACTTTAATCCCCTGAAGAATGGCATGCATACAGCTTAAAATGATAAAAGCTGGAGGGGGTCTGGGGAGAGGGAAAGAGGGAGGGAGGAGACCAAGGGAGACTGAGGGAGACAGAAGGAGACAGAGCGGGGGAGAGACAGAAAAAGAGGAATGAGAGCTGATTTTCTCCTGGGATTATGCATTTCTCGATTAGGAAATAGAGTGGGAACTGAAAGAAAAGATTTTTTAAACGTTGTTTTGATAAACAAGCATCACGCTTAGCAGGGTGTTTTCAGTAGCAGTTCTGGTGTCGTGGTCAAGCAGCTGGGTCACTTGCCAATCCCTTGGATAATCCTAAAAGCAGAAATAGAAAACAAGTCTTCGTTTGATTAGTGCATGTAGGCTGTTCTGTGTCCCCTTCCCAGGGTTGTTCGCACCATGGCCACACTGGCTGGGTGTAAACAAGTTTGCCCAGGCTTTGTGGTTAAAATTCCCCACTGTTGACACCTAGTGCCTGATGCTTTGGACATAGCAGGCGTCCCGTGAACATTGGCTGAGTGGACATGGGGTGATGCAGACGCCCACAAAGAAACGATGTAGCCGGACTTCAGATTTCAGAGTCTCAGCAGGGAAAGTGGCTTTGGAGTAAGCAAAAGAGTGTCTATTTCCCACCCAAGCTGAAATCTCTGCAATGTTATTGACAAAGGGGTCCAAATTCTGAGTGAAGAAGCACATGATAGCGGGCTGAGGTAGCCCACTCCTTCATTGAATGAGATTAAGAGCAGTCAATGTTTATTGGGTGCTTACTACGTGGCAGTCACTGTGCTAAAATCTCCATGTGGTGTATCTCTATACGCATCTCCAGTTTAGGAGGTAGTAAGCAACATTTCTTTTTAAAGATGTGGAAATTGAGGCATGGAGAGTTTTCACAGCTGGTGCTGGTGGAGGAGGCTGACTCTGTAGGGCATCCTCGTGACGAGTGAGGGTGTTCTTCCCATGTTGACCTGAAGCTTGCTTCCCATTCCCATCCAGGGTCCCCGTGGGCTGGCGTGCCCAGTGCTGGATTTCCATTATCAACATACTTCACATTTGCTTGGTTTATGGATGTGTTTGCAGTGTACCATCTGCCTTTTCCGGTGATCCAGTGGCAAACAGAGGGAGAAAGAAGATTGGCACTGGAAGATCTTTCTGTGACAGCTTGCTGAGTGTGACAGCCAAGTGCATCCAGCCTGGGTCATGGAGCATAGCGAGTCCCTGGTCATCACCTCAAGAAGCCACTATTCGTGGATCACTCGGAGAGAAACAAATGAACTTACTCTGGAGAACAAACAGTGGTCTCAGTGACCCCATATGTGTGTGTAAGCTGGTTGAATCCTAAGGGGAGCCAGTAATGTCACCTCTCTAGGCGAACCCCGATCTGGTAGGCCCTGAGTAAACATTTGCCTGTGTCCTCAGAAGGGCTAAGCCTGGAGAAAGAAAACATTTTTTATTTGGGAGAATGATCTTGACCATTTGTCTATGACTTTGGGTAATTAGACCTCACAGTCTGGGGTCCTATTCCCTTGCAGCTGGCTTGTATTTTTGTGCTTGGTGTCTTATGGGTGTTTGCCCTTGAGGCACGATGGGGGTCTTTGCTTGCCCCTGGTTTCCTGTGGGAACCTGTGGACAAGTCACTTCCTCTCTCTGGGATATGTAAGCCTTCCCTGGGTGTTTCAAAAAGAGAAGCTAAACTATTCCATATGCCCCAACCATTTTGATAATTTCCTTTTCTTTCTGAGAGCCAGTTCTTCTTTTTTTAAAAAAAATTTTACTGGAGTATAGTTCATTTACAATGTTGTGTTTGTTTCTGCTGTACAGCAAAGTGAATCAGTTATACATCTACATCTACAGTTATACCTATATCCACTCTTTTTTAGATTCTTTTCCCATATAGGTCATTACAGAGTATTGAGTAGAGTTCCCTGTGCTATTGACATATACACACTACTAGACATAAAATAGATAACTAATAAGGACCCACTGTAGAGCCAGTTCTTCTAATGGCAACTTTTTGCAGTCAAACAGGTTTGAAAATGTGGAGGAATCTTTGTCCTTGCTCCTGACTCTCACACATCCAACCAACCGCCCATCCTAGTGACTTTATCTCGGAAGTGTCTCCTAGGCCAGGTCAGGTCTTCATGATTGCTCATTTGAGCAATGGCAGGAACCTCCGAACTGGTTTTCTTGCCCCCAGCTCTCAATCTGCTTAGCCCCTGCACAGGCAGAGAGAACTTCCAAACGCAGCGTTTACCGGTGATGATGAGCAGAACACCTTTTACCGAGGAATGATGAGGGAGGTGCGATGGAACTGCGTGACGGTATTGTTGTGTGCTATGGGATGCGGACGTCATGGTCACTGCCATCATTTAATGAGCACCTACTATGTGCCAGACACTGCTTCACATGCTAGTCATACATAATTTCTTATCTTTTTTAACAGCCTTGTGGTACTGATGCCTGTATTATCATCTCTATTTTGCAGATAGACAGCTGGGGTTCCAGAGAGAGCCAGAGCTACAAAGTTGGTATGTGGCAGGGCCAGGAATCGAATCCAGCTTTCCGGCTTTAAAGCCCATCCCTCTTCCCCCTCCCCTTTTGCCACATCACTGTCGTTCCAGAAACAGAGTCAGAGGTGGAAAAAGGAAACAAATGCAGACTCATCTGCAAAGTTATTGAAAAAAAAGGGTAAGGACTTTATTTTAAGAACTTATTTTCATTAGGATTTCATGTGGGATTTATTTTCATTTCAGCTGCCATGTGGTCATGAATATATACCTTATTTAAAGTTGATATCATCAACAGTTATAAAATTGGTAATGTGGGGACTTCAGAGATCTCTCTTTAAAAGTGAAAATATGTATACATATATCTTTTATCCCTTTTGGGTAACTGGCTCCTCCTAATTCCTCATTCCTACTCAGTTCGGTGAGCAGAGTATTTTCAGAATGGAGAGCGGTGGGCAGGGTGTGGGGAGCCCCAGCTGGACAGAGGTCCGAGAGGCAGAATGGTACCCAGCACTGCTTCTGGGGTCACTGGCTTCAAACCAGAGAATAATGCTGCTGTGTGATTTGTCATGGGCAACTGTGTACCATGCATTTGTCTATAGCCATGAGAGTCTACTCACCTTGAGAGTAAAACAATAAGACATGACGTTTTTAATTTTGCAGAGCTGAAAAGCCTTTTAGGAGGGTTGTCCAGAAAGCCACGAAAAAGCATCAGTGATTTTTTTTTGTCTCTGAATGTTCAAATCCTGGTAGCTGAATATTACGACTTTTCTATATTCCCAATGCCTAGGTATTCTTTATAGGTTGTTAAGATCACGTGCAGCTAATTTAAGTCATTTGGAAACCATTTCAGGTACAGGGCCAGATATTTGGGGGGAATATTAAAAATTCTCACTTGGAAATGAATTTTTATGTCATATTTTAAAAGATTGTGGTAAACGCTATATCACATAAATCCCACCATTTCAACCACTTTATTTAATGCAGTGGCATTAAGTACATTCACCTTGTTGTGCAAACATCACCACCATCCATCTCCAGAATGCTTTTCTTCTTCTCAAACTGAAACTCTGTACCCTTTAAACACTAACTCCTCGTTCCTCCTTTCCCAGCCACCAGCAGCCCTATTCGACATTCTTTCTCTATGAATTTGACTACTTAGGTACCTCATATAATTGGAATCCTATAGCATTTGTCCTTTTGTGACGGGCTTATTTCACTGACCATAATGTTCTCAAGGTTCATCCATGTTGCATCATGTGTCAGAATTTCATTTCTTTTTAAGGCTGAATAATATTCCATTGTATGGCTAGACCACACTTTTTACCCGTTTATCTATTGATGGGCACTGGTTGCTTCCACCTGGAAATGGCTTTTACAACAATGTTTTAATTGAGAACTCATAGAGACAAACTCTTAAGCTTGCTTTATGAGACCATCAGATACATTTTGATAAAAATCCTATTTTATAGACTCAGCGTCCAAACATTTCCTTTAGGACTGTAGTCAGGTTGCTCAGATTTATATCTAAACCAAATCAGGGGCAACATATCCTGTCATTTGGTTACATTTTTTTTGGGGGGGGGGATACATTTCATTGCCAGGTATAGTTTCTGCCTACGGTCACCCATCCTCAACCAAACCTTAGAAAGTAAAAGTGTATAAAGGCAAAAGAATATGATTATTTTTTAAAGCTCATGTATCCTTGAAACTTTTATGGTCTTAACTGAGTTCTTGATACAATTACAGTGTTTTACTAAATGCAAGGAGAACCCACTTTAGTTGGGGGCAAACCTGGCAGGTTTTTTCTAACACAACGGAGGATGTGAAATGGTTAAAGGATCAAATCTAGGGCTGCAGGCAGGGAGAGTGTGCCAGAAGTAGCAAGCCAGCAATGTTTTTGCAGAGGTGGGGAAGAGAAACATTTCTCTTTGGATTTGTAAATTATTATTCCTGTCAAAAGGAGCAAGCTTATAAATGCCCTATCTTCCTCTAGGATTTTCGGGCAACCCAGAGGTTTCAGAGATATTCAGGGAGAGGTAGAAAGCCACGGTCATGTAGGAGAAAAAGTCAGTCCCAAGGTGACAAGTGACTGGCAAATAGACATTCAACAGAGAGTGCTGGGAGAAAAGCAAGCAGTCTTCTGTAACTACAATAGATGAAGACTCTTTTGAAAATCTGAAGCTAAGAGACAGACATTTTCTGAAATTAGTGATAATGACACTGATATCAGGGAGTAACCATTATGGCACAGAATGGCATGTAACAAGAACAGCCTGGGACACAGAGGATCGGTGGAACCTGGGTTACATGAGAATAAAATAAATCCCCACAGGACCAGACAAAGACAATTCCCCACCACCTCTGACTACATCTTTCCACCAGTTCCCCAAAGAGGGGAGATTAGAAGTTAACGTCAGAACCTGCTGTACATTTCTTATTGTTGTCAGTTGTATAATTATGTTTAAGTTAACTGTACATTAAACTGTATGTAGCTCTCATTCCACAGGGCAGATTCCAATCAATCTCTTTGCTGTCTTCATAACGCCCTGAGTTAGAAAGCCTCTTCAGGTGTTCTTGTAGATTGATTTGTGGACCAGCTGGAACCTTCTGACTTCTGCAGGTGAGACTCTGCCCCAAGCATTGTCCTTACGGAAGATGGATTTAGCCTGAAGTATTCCTATCTGCGTGCGCTGACCTTGCCGGGCCACTGTTTACGGAAATGACAATTTAGCTGCAGTTTCCTGCCTCAATAGATTTCTGTGGTCTACTTTTTTTTTTTTTCCCAGCTCTTTCTTTCTTTTTTTAAAAAATATTTATTTATCTATTTGGCTGCGCCGGGTCTTAGTTGCAGCATGAGGGATCTTCACTGCAGCGTGAGGGATCTTTAGCTGTGGCATGCGAACTCTTAGTTGCGGCATGCATGTGGGATCTAGTTCCTTGACCAGGGATTGAACCCAGGCCCCCTGCATTGGGAGCACGGAGCCTTAGCCACTGGACCACCAGGGAAGTCCCTCCATCTCTTTCTTGATGCTCCTAAAGGTCTCCAGAGATGCAACGCAGGAGTGGGGAGACATACACTGGATCAAGAACTGAGTTCCTCAAATGGTTTTGCTCTTGAATAGGAAATAAGAAGGGGAAAGGCCAGGTGGTCTAGTAATTGCCACACTGACTCTGGGAAGTGGGTAGAGGCCATTTGAAATGATAATGTAGCAGCCTGAATCCGGGGCAGAGGACATCTGCAGCTGGCTGCCGGTGAGCAGCTCCCTCTTCAGGTACAACCCTTAAAGCTTATTAAAGCAATTAGTCTTCTGAGTTGTCTAAACCTTCCTCCTCAGCACCTGTTTACACACCCTGGTGCAGAGCAATTGCTCAGCTAAGGTAACTGGTCCCTTCGGCAGGGCTGTCCTGTGACAGCCCGTGTTCTCCTGGGTCACTGCCTCAGAAGCCAGCATTCCTTGGTGGTTTCCATATACTGAATCACTTAAAATTATGTTTCTCCCCAAATTATTATTATTTTTTTCTGGGGAGGATCAGGGGTGGGAAAAAAGGAAGATGGATGAGGGTAGGCTCATTTTCCCTAAAGTAAGAACTAGCTCCCTTTTATTTTTAGTTGATTGCTCCGGGGCCTGGCTTCTGGGACAAAATATGGTTTTCGTCCATCAAGTTCTGAGTCACCGTTGGTTGATCACCTCAGATGGGACCTCTTCCTTAGCCTGTTTTTTGTTTGTTTGTTTGTTTGTTTTGCGGTACGCGGGCCTCTCACCGTTGTGGCCTCTCCCGTTGCGGAGCACAGGCTCCGGACGCGCAGGCTCAGCGGCCATGGCTCACGGGCCCAGCAGCTCCGCGCGGCACGTGGGATCTTCCCGGACCGGGGCACGAACCTGTGTTCCCCGCATCCGCAGGCGGACTCTCAACCACTGCGCCACCAAGGAAGCCCTAGCCTCTGTTTTGACATCTGTGAATTGGAAAATTCCAGGTCCTATTTTTGTATACTTCATAGGGATATAGAACAACCAATAAGGCTGTGTTCTATACAATCAGTATTTGGGGGAAAAGAGTCTAAACTCAATTTTCTGTGGTGTTTTTCATAGATGCGAAAGGCAACTTGAGAACATTTACACCTCGGCACCCTCTATTACATGTGACAGAACTACAGTACAGGACTTGACAAAGGTCCTAGAGGGCTTCATGGCAGGCTGGCTCTAGGACTCAAAGCTTCCAATTCTGAAATCATGCTCCCCCCGCATTATACTTTGCGCTTTCCCCATTGCCTTTGTTTAACGTACCTTGCCAATTCTGAAATCCTAGACCTTTAGGCTCCTGTGTGCATTGCTCAAAAACGATTCTTGTAGATTTGAATGTAATTAAACTTGCTTTTCCTTAACAGTGTGGTAAGATTGACATTTTTAGCAGCTTAAGTCCTTTTTTTTCCTCCCCTGACAGATTATTTTCTTTATTCAGAGAAAGCCTGCATTCTATTTTGAATGCTGGGAGAAAGCAGGTTTTTTTTTTTTTTTTTTTTTTTTTTTTTTGAGTTTGAGGCAATTAGAGCTACAGATTAATTTCTCACATTAAGAAGAATGTTTTGTCTTTGGATCTGCACCTGCTCAACCCCCATTCCTGGAGATTTTGTAGGTGGTCGTACTAAAGAGGGAGAGGAAATACTTAGCAGGGTCAGAGGGAATCACTAATGGCTAATCAATAATGGTGGAGTACTTCAAAACTCTACAGAGACGTTGCATAGTGTTGTGGAAAATGATGGGGCCACTTAGTTGCGGTTTCGCTTCTGTGGGGTTACCGGAAAGAGCCAGAACTGACCATCAAGCAGCAAACGTCTCCACCTATATGTCTTTTAGTCCCTCCAAACTCAACAACAAATTCATGTGTGCCCCTTACCTCTCTGTGCCATCCCCCAAACTTGCTTCTCTTCTTGTACTTCCGGTCTTTGTTTTCTTTTAAAAAAAAATTATTTATTTATTGTTTATTTGGCTGCGTCGGGTCTTAGTTGCAGCACACAGGATCTTCGCTGTGGCACGCAGACTTCTCTCTAGTTGTGGCGTGGGCTCCAGAGCGCGCAGGCTTAGTTGCTTCCGCGGTATGTGGGATCTTAGTTCCCCAACCAGGGATCGAACCCACATCCCCCTCGTTGGAAGGCGGATTCTTAACCACTGGACCACCAGGGAAGCCCCCAGAATGTTCTTTTCCATATCGACCTCTGTCACCCCCCAGCTCATCCTGCTTGCACCCCCAAGCATTCTCCTCTTCATTCGGTCCCCAAACCTTTCCCCCTTAACCCCCGGTTAAACTCCACACTCCCTTTTTCCACCACGATAACTTCTACTTTGGGACCCAAGCTTTGCCTCGCTGCTATCCCTGGTTTACCTGCCTCTCGGTTCTACCAGAGGTGAACTCTCTGAGGGCCAGGACTAGGTGGTTTTCACCTTTAGAGCCGGAGCTTTGCGGGGCACACAGGGAGCTCAGTCACTAAGTGTGAGTACACGCATGAACTCATCGGAGGGAATAAAGGCTGAGAAGCACTTTGTAAACCTTAAAGTGCAGCAAAGATGGAAGCATATTACCACTATTTAATAAAATGGAAAAATCTAGAAAGTCTTTACATTTTACTTCCCTATGACATCTATCTTGATGTTCCCCAAGACAGAATCAATGACTCCTTTCTTGAGACTCTCTCAGTAGGCAGTGTTTGGCACTTTTTCCAGGTTGTTTAATGTAAATTACCAGTTCATGCACCTGTCTCCCTCACTAGCTGGAAAAGTCCTTTAGGAGAGGGATGTGACAGCTTCAACCCCAGGGATCCTGGCTTGGACCCACCTCAGCGTTTTGACCATTAATATTAGTGGATTTCCTGCCCTGCTTTCTCCCCGGGGCAATATCTTTATCTGCAACCATCTTCTTTCCTTCCTTGGTCTCAGAGGAAGAAGGGAAACCTATTCAATTCTCCTGTGGCCCTTGGGAGTTGAAGATGTAGGTAGATCTAGAGCTTTTTTTAATCACGGACAGCTCGTGTGTCCACAAGTCAGATAAAAACAGAGGCCACTTTACCTCTCTGGAGAGGCCTTTATGCACACGACTTTCTTAGCAAAAAGAATGAAGAGAAACCAGGGACCAGGGCTGGGGAGGAGCAGGACAGAAAAGAGATACTGGGCTGTGTTGAGGAACGGACTTCGCTGGCACAGACCTCCTGAGTAGCCGCGGGAACTGAGCGAGGACCTGCAGGTTGTCTGTGCAGAGCCAGAAGCATCCTTGATGGAGGAGGGACTGGGGCCTGGGATTGCCTGGACTTAATCAGATTGTGCAAAGCCTTGTAGGAGCAGCCTCCAAGCTGACCTCTGTGTCTAGCCTGAGATTCGGTGCTTGCCTGAGATGAACATGAATAGTGTTACCCTGTTTATTGATCCCGCCTGTCCGTGGTGGGGAGGCTGCTGTTCTCCTCGAGTTGGAGGCCTGTGAATGGATGACCAGCCCAGGGAGGAGGCTGGGAGAAGGGGAGGGGCCAGGGCTGCAGCCACAAACAAAGCCGGAAGGCTTGGGGATGGCAGATGGAGCTGGCCAGCGTGGTACGGATTCACAGGATTCTGGGGGAGAAGAGAATCATAGAGATCACACAGTGTATCCTTTAATGTACAAGCACCCTTAAGATGAGGTCCGGAGAGGTTAAGTGACTTGCCCAAAGTCATTCTGATGAGCAGAGCTTTAATGAGATTGCAGGTCTCACAGCTGACAGGCTAGTGCTCTGTCCATGCTACCACAGATTGGACATCTGGGTACCACAGGTTGGGTATGGAGGTCAAACCAAGGACAGTCTTTCATCCTGAAGACCTGGGAGCCCATGGATGGGTCAGGAGAGCAGCTGGTTTGGACCGAGGAGATATGAAGATGGGGCAGAGAGTGGAGCGTGACATCTCTCAACGGCCCTTCTCTCCAGTGATAGATCTTATCTGTTTTATCCAGCAGCTTATTAGCTCAGTTCTACTACTACTTGCTAATTGTCTACTCAGGATGAATAAGGCTGATTTACTCCTTTCCTCTCCCTTCCCTTCTCCTTCTTTCCCTCCCCCCCATCTTTCCATCCATCCTTCCTTCCTGTGTTTTCCCTTCCTCCCTGTCTCTCTCCTTCTTTCCCTCCTTCTTTCTTTCCTGAGCACCACGCTCGCATCAGACGTTGTGTGCTGTCGATCACAGATGGAAAGGATCAGTTTCTGTCCTACATGAGCACACAACACAATATAGAAGGGAAGAGATGGGCAGGGGTTGGGTCCTGATGGGGGATTAATCTTTGACCTCAGGGCTCCTGTACATGGAAATAATAAAAGAGAACTTCTAAGATAACTCTGGAAATAAAACAAAATGCTCTTAAAGGCAACCCTCACAATTCGGTGTGAGAATCACTCACATACGATTTATTCACATATGTGTTTCCCTCTCTTCCCTGATACCTCCATGAATTTATTTATTCATATTTGACCTTCATTGACCTTTCACCTACATCCATGCATTTTTACAAACAACAAGCAAGCTGAAGGACCACACACACAGATACACGGTTATGGAGTGACAGCCCTACACAAATACACAGCCCTCCACCAATATTCATGGGCATAAATGTATACAAGTGTCAGCTTAGGTAGGGACATGTACACACAGATACAAGCAGAACTACATAAATATACATACATACATAGAGGAAGAAAGCTGTATTAGCATTTGCTTAACAGTGTTGTGGTTGAGAAAAAGCAGGCCAACGAGAAAAACAACAACACAACAAATTTGAAGAAAGGTGGCCAGGTTTCAAATGATTTACAACTTTGATTTCCTCGATCTCACAGCAGCGCTCATTCGGAGAAAACACTTTGGGAAAATGCTGGGATCCTTTTAAAAGAAGCAGTAGGAATCTGGTTTGTTCTCTCAGAGGAGAGGAACCCAGTGTGTGCACAGCTTTATCCGGGCCCCCTCAGCACCTGGTTCATGTCTCACTAGAAACCCGTTCTCTGCTGTCACCACTGGCTACCTGATTTGCTTCTTCTACTAGACTGTGTTTCTTAAGGCACCCACTGTCATAGGCATCTTGGTGTTCTGAGCCCCTAGCACAGAACCTGCTTCATAGAAGTGGCTCAATAAATATTTGTTGACTAATCAACATGAGTAACCAAAAGAAAATGTGATACACACACACACACACACACACACACACACACACACACACACACAATGGAACACTATTCAGCCATAAAAAGGAGGGACTTCCCTGGTGGTCCAGTGGGTAGGACTCTGTGCTTCCAATGCAGGGAGCCCGGGTTCCATCCCTGGTCGGGGAAGTAGAGCTGCATGCATGCCGCAACTAAGAAGTATGCATGCTGCAGCGAAGATCCTTTGTGCCGCAGCTGAGACCCGGAGCAGCCAAACTAAATAAATATTAAAAAAAAAAAAAGAAGGAAAGACTGGCATTTGTGACAACGTGGATGGACCTTGAGGGTATTATGGTAAGTGAAGTAAGTCAGACAGAGAAAGACATACACTGTATGCTCTCACTTACTTGTGGAATCTAAAAAAGCCAAACTCATAAAACAGAATCAGATTTATGGTTGCCAGAGGTAGGGGGTGGGGGAATTTGGTGAAGGTAGTCAAAAGGCACAAACTTCCAGTTATGAGAAGTATAGTATAATTCTATACTTCTTGACCTCAGGGCTCCTGTACATGGAAATAATAAAAGAGAACTTCTAAGATAACTCTAAGATAAGTATAATTCCTGGGGATATAAAGTTCGGCATGTTGACTGTAGTTAATAATACTGTATTATAGGGACTTCCCTGGTGGTCCAGTGGTATAGAATCCACCTTCCAATGCAGGGGACGCAGGTTCAATCCCTGGTCGTGGAACTGAGATCCCACATGCTGTGGGGCAACTAGGCCGGCACGCCACAACTACTGAGCTCGCGCACCTCAACTAGAGAGCCTGTGTGCTGCGACTACAAAGCCCACGTGCCACTCTAGAGAGAAGCCCACATGCCACAACAAAAAGCCCGTGTGCCACAGTGAAAGATCCCACGTGCCTCAACAAAGATCCCACGTGCCACAACTAAGACCCAACGCAGCCATAAAATGCCATGAACCATTTGTCTCTTACTGGGTTGGAAGTAATATTTCTAAGGTCCCCGCAAGCACTAAGATCTATGGATTTTTTTTTCCTCCTTAACTACCATGATTGTTTTAAAAATCAAATGGTACAAATATAGGCTGAACATATATTACATTTATTTCATCATGACTTGGTTAAGGAACAGTATAAAAAGAAAAGAGAAGGAATTTTATTAAAATCTTTATAAGCACTATCCCACGTGTACTGCCCTAATATGCGCCATTATCCTATATTATCCCCTTTAAAATGGATTTTCCCCTACAAACCTGCATAAATTTTGCTTTATAGCCATTTGCCTTCTATTATCTATATATCATTAAAACTTTATTGCTTTAATACAAAATTGTATGCTCCTTCTGATTATAACCAAGCAAAAGTATGTGTGCACATGGACAAAAGCCAGAAGCGAATAAGCCCTGAGTGAGAATAGTGAGACTCAGGGTAGTTCTTTTTTTTCTCCTTTAAACGTTCCTTGAATGCTATTATCTAACCTTTATACAAGACTATAATTTCCTATTGATTCGATTTGAAAATTTTTTTTTTTCTCTAACTAAGAAGAGTTTAAAACCCAGCAGAGCAACCCAGAGAGCACTGACCCCTTCTGGGTGCTGCCGGGTCTCAGTGAAGCAGGCTGAGGGGTGCCCTTGCATGTGCTTCACGTGCTAGAGGATGCAGAAAGGATTTACCTGCCCCAGGTGTCCCAGCCTCCGGGGTCCAGGATCTCAGCTTCAGAAGGGCCTCAGAACTCCCTGGAACTGGCCTAATTTTGGGAAAGCATTGGGCAGGGAGGGCTAGGCAGGCTCAGTGGTCAGTGACTGGTCAGTGACTGGTCAGTCACTTCTATTTGTGGCATGTGGGATCTGACCAGGGATCAAACGCAAGCCCCCTGCGTTGGGAGCGCAGAGTCTTAACCGCTGGACCGCCGAGGAAGTCCCTATAGTTTTGTTTTGTTTTTCTTTAACATATTTATTGGAGTATAATTGCTTTACAATGTTGTGTTGGTTTCTGCTGTATAACAAAGTGAATCAGCTATACATATACATATATCCCCATATCTCCTCCCTCTTGCATCTCCCTCCCTCCCACCCTCCCTATCGCACCCCTCTAGGTGGTCACAAAGCCCCGAGCTGATCTCCCTGTGCTATGCGGCTGCTTCCCACTAGCTATCTATTTTACATTTGGTAGTGTATATATGTCCATGCCACTCCCTCACTTCGTCCCAGCTTACCCTTCCCCCTCCCCCGTGTCCTCAAGTCCATTCTCTACGTCTGCGTCTTTATTCCTGTCCTGGCCCTAGGTTCTTCAGATCCATTTTCTTTTTTTTAGATTCCATATACATGTGTTAGCGTACGGTATTTGTTTTTCTCCTTCTGACTTACTTCACTCTGTATGACAGACTCTGGGTCCATCCACCTCACTGCAAATAACTCTTGAAGGGCTTTGTGTATTCGCTTATTTGTGCCTCATTTCATTTCATAAAGAGTTTGAGCCTTCGTCTTTGCCCTGCTGCTTCCTTTGCTGTGAATAATTCCCTTCCTTCTCTTCTCCATCTGATGAACTCCTACACATAATCTAAGAGCCAACTCACTTATTACCTGGTCTATGAAACCTTCCCCAGTTCACCCGAGGGGAATGAACTCCACCCTTCCTAACGTATGGCTGTCACATTGGATTGTTAATAGCTTCTACTAGATTACAAACGCTCCGAGGTCTCATTTATCTCTCTATCCCCAGCATCTAGCATAGAGCCTGCAGAGTACATGAGGGCCTGAAGCACAAAGCACAGATGAACGGAGGGTCTCTTTCTCTGTGTTTCAATGTGGAGGGACTTAGAGTAACACTCTGGCCTCCCCTCACCCTGCTCCCTCCCTCATGCCTCCTGCGGGAGGAGGATGACTCCTCTGATAGGCCTGGGCTCCTTGGTCAGCCTATTTTGCAGGCCATCAGCCTTGACTGGGTGGAGAATTTTAATTCTGGGGTGGAGTATGAGGAGGTTCAGTGTGGCCCCGAATCTGAACCAGCTGCTGTCTGTAATAAGTCTGATGAATTGATCTGTGTCGGGCTGACTCCCCGTGTCTCTCACCATTGGTGACTGACTCAGGAGTGGAAGAGATGCATTATCTATCCCTCCCCGGCTAAGCCCCCAACATCTGACGTTTGTACAGTGCTTTTCAGTTTACAAAGCCCTTCCGTATCCATTATTTCAAGGGCTGTAAATGAGGTAACGAAGGGCTATGGGAGTGTTGGGAAGGAGTGATTAATTTCAGTTGGGGAAACCACGTGGATCTGCCTGTTGGTGAGCCTAGTTCAGCAGAGATGTTGGGCTGGAAGGTTCCTGAACTCTGCCCCTCCCAAGCCCTTACAAAAAGAAGGGAACCGGCAGAGGACATCAGCCCATTTCCAGAATTGGCCTCAACCAACATCTAGCTTGCTTTTCTGGTCCACTGCCTACCTAGTGCATCTTCCCCTGATTTATGACTTCTATTGGTTATGTATTGGCATCTCTGATTCTTACCTCAGGAAGTCCTGGCTTTGTCAACCTCTTTGGACATGCTATTGTGACATGTCCTGGCATCCTCTGTGGGTCAGGACCTGAGGCTAACTCTCTGGATCGTGCTCTGTGACTAACGTTCCTTTCCCCTGTCACACCCTCCCAAAACACACCACAGATCAGCTGACACCAGACACCTTTGTGCTCTAATAGACTATCATCTTTGGACTTAATAACCTTAAGGCAACTGGGTCTCTTTGCTCAGTCACAGAAAAGGCTTCATGACATCAGAGGTATTGTCACACTTGAGGCACACACCCGGTGACTTTGTAGTCACCCTCAGTTTCCTTAGGATATGGGTCCACCAATAGACACTTCATTGATGTGAATGTGTTAAAAGGTATTTTGGAACAAACAGCTTCCATAAAATTGCCAAATTCTAATTGACATTGTTTTTCAAAGTGTTAGAGTACAAATAGAATTTCAAGGCAAAGGGAAAAAATTAGAATTGGAAGTCAAGAGAGGGAATTTGCTAGCAGAAATGAAGCAAGTCAATCTAATTTCGAAGCCTGTCCTTAATCAAGAGTAAAATAATAAACAGCGTTTGTGAAAAAAGAGGATCTAATATTTTTATAAGGAGTTCAACATCTAAGGGATAATAAATGGCACTTGAGAGGAAATGCTGCATTAGATAAATTCTACCTTGACACCGAACCCTTTTACATGCCTGTAGAGCTTGTCTTGTACATCTGTTGTGGCCCACATACAAGTCTGTCCCTGGTAGTAACTGAAGGGTTATTTTGCTGAGAAAAAAATCTGTTTGACTTAGAAGCTAGGAGAAAGGAGAGGGAAGCGCAGAGATTGGAATCCAAATGAGTAATAGAAAAATTTCAAATGCCACCACGATGGGGAAAAGATGAACAAGTCTGTGATCATTGACACCTCTTCTTACATTCAATTCTGTTCTATATGATCTTCCCCCAAAATTCTTAGCCGGGATTAACATCATTTAGGTCTATTTGGAATCACGATAGAGAATGTGACAAAGGAAATCTAATCAGTGAAACGCATTGTTGGGTGAAATTACCTGTGGAGATACAAACCAGTGGAGATGGGACACTGGTGGTCCTGAGCATCTGTAGCCCTCCCCTGATAACGGGTGCTGATGGGGCAGAAAGGAAGAGGAGGGAGGGACTGAGGCGCAAGACGGGAGTGTGTAGGTTTGGGTGGGTAGGGAGTAAGGGGCACATACATGTGCTGTACGTGTGTGCACACCCATGCACGTGATCACGTGTAGAGTGAAAATCAGAACCTGAAAGTTGGGGTGAGCTGGTGCGTCAGGTGAGGTTCTGGCCAGTAGTTTCCGCTGCAGCATCTCCTTTCTTTGCTTCATGATTCAGCTTCCTTTGCTGGTGATTCCCCTTATTCATTAAAGCTTCAGAGAGACATATAAAACAATGCAGTCTTTAGAAGTGCCACTTGCTGTTATCAATTAATGATCAGTAATGGCTGCTCAACAAACAGGCATTTACGATGAGTACCTCAGTGTGAGGAGGTGGACAAAATGATCTCTTGGGGTCTTCCCCGTGGATGTAATCGATCTAATCAAACCTTTAGACTGAGTTGGAGCAGAGTGGAGTGCTTATCGCCTGTTTTGGGGGAACACATCTTATCTCCCCAACTGGGAGGGCAGAGACAGTTACTTTTTATCCATCTCCATAGCAGAATGGAGCATATAGTAGGTAGTCAGTAAACACTAACTGACTAATTTAAGATCTCGTGACTCCAGATGTTTATAATACCAGGACACTTAAAGTTGGGTCAGATCAATGAAGGACTTTAAATACTAATCTTTAAGGGCCATTATAAAATAGATTGAGTGCACTCCTCAGGGAAGCTCCACAGACAACATCTGCTACTTTAGATCTAGGAGCCATTTTTATTTTAGTTGTTGTTAGAATGGACTTAAGTAAATGAATAGGTCTTTTTTCTCAACTCTGATTCTGTATTGGTCTCAACCCCGACAATGTATGATACAGAAATGTGCCTTTGTCCCTAATAAAGGGAGTTTCTTGAGTTAGAAATACAAATTAGTTTTAGCAGATTTTAGAGATGGGTGACCCAGCATTAAAATTTTTAATGATTGGGACTATGGAAGACATCTTGGTACAGAGGGCAGAGTGAAACTGGATCACAGAATCTTCCTCCCACGATACTTAATGAACAAAAACATTCAAAAGTAAAAACTAAATAAAACACCAAAAATTAAAAAAAATTACTAGCAGTATTTAAACAAGAAAAATTGTATCATCTGATACCACAAACATGTAAATATTACAGCTAAGGGAGGAGGTTCTGGCATAGAACCTAACCTTGATGCTGTACAGTTGGCCTTCTATATACATGGGTTCCACATCCACAGATTCAAGTAACCATGGGTCAAAAACATTATTTTAAAAATTCTGGAAAAGTTTAGAAAACAAAACTTGAATTTGCTGTACCAGCAACTATTTGCATGGCATTTATATTGCATTAGGTATCATAAGTAATCTACAGATGATTTAAAGTTTACAAGAGGATGTGTATAGGTTATATGCAAATACTATGCCATTCAACATAAGGCATTTGAGCATCCTGGGATTTTGGTATCCATGGGGGTCCTGGAATCAATTCCCCACAATTCCCCACAGTTGCCGAGGGGCAACTCTATACATCCTCCCGAAGGTGATGCTATAAACTGAAACATGCTCAAATCTGGAGATAGTCGAATTGAGGGGGCTTCTTTATACTATTACTGTGATCAGGGAAACAGAGAGAGAAAGGAAGTGAGCAAAAAGGCTCAGTCTAACCATTAGGTATACATCCCCAAACAAAACAGGCAAAAAGTTCTGCCCTCGTAGAGCTTCCAGTGTGGAGGAGAAAAGTAAAACAAATAAGTATTTTATGGTGTTCTTGAAGGTGATAAATGCTATGGAGAAAACCAGGGCAAGAAAGGGGATGACAGTGTGGAAGCTGAGGGATGCCATTTTCAATAGGGTGATGAGGGAAGGCGTCATGGAGAAGGTGATGTTTGAGTGAATACTGGAAGGACATAAGGAAGCAAGCTATGCACAGAGAGCACATTCCATGCAGAGGGAGTAGCAGGTGCAAAGACTGAGGTCGGAGGCTGCATGGCTTGTTTAAGAAACAGCAAGGAGACCAGCATGCCTGAAAGTGAATGAACAAGGGAAAGCATAGCAGGAATTGGGGTTAGAGAGGTAGTAAGCAGCTGGATGAAGGAGGGTTCAATTTTATCCAATTCTTTCTCTGCACCTGGGAAATTATTATTTGATTGTTCTCCTTTGATTTGTTTGTTCTCATAATGTAGAGGATTATGTTTTTATATTTGTCTATGTTAAATGTTCTTACCTTCCTGGGCTAAGCTAAATTTGATCATGATATGTGACATTTTTATAATCTAAATTTAGTTTGGTAATTTTTTTCCAGGACGTTTGCATCTATGTTCTTAAGTGAGTCTGGCCTGTAATTTTATTTTTAATACTGCCAAAGTCATGCTCGCCCTCATGGAATAAGTTGGAAAGTGTTCCCTCATTTTTCACAGAAATTATTAGCTTGGATTTACTCCTGTGTTTATCAATTTCCTTGTTTTCGTTTCCTTGCATCTCACACCTCTCTCCTAGGGTTATTTTCTTTCTTCCCACAATACATATTTTAGGGGTCCCTTTAATAAAACACTGCCGTTATGAAGTATCACACTTTTATTTATTTGAAAATGTCTTAATTTCATTTTCATTTTTGAAAGATAGTTTTGCTGGGTATATAGTCCTCAGTTGACAGTTATTTTTCTCTCAGCACTTTGAAGATTGTATCAAACTTTAAATATGATACGATTCCAATTTTGTAAACAGACTGGGAGTAAACACACAAACAGTCATGAACATAGCACCCACATGATTGAACTTATCTGTCTGTCCCTCCTCGATCCTACTACCTTACCTCCCCAACCAGAAGGCAACTCTCTTGAATCTTGTGTTTACCATTCCCTTACTTTTTAAAAAAAGTTGTAGAACTAAGATCAAACAACTATGAGAATTATGGTGACAGAACAGAATATAGGTATTATTACATGTATTTCCACTGGAAAGAAAAATAATATAGCCAACAAAAGTAAGAAGTTGAAAGGAAATATGAGAATGCCATTTTCCTTAAATTTCATTAGAGACAGTATTGCTTTTGTCTAAAATTAAAACATATATAGATCTTAAATGAAATGACTCCAACCTCTTCTTTCCTTAAACTTTTTTCCTTATGATTTCATAAAATATCCCTAGTGGTGAAAAATATTTATCTAAACTTCAGCAATTCCTTACATTTCACTTTATTTTCTATTCTTTCTGTAAAATTAAAATTAAATGTAATGCTTTTTAATAAAAATAGAACTTATGATCCTATTTTTATGAAAATATCTCTTCTATTTAGTTTATATATGATGGAGAGCTGCCTGGAATGATGTGCACTTTCATGTTAATAATGATTTATTTCACGTAGTGGTATTTGGATTAAAATATAACTTTATCTTTGTATGTTCTATGTTTCATGAATTCTTTGCTACTTGTATGTGTCATTAAAAAAGTCATTTTAAAAAAGTCATTTTTAAAAATGCAGCATCAGCAACTTCACAGGACATTGCATATTTAGACAAACTCCTCCTCCTTGTCTACTTCTGTACTCATTGCCTTAACCCTCAGCTTCACTTCTTTTCTTACTTTGGAGACGAGTCATTGTATGCACAGCTAATTATATCTGTAGAATTTCATATCCTCCGGGTTCTGCCCTGCAGTGCTGCTATCGACAGAATGTCTGTGACCCTGGAAATTCATATGTTGAAATCTTGACCCCCTATGTGATGGTGTTATTTGTTGGGGCCTTTGAGAGGTGATTAGGTCACGAGAGTGGAACCCTCATGAATGGAATTAATGCCCTTTATAAAAGAGACTCCAGAGAAATCCCTCACCCCTCCCATCATGTGAGGACACAGTGGCTGGCTATGAACAAGGAAGTGGGCTCTCACCAGACACTGAATCTGATGGTACCTTGATCTTGGACTTCCCAGACTCCACAATAGAGAAATAAATGTCTGTTGTTCACAGGCCACCCAATCTGTGGTGTTTTTGTTATAGTAGCCTGAACGGATGGAGGCAGGTGTCTAGTCTGCCCTCAGCTGGACTTCTGGCTGCCATTTTCTTAATGTTGGAGTTTTACATTGTTTCTGCTGAGGTTGGTGATTTTAACCTGCCATCATTGTTCTTCTACATAAATCTTTGTTCATAACTTTGATTAGATCTTGGAATAAAATCTTAGAAGTAGGGTCAAAGCATACGACTTTTTTTTTTTTTAATGCTCATGATTTTATATAGCCAAATTGATTTTCAGAAAGTCTATACTGGGGGCAGAGTCAAGATGGCATACTAGGAGGATGAGGAATTAGCATCTCCTCACAATTAGGGCACCTACAGGCACCGGTGGGGGACCACGGGAGGAACTCCCAGCGACCAGGTAGGACGTGGGGTGTGGGGGGAGTGAGGAGGGAGGAGAATTGGAGGCGGGACGGGACTGGTGCCCCTGAGGGGCAGCTGGGGGAGGGGAAGGGATCCCACGCCCGAAGGCAGAAATTGGGGGACGATTGGGAGGGCAGAGGATCAAAAGGGAGCGTGGCCAGGTTTCCCCTGCCCACTTGGGCCCCCAGGAACCTGCTGAGATCCCAGGTCTGATCCTCAGCCCACCTAGACCCCCTCCAGCCGCGTGGGTCCTAAGGGAGTGGGAGGGAGGGAAGGGGGAGCAAAAGTAAAGGCTGGACCTATGGGAACAGCACTCCTGAGGGGCGGCTGGGGTAGGGGAGGAGTTCCTACACCCAGCGGGACCCACCCTCAGTTAGCGGTCCAGTGGGGATGGGGGAGACCCTGTGGGTGATGGGGGAGGGGTACAAAGGAACAGAAGGGAATGCAGCCAGTGCTTTCCCTGTCCACTTAGGCACCAGGGAGCCTGTTGGGCTCCCATACCTAATCCTGTGCCCTTGGGATCAGGGAAACAGAGAGAGAGAGGAAGTGAGCCGTGTAGAACCCAAGCCCCGACCCTACAACCCCCACCCAGGGCCCTACCTCTACACTCGGAGACCCCCTCTGAGACCCCCGCCAAGGTGCTCGGCCTAAACCACCCCCCCCACACACCCTCACTCAGGGCCCCACCTCCAAACTCCAGAACTCCACACTCCAGAGACCCTCCTTTCGAATTGCTGCCTCTCTCCTTCCATGCAGGTCCTAAGCTGAGGCCCCGCCCCACGCTCAAATGTCACACCCCCCACCCCCCTAGGTCCCGCCCAACTCTAAGCCCCATCCCTGCCTAAACGCCACCTCCATAGCCAAGGCTTTCTTTTTTTTTTTTCTTTTTTCCTCTTTTAGATTGGGGTTCTGTTTTACCTTGTTGATTCATTGTTGTTGATTCTTTTATATTTTTTCTAATAAATCTTGTATTTTTCTAATTTTATTTTATTCTTTATATTTTGTTACTGTTCTCTCCTTTTGGCTTGTTCCCCCCCCTCCTTTTTTTTCTTCCTTTTTCTGTTGTGGTTTTATTTTACTTTGTTGCAGTTGTTTCAATTGTACTTTTATTTTTCCTAATAAATTTTTTATCTTTCTAATTTTATTTTATTTTTTATTCTTTGATATTGCACTGCTCCTATTTTCTTTCTTTTGTTTCTTTTGTTTTCTACCCTGCCACTAAGTTTGCAGGATCTTGGTTCCCAAGCTGGAAGTTGGACCTGAGCTCCTATGCTAGGAGCTCGGAGTCCAAACCACTGGACTAACAGAGAATCTCAGACTCCAGGGAATATTAATCACAGTGAGACCTCCTGGAGGTCCTCATCTCAGCACCAAGACCTGGCTGTATCCAACAGCCTGAAAACTCCAGTGCTGGACGACTCAGGCCAAACAACCAGTAAGACAGGAATACAGCACCACCCATCAAAAAAAAAGAAAAAATGAAATGAAATGACAAAAAAATATGTTACAGATGAAGGAGCAAGGTAAAAACCTACAAGACCAAATAAATGAAGATGAAATAAGCAACCTACCTGAAAAAGAATTCAGAGTAATGATAGTAAAGATGATCCAAAATCTCAGAAACAGAATGGAGAAAATACAAGAAATATTTAACAAGGATCTAGAAGAACTAAAGAGCAAACAAACAGTGATGAACAACACAATTACTGAAATTAAAAATACTCTAGAAGGAATCAATAGCAGAATAAATGAAGCAGAAGAATGGATAAGTGAACTGGAAGAAAAATGGTGGAAATAACTGCCAGGGAGCAGAATAAAGAAAAAAGAGTGAAAAGAATTGAGGACTGACTCAGAGACCTCTGGACAACATCACACATACCAATATTTGAATTACAGGGGTCCCAGAAGAAGAAGAGAAAAAGAAAGGGTCTGAGAAAATATTTGAAGAGATTATAGTCGAAAACCTCCCTAACATGGGAAATGAAATAGTCAATCAAGTCCAGGAAGCACAGGAGTCCCATACAGGATAAGCCCAAAGAGAAGCACACCAAGACATATATTAATCAAACTATCAAAAATTAAATACAAAGAAAAAATATTAAAAGCAGCAAGGGAAAAACAACAAATAACACACAAGGGAATCCCCATAAGGTTAACAGCTGATTTTTCAAGCCAGAAACTCTGCAAGCCACAAGGGAGCTGCAGGACATATTTAAAGTGATGAAATGGAAAACTTTACAACCAAGTTACTCTACCCAGCAAGGATCTCATTCAGATTCAACAGAGAAATTAAAATCATTACGGACAAGCACAAGAGAACTCAGCACCATCAAACCAGCTTTACAACAAAAAATACTAAAGGATTTTCTCTAGGCAGGAAGCACAGGAGAAAGAAAAGACCTACAAAAACAAACCCCAAACAATTAAGAAAATGGTAATAGGAACATACATATTGATAATTACCTTAAATGTAAATGGATTAAATGCTCCAACCAAAAGACATAGACTGGCTGAATGGATACAAAAAGACCCATATATATGCTGTCTACAAGAGACCCACTTAGACCTAGGGATACACATACAGGCTGAAAGTGAGGGGATGGAAAAAGATATTCCATGAAAATGAAAATCAGAAGAAAGCTGGACTAGCAATTCTCATATCAGACAAAATAGACTTTAAAATAAAGACTATTACAAGAGACAAAGAAGGACACTACATAACGATCAAGGGATTGATTCAAGAAGAAGGTACAACAATTGTAAATATTTATGCACCCAACATAGGAGCACCTCAATACATAAGGCAAATGTGAACAGCCCTAAAAGGGGAAATGGACAGTAACACAATAATAGCAGGGGGCTTTAATGCCCCACTTTCACCAATGGACAGATCATCCAAAATGAAAATAAATAAGGAAACACAAGCTTTAAATGACACATTAAATAAGATGGACTTAATTGATATTTATAGGACATTCCATCCAAAAACAACAGAATATGCACTTCTCAACTGGTCATGCAACATTCTCCAGGATAGACCATATATTGGGTCACTAATCAAACCTTGGTAAATTTAGGAAAATTGAAATCTTATCAAGTATCTTTTCTGACCACAACACTATGAGACTAGTTATCAATTACAGGAAAAAATCTGTAAAAAAATACAAACACATGGAGGCTAAAACAATATACTACTAAATAAACAAGAGATCCCTGAAGAAATCAAAGAGGAAATAAAAAAATACCTAGAAACAAATGACAATGAAAACACAGCAAACCAAAACCTATGGGATGCAGCAAAAGCAGTTCTAAGAGGGAAGTTTATAGCAATACAATCCTACCTCAAGAAACAAGACCAATCTCAAATAAAAAAAACTAACCTTATACCTAAAGCAATTAGAGAAAGAAGAACAAAAAAACCCCAAAGTTAACAGAAGGAAAGAAATCATAAAAATCAGATCAGAAATAAATGAAAAAGAAATGAAGGGAACAATAGCAAAGATCAATAAAACTAAAAGCTGGTTCTTTGAGAAGATAAACAAAATCGATAAACCATTAGCCAGACTCATCAAGAAAAGAAGGGAGAAGACTCAAATCAGCAGAATTAGAAATGAAAGAGGAGAAGTAACAACTGACACTGCAGAAATACAAAGGTTCATGAGAGATTACTACAAGCAACTCTATGCCAATAAAATGGACAACCTGGAAGAAATGGACAAATTCTTAGAAAAGCACAACCTTCTGAGACTGAACCAGGAAGAAATAGAAAATAGAAACAGACCAATCACAAGCACTGAAATTGAAACTGTGATTAAAAATCTTCCAACGAACAAAAGCCCAGGACCAGATGGCTTCACAGGCGAATTCTATCAATCATTTACAGAAGAGCTAACACCCATCCTTCTCAAAATCTTCCAAAACATAGCAGAGGGAGGAACACAGCCAAATTCATTCTATGAGGCCACCATCACCCTGATACCAAAACCAGACAAAGATGTCACAAAAAAAGAAAACTACAGCCCATTATCACTGATGAACATAGATGCAAAAATCCTCAACAAAATACTAGCAAACAGAATCCAACAGCACATTAAAAGGATCATACACCATGGATCAAGTGGAGTTTATCCCAGAAATGCAAGGGTTCTTCAATATATGCAAATCAATCAATGTGATAAACCATATTAACAAATTGAAGGAGAAAGACCATACGATCATTTCAAGGGATGCAGGAAAATCTTTCGACAAAATTCAACACCCATTTATGATAAAAACCTTCCACAGAGTAGGCATAGAGGGAACTTACCTCAACATAATAAAGGCCATATATGACAAACCCACAGCCAACATCATTCTCAATGGTGAAAAACTGAAACCATTTCCACTAAGATCAGGAACAAGACAAGGTTGTCCACTCTCACCACTATTATACAAAATAGTTCTGGAAGTTTTAGCCACAACAGTCAGAGAAGAAAAAGAAATAAAAGGAATCTAAATCAGAAAAGAAGACGTAAAGCTGTCACTGTTTGCAGATGACATGACACTATACATAGAGAATCCTAAAGATGCTACCAGAAAACTACTAGAGCTAATCAATGAATTTGGTAAAGTAGCAGGATACAAAATTAATGAACAGAAATCTCTTGCATTCCTGTACACTAATGATGAAAAATCTGAAAGAGAAATTAAGGAAACACTCCCATTTACCATTGCAACAAAAAGAATAAAATACCTAGGAATAAACCTACCTAAGGAGACAAAAGACCTGTATGCAGAAAACTATAAGACACTGATGAAAAAAATTAAAGATGATACAAACAGATGGAGAGACACACCATGTTCTTGGATTGGAAGAATCAACACTGTGAAAATGACCATACTACCCAAAGCAATCTTCAGATTCAATACAATCCCTATCAAACTACCAATGGCATTTTTTACAGAACTAGAACAAAATACCACACAATTTGTATGGAAACACGAAAGACCCCGTACAGGCAAAGCAATCTTGAGAAAGAATAACAGAGCTGGAGGAATCAGGCTCCCAGACTTCAGTCTATACTACAAAGCTACAGTAATCAAGACAGTACTGGCACTAAAACAGAAATACAGATCAATGGAACAGGTTAGAAAGCCCAGAGATAAACCCACGCACATATGCTCACCTTATCTTTGATAAAGGAGGCAAGAGTATACAATGGAGGAAAGACAGCCTCTTCAATAAGTGGTGCTGGGAGAACTGGACAGCTACATGTAAGAGAATGAAACTAGAATACTTCCTAATACCATACACAAAAATAAACTCAAAATGGATTAAAGACCTAAATGTAAGGCCAGACATGGTAAAACTCTTAGAGGAAAACATAGGCAGAATACTCTATGACATAAATCACAGCAAGATCCTTTTTGACCCACCTCCTAGAGAAATGGAAATAAAAACAAAAATAAACAAATGGAAGCTAATGAACTTTAAAGCCTTTGCACAGCAAAGGAAACCATAAACAAGACGAAAAGACAACCCTCAGAATGGGAGAAAATATTTGCAAATGAAACATCTGACAAAGGATTAATCTCCAAAATATACAAGCAGTTCAGGCAGCTCAGTATCAAAAAAACAAACAACCCAATCCCCAAATGGGCAGAAGACCTAAACAGACATTTCTCCAAAGAAGATATACAGATTGCCAACAAACACATGAAAAGATGCTCAACATCACTAATCATTAGAGAAATGCAAATCAAAACTACAATAAGGTATCACCTCACACAGGTCAGAATGGCCATCATCAAAAAATCTACAAACAATAAATGCTGGAGAGGGTGTGGAGAAAAGGGAACCCTCTTGCACTGTTGGTGGGAATGTAAATGGATACAGCCACTATGGAGAATAGTATGGAGGTTCCTTAGAAAGCTAAAAATAGAACTACCACTGCTGGGCATATACCCTGAGAAAACCATAATTCAAAAATAATCATGTATCACAATATTCATTGCAGCTCTATTTACAATAGCCAGGACATGGAAGCAACCTAAGTGTCCATCGACAGATGAATGGATAAAGAAGATGTGGCACATATATACAATAGAATATTACTCAGCCATAAAAAGAAATGAAATTGAGTTATTTGTAGTGAGGTGGATGGACCTAGAGTCTGTCATACAGAGTGAAGTAAGTCAGAAAGAGAAAAACAAATACCGTATGCTAATACATATATGGAATCTAAAAAAAAAAAAAAAGAAAAGTGGTTCTAAAGAACCTAGGTGCAGGACAGGAATAAAGACGCAGACGTAGAGAATGGACTTGAGGACACAGGGAGGGGGAAGGTTAAGCTGGGCTGAAGTGAGAGAGTGGCCTGGACATATATGCACTACCAAATGTAAAATAGGTAGCTAGTGGGAAGCAGCCACATAGCACAGGGAGATCAGCTCGGTGCTTTGTGACCCCCTAGGGGGGTGGGAATAGGGAGATGCAAGAGGGAGGGGATATGGGGATATACGTATGCATATATCTGATTCACTTTGTTATACAGCAGATACTAACACACCATTGTAAAGCAGTTATACTCCAATAAAGATGTTTTTAAAAAATAAAGGCTATACTTTTTGATGCTTTCACTAGATGTATTTATAGAAGTGCCTCTTCCATAACTCTCTTGCCAACAGGAATCATTTTTTTCTTTGATGTCTGTGCCCATTTGATAAGCAAACGTGATATTTAATTGCTGTTTTAATTAGCATTTTTATTATTAGTGAGGTTGAATGTTTTTCATATGAGGATTGAAGTTTTCAAATTTCTGTGTAATTTTATAGGTGGGCAGACAACACCATCATATTTATTTTCTAGAGCTGTAATTTGGGTGAGAGTGTTGCAAGTGGGTGGCTGGAGGAGACTGATGTCAGGAATACCAAAAGGAGACCTCGGTGATTGTCTGCTGATGAATGATGAGGGCCTAAACCAGGCAGGGAAGCAGCAGATCTGAAATCATTCCATCTCCACCTCTGACTTTTCAGGCTTCCCAATTCCCTGTTACATTTTCCACTTTGAAAAATTAGCACAGCAGTCATGCTTTGACCCAATTAATCTCACGATGCTCCCAATCTATTTAAATTTGGGGGGAGATTTTATAATTCTCATGAGAGGTCCATTTCTTCACTTCCCAGCTAGAAAATCAGTAATATTCAGAGAGGAGCTTGCCTGCAAGATGATGAATTTTGTCCCCCTATGATTCCTACACTGGGAAAATGGAAAGGGATTCTGTGGATCCAAACACACTAAAGAAATACATTGATCTGCTACTGGCTTTTGCTAGTATTGGTTAGTCTCTTGGCTTTGACTTTAAAGTCCTTACATGTTACACTTTTAAAACAGAGAAATGAAACATACATAGTCAGGTTTTAGCCAAAGCAAACCCTGATGAAAAAAATGACCAGCCCTCTGTAATTCTGAGCTGAATTGTAAATCTTTGTTCTCTGCAGACTTCAGATAAAAGGATTCATGTGGGTTGGTAGATAGAGTGGTTTTAATTTGGATCAACTGGACTTACTGCTGGATTTTACACCAGCCATGCTGAGAGGCAGGGTCTTTGTTTTCAGCAGTTTATCAAACTAAGCCTAATTAAACTTGCTTGGCTTTGATGTGCTGTAATGTTTTCCATAATTTTATATTCTGAACCATTTTCATAAGTCCTTGCTTGAAATCAAGGATAGACTATGGATTCATTTTACATCTGCCATGCCGTGATTTCATATGTATCTAATCAGGTTTTAAGATGCTTACTCTGGGTTGTTAGACTTCAACATTCTTCTTCTTGTGTTTTTGCAATTTGGATGCTTGGAATTGTTTTAAAATAAAATATGCTAATATATTAAATACAGTAGATATACGTGGAAGCAAAGTGCAAAGACTTTCAATCCTACCAATTAAATAAAGATCTTAAAACCTAGAATACACTCTTCAATCTTGTAAAATGCAATTGATTTCCCTTTTTGTTGTGTTGTTTCTTAAGGGGACTCTTTTTTTTTTTAAAAAAAAAAAAGCTCATTTGGCCCAGTTGACTCCACGTATATTTCTTTTGTGTAGATGAGTTAAACAAGGTACTTCATTGTCTGTTTTGTATTCACATGTTGTTCATTACCCACTTAGTGGTGCTTCCATTAGCTCTCTCTTGCTTTATGGGTGCTAGCATAGAAGATGAGTGTTGTTTAGAGAGAATTTTTCTTCACCATCAAATAGAAATAATTTAAAAACACATTTACTTCATTCAGTTAGTACCCTACTTGGGGTTCTTGTTAGCCTCCGTGTTCTTTGCTGCCTTACAAAGGGACTAGCTGTTTTTGTTACTTTACCCTAATTTCCTGTGGCGTTTAGCCTGTCAGTTGGAATGGGCAAAGACTACAAAACCTGATCAATTATGTGGCATGAATTCCTCCTTAAGCCCACATGTGAAGGGGACTTTGATATGAAGACCCTTTTAAGCATTTTTGAACAAAGTAATGCCTCTCTCTTTGAGATTGGAGAAGTATTATTTTTATCTGTTTCAATAAAAAAATCAGAAAAACTTGGAGCTAAATTATTATCAATGTTAGAAAAACTTTGTATTGCTGGGCACACTTTGATAATATGTTTGTGTTGAAGTATAATACACATAGAGAAAGGGCATGTATTGTAGGCCCACAGCTCAATGTATTTTCATAAACTGAGCATACCTGTTTAACCAGTACTCAGATGAAGAAAGAGAACATCACCAGCACCCCAGAATATCCCCCCATGCTCCTAACCAGTCATTGCTCCCCCAACCCACCCACGAGTAACCACTTTCCTGACATCTAACAACACAGCTTGGTTCTGCTTGCTTTTGTGCATTATGTATTCAATATATGAACTATACAGTATGCACCCTTCAATGTCTGCCTTTCTTCATTCAACACTATGTGTGTAAAATTCATCAGAATTGTTGCGTGTAGGTGTAGATGTTCATTCTCATTGCTTTGTGGTTTTCTGCTGTATGACTATACCACAATTCATTTATCTATTTTCCTGTTGAAGGACAGTTTTACATGGTAGGAGTGGGGGTGAGAAGGCACAGGAAGAGGGGTCAAATGACTGCATGTTTAATATCCCGTACCAGTACCCCATTAGCGGGAATTATAAGCGAGCTAAATAGATTTGGTTCTACCCTTTAAGTGTTTGTTCATTCTACATAGTAAATACCTTGAGGACCTGGACCAGCTTTGTTTATCTTCCTCCTCCCCACTAACTCAGCACCTCCTACAAAGGCACTCTAGTGAAAGCGAATAGGGTTCAAAACAGCTTGCCCAAATGGGGAAATAATAAAATGCAATTAAGAGGATGTAAAACATGCGACATGAAAAAAATAGTGCCCCATATATACAATGGAATATTACTCAGCCATGAAAAGAAACAAAATTGAGTTATTTGTAGTGAGGTGGATGGACCTAGAGTCTGTCATACAGAGTGAAGTAAGTCAGAAAGAGAAAAACAAATACCATATGCTAACACATATATATGGAACCTAAAAAAAAAAGAAAAATGGTCCTGAAGAACCTAGGAGCAGGGCAGGAATAAAGGTGCTGATGTAGAGAATGGACTTGAGGACATGAGAAGAGGGAAGGGTAAGCTGGGACGAAGTGAGAGAGTGGTATGGACATATATACACTACCAAATGTAAAATAGATGGCTAGTGGGAAGCAGCTGCATAGCACAGGGAGATCAGCTCGGTGCTTTGTGACCACCTAGAGGGGTGGGATAGGGAGGGTGGGAGGGAGATGCAAGAGAGAGGAGATATGGGGATATATGTATACGTATAGCTGATTCACTTAGTTATACAGCAGAAACTAACACAACATTGTAAAACTATTATACTCCAATAAAGATGTTAAAAAAAAAAAAAGGAAAAAGAAAAAAAATAGTGCAGGACCTTCCAGAAGGAGAGCCCACTAAAGGATAGAGAAAATGGAAGAAGATATGACATAAAACAGCATAAAACAAACTTATTTATCTTGCTATCACATAAATGAGCCTAATTAAATAGACTTTGCAGGGCTCTACTAAATCCTCTGATTAAATGTATAAATAAAACAGTGCTTTGGTTTGCTGTTTTCTTGTTCGCTGCTGCATGGTAACTTCCCCGGTCCCCCATCTTTGATCATTTTAAATGTGTGTTATTCAATTCACATGATTTTTTCTATCGATCCTTAAAGTAGCATCTTAATGGAAGAAACCAACAATCGTATAAAGTTGATGTTCATCACAGCAATGTAAATGTTTGGTATTTCAGTCAGTTTTGCTTTTCTAGTTTGCTTTTTGTCTCAGGCTTTACTGTGGATTCTACAAATTCTAGGTTTTTTTTTTTTTTTTTGTAAAACACATGATGACTTCTATTCTTTTTTTCATTTCTTTTATTGACTTGATTGAAGTTGCTCCACAATCTCAATAATCAGTACACTAATACATGAATAATTGTTGCCATGTCCCAGCAAGTGGTAGTAAGATAATTGTAGAGCTAATACCAGTGCAATACATAAATTATTCATTAAAGCACATAGTGCCTATTTCAGTGTATTGCTGCACTCTGCTAGCGAAAGCATCAAATGCTTTATTGGAGTCTCTCATTTTGATTAGAAAAAATTAAGATGGCCCATTCTTTCTGACAATTTTTATATCTTATTCTCTTTGCATTTTTTTCTGGTAAGATATTTATTAAAAAACCATAGTTATAGAGAATAATCAAACACTGGAAAACACCAGTAAACAACACTGAGTAGTATTCAAATAATGTAGTATTTGGATATCCTAGTAAATTGAACCATACTACATAGAATCATGTGTTGGCATTACCAATTTAAGAACTTAGTTTGCTTCCAAAACTTATTTCTTAGAATATCACTTGTCAGATTTATATAATGTGTTCTATGTATTCAAACTTGGTAATAGTCATTTTGTTTGCAAGAATGATCTACTGTTAGTAGGAGACCAGTCCCATGAGCACACACTTATAACAGGGCAACTCTGGGCAGACTGATGACAATTGTGATCATTTTCCTTCTGCACATCCTGTCCCGGTTCCCAAAAATGTCAACTTGATCGTGGACTCTACCTGTCAGCACTTCCTGCTCTTGCTTTTAACTTGGTGTCAGTGGATTGCTTCAAACCAGCGCCTTCCTGTCTGATGATTGTTAAGCATTAATTCTCACAGGAGAAATCCCATTTTCTTGACTTTTTTGACTGACTTTTCCTCGGACTCACAAAAAGGGCCCTAATATACTCTCAGGAAGGAGCTCTTCCTCAAGGCAGGCAGGCACACTGGCTGGGCCTTAGAATGATACCTTAGTATTCAGAGCGCTGGGATGCTTCTGAGCACAGCTGGAACCTCTCTTGGGAGTGGTCTTCCAGCTCGGCTCCTTTGGACTCTGAGTTCCGTGGAGAGATGGGGCTGAAGTAAGAACACAGGGGACTGTCTTCACTGTAAGCTCTGTAGCATAGTAAGTTCTGTAACACTGCAGGACCAGTGGTGGGAGGTGGGGCCGGCATTTTGTGAGCATCAGGAGACAGTACACATGGTACTGACGTTCACCCTCTCTTAGTGAGCCCCAGGGGTAGAGGCAGAAGGGAGGCATTAACTTCATGTGGGCTTGTGAGTAGCTAGGTCTGGGAGGTGGGTATCTCTACTGGATCAGAAAAGTATGAAAATGGTAGCTATGCTACTGGTATTGGGAGAATTTGCTCATTAGAATATATGAGACACCTGGAATATACGAAATTCCTAGCAGTAACTAAAGAGGTTTTGAGAGGCATTGGAAGTTTTATAACAGAGGGAGAGAGAAATATGACTGTGAATATGATCACTGATCACTCCCGGTGTCACCACAGCAACGCGTGACTCAGGAAACTGAAAAGAACAAAACCATGCATGATGAATGACTATGACCCTTGGCATACGGGGCTCTCCTCTTCCTTTACTAACAAAAGACGGTAATCAGCAAGCGGCTGACCATCTCAGTGCTGTCACATGTGCTGGGTATGAAAATGCTAGAAGAGGCAATTCGTGCTTCTTTGCACAGCCAGAAAAGGATCAACTACTGCTTTCCTCAAAGGTTTGAGATGAGACTAGCACCACTTTGAGTCATTACAAGAAGTCTATGATAATCTTGAAAGACCTCTAGGATGAGACTGCAAAATATTTGGGGACACTTGACCAAGATTTCGGTGTAACTTTAAAAAGAGTTGATGCCTTGGGACATCCCTGGCGGTCCAGTGGTTAAGACTCTGCCCTCCCAAGGATATACAATGGAGAAAAGACAGTCTCTTCAATAAGTGGTGCTGGGAAAACTGGACAGCTACATGTAAAAGAATGAAATTAGAACACTCCCTAACACCATACACAAAAGTAAACTCAAAATGGATTAGAGACCTAAATGTAAGACCAGACAGTATAAAACTCTTAGAGGAAAACATAGGAAGAACACTCTTTGACATAAATCACAGCAAGATATTTTTTGATCCACCTCCTAGAGTAATGGAAATAAAAACAAAAATAAACAAATGGGACCTAATGAAACTTCAAAGCTTTTTCATAGCAAAGGAAACCATAAATAAGATGAAAAGACAACCCTCAGAATGGGAGAAAATATTTGCAAACAAATCAATGGACAAAGGATTAATCTCCAAAATCTATAAACAGCTCATGCAGCTAAATATTAAAAAAACAAACAACCCAATCCAAAAATGGGCAGAAGACCTAAATAGACATTTCTCTAAAGAAGACATACAGATGGCCAAGAAGCACATGAAAAGCTGCTCAACATCACTAATTATTAGAGAAACGGAAGTCAAAACTACAATGAGGTATCACCTCACACCAGTTAGAATGGGCATCATCAGAAAATCTACAAACAACAAATGCTGGAGAGGGTGTGGAGAAAAGGGAACCCTCTTGCACTGCTGTTGGGAATGTAAACTGATACAGCAACTATGGAGAACATTTTGGACGTTCCTTAAAAAACTAAAAATAGAATTACCATATGACCCAGCAATCCCACTACTGGGCATATACCCAGAGAAAACCATAATTCAAAAAGACACATGCACCCCAATGTTCATTGCAGCACTATTTACAATAGCCAGGTCATGGAAGCAACCTAAATGCCCATCGACAGACGAATGGATAAAGAAGATGTGGTACATATACACAATGGAATATTACTCAGCCTTAAAAGGAACGAAATTGGGTCATTGGAGAGATGTGGATGCATCTAGAGTCTGTCATACACAGTGAAGTAAGTCAGAAAGTGAAAAACAAATATCGTATATTAACGCATATATGTGGAACCTAGAAAATGGTACAGATGAACTGGTTTGCAGGGCAGAAATTGAGACACAGAAGTAGAGAAAAAACGTATGGACACAAAGCGGGGAAAGTGGCAGGGGTGGTGGTGGTGGTGTGATGAATTGGGAGATTGGGATTGACGTGCATACACTGATGTGTATAAAATGGATGACAAATAAGAGCCTGCTATATAAAAAAAATAAATTAAATTAAATTAAAAAAAAAAGATTCTGCACTCCCAATGCAGGGGGCCCGGGTTCGATCCCTGGTCAGGGGACTAGATCCTGCATGCCGCAACTAAGAGCCCACATGTCACAACAAAGAACAAAACAAAACAAAAAAAAGAGGTGCTGCCTCCCAAGAATTATGTCAAATAGTCCACCATGTTTTACCTTTATAATTTTTTGGCTATAAGAGTCTGTTCAGAGCACAAGGCACAGTCTGTATCTTCTGACTTCATTAGAACAGTTACCAGAGATGCTGTACATAGTGTAAGCAAGATGATGGAGAACTACTTTCAGGAATGATAGGATGCTCACCTCGTACAAGGCAATGTATGGGTAGTCATGTTGAAATCTTGTGAATGGTTTAATTTCCTTAAGTGGTTTCTCATAGGCACTCATCAATATTTTCCCTCCGCATTAATCCTTCAGGCTTCATCAGCCTGAAGAGGAAATGACCTATGGAGGTGACACATTATAAGCCAGGGTATTCAATAGTAAATGATTCAAGCCATTCATATTCATATTACTGTAGACAAGCATACAAGTCTAAGTACTAAGCAAACATTTCACCACTGCATATGTAACTCACACATGGAAGGAGGCATGAGAGAGTAAAGCAGTTAAACCCCATGGGGCAGCGGGTGGCTGCTTTTAACTCTAGTTGCAGTGAGGGAAGAGTGTGGGCGCAGTGAGTAAGGGAAGTTTCATGGTGGAGACAGGGCATAATCATAGGAAAAATGGCTGCTGCGTGATGGGGGAGTCTTTCAGGCTGCACTTGGAGTTAAAAGCCATTACACCATCTAAGGACGTGCAGAGGCTGTGCAGAATGAAGGCTGGTAGTAGAGTCCTTCGGCATTGAAGGGGAATTACCTCCATAGCATTTTCTACATTTCTTGGTTTTGTGAAAGGCAAACAGGGACAGAAATCACTAGAGCAATAAAAATGCTCTTAATGTTTTTGAGGCACAAATCAGGTAGAGTGAATTTAGAGCAGTTGCAAGTAGATGGCAACTAGGAGCACTTTGAAACCAGAAAGCAAATGGACTATTACAAAACCTGCAGGGAAAGCAGGCAGCAAGACACATCTATCCCCCAGATGCCCAAGCCAGACCCGGAGACACGGTTCACTCCTTCAGTTTCCTCCTCTCGCCCTCAAATGAGTTGTTTCTAGGTTTTTTCTCTTAAGAACTGTGTTGCTATGGATATTATATACATATCTCCTGGTGCATTTGTGCAAGAATTTCTATAAGATGATGGCAAATTGTTCTCAAAAGTGATCGAGCCGACATAAAAACCAGACACAATGCATGAATCTTGAATTAGGGGGAAAAAATGTAAAAGACGTATTTGGGACAATTGGGAAATTTTGAATATGGAATGAGTATTGGGTGATACTGTGGAATTATTGTTAATTTTAAAAATATGAATGGTATTGGAGTTATGTTTGAAAATGTCCTTTACTTATTCTTTTTAAAAATAAATTTATTTATTGATTTATTTATGGCTGCGTTGGGTCTTCGTTGCCTTGCGCAGGCTTTCTCTAGTTGTGGCGAGCAGGGGTTACTCTTCGTTGGGGTGCGCAGGCTTCTCATAGCGGTGGCTTCTCTTGTTGCGGAGCACAGGCTCTAGGCACGCAGGTGACATGCGGGCTCAGTAGTTGTGGCTTGCGGGCTCTAGAGCACAGGCTCAGTAGTTGTGGTGCACAAGCTTAGTGGCTCCGTGGCATGTGGGATCTTCCCAGACCAGGGCTCGAACCAGTGTCCCCTGCCTTGGCAGGCAGATTCTTAACCACTGCACCACCAGGGAAGCCCCCTTTTCCTATTCTTTAAGAATATTTAGGAGTGAGGTGATAAGATATCTATGGTTCACTTTCTTTAAAAAAATTTTTTTAATTGAAGTATAGTTGATTTACAATGTTGTGTTAATTTCTGCTGTACAGTAAAGTGACTCAGTTATACACATGTATACATCTTTTAAAATATTCTTTTCCATTATGGCTTATCACAGGATACTGAACATAGTTCCCTGTGCTATACATTAGGACCTTGTTGTTTATCCAAACAGTTCATTTTCAAGTGGCTCAGCAAAACAGTGTATATATGGAAAGAGACAATGAGAGAAGAAGAGAGAAAACAGAGGAGAAGAGAGAAAATAGAGGAGAGAAAGAGAGAGAGAGAGATTGAGGGAGGGGAGGAAGCAAATGTGGCAAAACGTTGGTGGACCATTTACATATGCTTAAAATTTGTCAAAATAAAAGGTTGTGAGAAGAAAAGGAAAAAAATGTTTGAAACAGGGTCTAGTTAGGAAAACAGAAACCACTCTAGGTATTTCAAACAGTGAGACATTAACACAAGGAATTGGTTTCAAAGGCATTGGAAGGGGTGGAAGAGCAAAAGGAAGGAGGTGGGACTGGAGGACCAAAAGGGAAGAATCAGTGAGACCCAGAGATCAGAAGATGCGGGTGCCCTGGAGTTCAGCCCGCAAGCCAGTGCTGGCTGCAGTGAGACACTATTGCAATTGGTTCTGGAACCAGAAGAGGCACTACCTCGAGCGGAGCTGGGACTGCTGAGAGCAGCACTGCCTGTGCCCAGGCTGCTGCCATCCAGATCACCTCCTCTCCATTGTCACCACAGCTTCATTAGTAACGGCCCCCAAGGGCCAGAGCCAGAAGCAGAAAGCTGCCCTCTTCCTCCTGCCTTCTGCTCTCCCACCATTCTACTACCTTCTGTTTCCTGGTTGCCCTTTCTTGTCCTTCGGGCTCCATTTCATCCTTGTCATCAGGACCACTGTGTCCCTGCCTGTCCTCTTCTCACAGAACACACTGCTTCCAGGGTGACCTCATCACAGCACCATTTCTTTCTTTCTTTTTCTTTTTTAATTTTTATTGGAGTCTAGTTGATTTACGATGTTGTGTTAGTCTCAGATGTACAGCAAAGTGAATCAGTGATACATATATCCACTCTTCTTTTTAAAGATTTTTTTTCCATATAGGCTATTACAGAGTACTGAGTAGGGTTCCCTGTGCTACACAGCAGGTTCTTATTAGTTATCTCTTTTATATACACTAGTGTGTATATGTCAATCCCAATCTCCCAATTTATCCCTCCCCCTCTTACCCTGGTAACCATAAGTTTGTTTTCTACATCCTTGACTCTACTTCTGTTTTGTAAATAAGTTCATTTGTACCCTTATTTTAGATTCCACATATAAGCAATATCATATGATATTTGTCTTTCTGTGTCTGGCTTACCTCACTCAGTATGACAATCTCTAGGTCCTTCCATGTTGTAAATGCACAGCACCATTTCTAACAGCAAAAACACGACTCTGAAATGACTCAAGGGTTCGACAGCACAGCACTGGATAAATATAGGTTATTCTCTAGGTGGAATATTATGCACCATTTGGTGAAAACTACACCGTACATCTGTTGACATTGAGAGACGTTTCCTGTATTGCTTAGTTAATAAACCGTGTTCTAATATTGCATGTATAACGTGGTCTCATTTGTGTAAAAAATAAATATAAGTGACACTTGCATGAATGTTCACCAAAATGTTAACAATCTTTATCTCTGGGCGGCAGAATTTTGTGTGATTTAAGCATTATTTCTGCATGTCAATAGTTGCTAGTTTTTCTACAAGGAGCATGTAGATCCAGTGAAATGAAAAAGAAATATACATTGTACGAAAAACATTCTCTTAGGATATGTATCCCAGTCAGCCAATTGACTGCATAAAACTGCAATAAATATTTAACCAATCACTTCAGGTGCAGAGTCAGCTCTGCTCAGGGAAGGAGCCCATGCTCAGTTGCCTCCCAGTCTTTAAAGACAGATATTTAAAAATTCTGATAGAAGTCCATTTCTTTTTTTTTCTTTTTCTTTTTTTCCTGGAAACTTGTGCTACAGAAAAGTAATAAACAGATAAGGAATGATCAGACCTTGAATATGGCATTATTTCATTGTTGCAATTATTGTAAGGGCCAACTTCACTGCAGAGTGTGGGATGCATTCAACCCATGGGAAGGCACAAGACACCAAAGCTCTCACTTTGAACTGCTTGTCCTGCCCCTGGACATACGGAACAGGTACCAGAGTTTAAGCACTTAGATGAATGTTCTTGAAGCTGTGTGTTCAATGAGGTTATTTTTATTCAAAGCCTTTTTGGGGAAGTCTTTTTTTGATCAGTAATAATAGCTGTCATTTGGTAAGCATGGGCTCTGTGTGACTTTTCTATATGTGTTTTCTAATTTTAACCATCCTACAAGATCGATGACGATCTGATTTTACTGAGAAGGAGACAGGCTCAGAGAGGTCAAGTCACTTGCTCAAGGTCAATTAGTAAGTGACAAAACAGATTTCAGAACCTTTCCTCCTGGCTTCAAATCAGGTGTGGAAACTTGTCCAAGCTGTGTCTAGATCCACCAGTCTACAATCTATCCTGTATCTTTATGGACAACCATGCTTTGACCTAAAACATTAGTGCCCAGTTTAATCACCTGCTTTATTCTCCATGTTCTGCTCAGAAAGACCTCAGCGTTGAAGAGTTGCCACCAGAGGTAATAATTAAAAGAATGTACATCAGGGGATTTCCCTGTCAGTCCACTGGTTAGGACACCGCGCTTTCACTGCAGGGAGCATGGATTCCATCCCTGGTGGCAGAACTAAGATCCCGCAAGCTGCACAGTGCAGCCAATAAAAAAAGAACGTACATCAGGTTCTGAAGACCTGAATCTTTGAAGAAGCATCCCCAAAATGAAACGAAGAACAGCCAATCATCAGAACTGCTGTTTAACCTGCTAAGAAATAGCTGTGAAGAGCATCGCCTATTTGAACAAGTAATTCCAAGTCTTCTTGTGAAAGACAATTCGTTGTTTTCTTTAACACTCATCACTTTTGAAACTAACAAGACGTTGTAAATCAACTATACTTCAATTTAAAAAAAATCCTCCCCCCGCCCCCGCCAATTCTATCACTTTGAGAGTCTGAATGGAGTTTTCTAAAAATCCACAGCTTTGAATCAGAGACGTTAGACTCCGTCCCTTAGCTGTGTGATCTTGGGCTTGTCACTTACCCTTTTTGAGTCTCAATTTCACCACCTTTGAAGCAGGTCTTATACCAACCTCATTAAGTTGTTTCAAGGATTAATACTGGGACACCCAGTCTTTCTCACCCGGCCTATGGAGTCAGTCTTCATGCAGCACGAGTGCTGAGAGGTCCTCCTACTATAAAGTAGTTTTGACCATCATCTATGGCTGATTAAATCACAGAGGTAGCGTATTTTAACATAAGTTTCATACACGAAATGAGGCGCCAAGTTAACAGCCCAGGAAAACAGAAGGCTTATGTTTTTCCACATAATAAACTGTGAAGAAATGAGTCGGGCCAGCTTTACAGCCTCTCCAGGAGCACGGTGTGCGTGGAAAACACCACGGACACGCAGCATCTTCTTTATGATATGGTGTTGCTCTGAGGAATGGAATGCTCCGGATCATCTAGAAATTTGCTTGAACCTGTAGCTAAAATCTAAAATCGCCAGGTCTGTTCAGTTCAGCACTTGCACGGGAATTTTACTATGTGCCAGACACTGGGTATTAAAGGTTCAGAAATAAATAAGACCACTGTCCCCACCAGAGTCCTCAATATGGGGGAATGGCAGAGGCACAGGCAGATCCCTTTAATTGTCCGTGGCAGAGCCAGGAGAGAAGATTGCCCAGGATGTGCTGCAAGCCCAGAGAGATGTTTAACTGATTTGCATACAAAGAGTGGGGTTGACAAAGAGCAATGTTATCAACAGCAATACAAACCTCAATGAAACTCCCAAGAGGGCTTCAAGAATATAACACAGACATAAGACAGGGAGCAAAGACTCCTAATTTCTCCAGAGAGTGAGCCCCATCTCCATAGCTACCTTCCACATGGGTGTCAAAGGAGCTGCTCAGCCAACACAGGGCAAGGGCACAGCTCTGGGCATCTGAGGAGGAGAATAAGTGCTTCACTTCTTCTGCAGCATCTGCTATAAGACAGACCCTGAAGGGGAAAAGTGAGCACCGCATGGCCTGCCTTCCAGAAGCTTCCAGTCTAGTGGAGTGGGTTAGTTCTCTAGAGCTGCCGTGACAAATTACAAGCTGGATGGCTTAAAAGCACAGAAATTTATTCCCTCACAGTTCTGGATGCTAGAAGTCCAACAAGGTATCTGCAGGGTCGTGCTCCCTCTGAGGCTCTAGGGAGATCCTTCTTGCCCCTTCTCAGCTTCCGGTGGTGGCCAGCAATCCTTGGCATTCCTTGGCTCGAGCTGCATCAGTCCAGTCTGCCTCCGTCAGTCCATGGCTTTCTCGCCCTGTGTCTTCATGTCATCTTCCCAGGAGCGTACTAGTCCTATTGGATCAAGAGCCCATCCTACTCCAATGTGACTTCAACATATCTAATTACATCTGCAAAAACCCTATTTCCAAAGAAAGCCACATTCGGAGGCGCTGGAGATTAGGACCTCAATAAATCCTTTGGGGGCCCTCAATTCAACCTTTAACAGGGAGGTAAGGTGAATGCACAAGTATGAGGGTGTGTCATCACTCCTCCAGAGACCTGCCTCTTCCCTCCCTCTCTGTGCCCCTTCCCCAGCTTCTGTGTGCCTGCAGGTGCTCTGCTTACATTTTCAGAGCTCCCTGCCATGCCTGGGAGTTCACATCCCCCAGAGCAGCCCTAAGCCCCTTGGTCCAAGAGGAACAAACTCAGGTGTAATTTAGACTCCACTGGGGAGTGGAGGCTGAGACTGGGACTTGCCTGCAATTACACCTTGTGTGGCTTCTTCTCCTTCCAACTCCCAACCCCCCCATCCCCTTCCTTAATAAACCAAGTGCAGCTGAATCCTCACCTAGGGGTCTGCTTCTGGGGAACCCAACCTATGACAACAAATAAGTGTAACACTAGGCAGAACAGAACCAGGCCAGACAAAGTGCTAAGGGGCTTCAGGGGAAGGAGGGAAAGAGCATGTTTGGATGAAGGAATCAGGAGATTGGCTGGTAAACGGGGTTAATAATGCCTAAATTACAGGGCTGGTCTGAGGAGCAAATGAGCAAAACATATGTAAAGACCTTCCCGGCACATTAGTAGGTGCTCAACTAATGTTAGTTCCAGTCCTCGCTCTTTTCAAAAGAAGGATGTTGTGGATGGGCCTGGAAAGGCACAGAGAGTTTGGCAGGTGGAGGAAGAAGGAGCGTAGAAGGGAGTGTGTGCTTTTTTAGAAGGGAAGCAGCCTACTTTGAGGTGAGCGTGGCATCCCCAACCCCTAGCGTTTGGAAGAGCCACTGAACAGTTTCCAGTGACCTCTCCAAATGCATTTCTCTGGTTGGATCTGGGAAGCCATGGAGTTGGAGGGTAGGGGTTTTCCTCTATTTTTAGGAGGAACGGTTCCCTAAGGATGTACTATTAAGATCCACCCTGTTGTGTGGTGTAGAGATGGAAAGGCCTGGGATCCTGCCCTACTCAATAATGCTGCTTACCTCTTGGGCTTGTGTCTTGCATCAGTGAAATGAGGTGGTGGGGCTACTTGCCTTCTCTCATGTTCTGAGATCTTCAGTGAACTCTGCTCCCTCGACTGAGCTGGACTTTGATGTGCATAGTAGAAATATTGCCCTGTATAGTCCTTTTGTCTAGTGGAGAGCACTGTATCACCTTTTGAAAAATTATTATGTTTTATCAAGTTTGTTGTCCAACTTTTACTCTATTTCCCCAACCCCACCTTTTGGCACCTCCTTGCCGTCCTCTTTAACCTCCTCCTCCAGCTGGAACCAAGAAGAATCATTTAGAATTGCCAATCAACTGTTGATTACTCTTTAACGTGAAGGAATTTAGGTTAATTTGTTACCTATTCTAGACATTTGAAAGTAAAACCTTCTGACTCTGTGTGCCCCCTCTTAAAGGGATTTAAAGTATCCACAAGCAGGCAGGAACTTTCTTAATTTTTAATTCAGGAGATTTGCCATTATTTCTAAAATCACCCTTTGATGCTCATCAGAGAAACCTGAGGTTACACCAGGCTGAAGCCTACTGGGACAGCTGAAGCTGGGAGAGGCGGGATGGGTGGTTCCACGCCCTCTCCTTTGTGTAGAGGCGGCAAGTTGCTGCACCTTTGATGGTCTGCAGCCCAGACACCTGCTGATGGGGGAACAAGGGCTGGGGCGGTAGAACCCAGCTCCCATCTTGCTTGGGCTTGAGGTGGCTGGCTGCCCTCTCCCTCTGAAGCCTCCCTTGCCTAAGCCCTGCTCCTTGTCTGAGCTCAGGGGCAGACCCCAGCCTTTTTCACCACCTCTACACTCTCTGATTCCAAGAATGTAGACAGAGCCTTTCTGGATTCTCTCTCCCTCTCCATGCCACTAAAGCTGGGAAAAAGTTCTCTCCGTTTCTGGGGAGGCCACCCATATAGCCTCCGGGTCCCAAGTTTCTGCTGCCCCAAGCCCAGGGCCACTCAGGACACCACGGAGAGGAAGCAGAGAGCAGCTGACT
Organism: Phocoena sinus; assembly: GCF_008692025.1. Classification (NCBI taxonomy): domain Eukaryota; kingdom Metazoa; phylum Chordata; class Mammalia; order Artiodactyla; family Phocoenidae; genus Phocoena; species Phocoena sinus. The sequence goes on from NC_045768.1 coordinate 106,747,943, forward strand.
CTGCTGTTTAAGGACATCTCAGGTAAGAGGGAGGCCAAGGGAGGCACAGAAAAAGCCTCAGTTCTGGGCACCTGGGAGACCACACTGCCTGAGCTGAATCCTGTACCTTGTATGAAAATAAGGTTCTCAGTATTGATGCTGACTGTAGTGGCAATAAAGTAAGGAGATAACAATTATAAAAATATGTGCTGACTGGAAGAATAATCCTACTCATGGCCGTTTACATTACTATCATTCAGGTTACACCAAAGTGCCAATAGAACATAGTAATACTTAGGTATATATAATTTTTTTTCTGGAATCGGATAACTTATTTGTCTTATCTTTATTGAAGTATAGTTGATGTATAATATTATATGTTACAGGTGTCAATATAGTGATTCAAAATTTTTAAAGGTTATACTCCATTTATAATTATAATAAAATATTGGCTATATTCCCCATGTTGAAAAATATATCCTTCTAGCTTATTTTATACCTAATAGTTTGTACCTCTTAAGCCTCTCCCCCTATCTTGCCCGCTCCCCCTTCCCTCTCCCCACTGGTAACCACTAGTTTGTTTTCTGTATCTGCAAGTCTGCTTCTTTTTTGTTATATTCACTATTTTGTTGTATTTTTAGATTCCACATATAAATGATGACATACTTATCTTTGCCTTTCTCTGTCTGAGTTATTTCACTTAGCATAATACCCTCCAGGTCCATCCATGTCGTTGTAAATGGCAAAATTTCGTTCTTTTTTATGGCTGAGTAGTATTCCATTGTGTGTGTGTGTGTGTGTGTGTGTGTGTGTGTGTGTGTGTGTGTGTGTGTGTAGTCATCTGTCGATGGACACTTAGGTTGCTTCCACATTTTGGCAATTATAAACAATGCTGCTATGAACATTGAGGTGCATGTATGTTTCTGAAGTAGTGTTTTGTTTTTTTTCAAATATATACTCAGGAATGGAATCACTGGGTCATATGGTAGTTCTCTTTTTAGTTTTTAAGGAACCTCCATACTGTTTTCTATAGTGGCTGCACCAATTTACACTCCCACCAACAGTGTACAAGGGTTCCCTTTTCTCTCCACATCCTCGCCAACATATGTTATTTGTGTCATTCTGACAGGTGTGAGGTGATATCTCATTGTGGTTTTAATTTGCATTTCTCTGATGATTAACAATGTTGAGCATCTTTTTGTGTGCCTGTGGCCATCTGTATGTCTTCTTTGGAAAAATGTCTATTCATATCTTCTGCTCATTTTTTAATCAGGTCGTTTGTTTTTTTGATGTTGAGTTGTATGAGCTCTTTATATATGTTGGATATTAACCTCTTACTGGTCATGTCATTTGCAAATATTTTCTCAGTAGGTTGTCTTTCTGTTTTGTTGATTTCCTTTGCTGTGCAAAAGCTCTTAAGTTTAATTAGGTCCCATGTGCTTATGTTTGCTTTTATTTCCTTTGCTTTAGGAGACACATCCAGAAAAATACTGCTACAATTTACATCAAAGAGTGTTCCACTTATGTTTTTCTCTAGGAGTTTTATGTTTTCTGGTCTTACGTTTAGGTCTTTAATCCATTTTGAGTTTATTTTTGTGTATGGTGTTAGGGAGTGTTCTAATTTCATTCTTTTACATGTAGCTGTCCAATTTTCCCAGCACCACTTATTGAAGAGACTATCTTTTCTCCAATGTATATTCTTGCCTCCTTTGTCATAGGTTAATTGACCATAAATGCATGGGTTTATTTCTGGGCCCTCTGTTCTGTTCCATTGATCTATGTGTCTGTTTTCATGCCAGTAGTATACTGTTTTGATTACTATAGTTTTTTTTTACCAGAGTCTGAAGTCAGAAAGCATGATTCCTTCAACTCTTCTTTTTCAAGATTGTTTTGGCTATTTGTAGTCTTTTGTTTTTCCATACAAATTTAAAAATTATTTGTTCCAGTTCTGTGAAAAATGCCCTTGGTATTTTGATGTGGACTGCATTGAATCTGTAGATTGCCTTGGGTAGTATAGTCATTTTAACAATACTAATTCTTCCAACCCATGAACACCGTATATCTTTCCATCTGTTTGTGTCATCTCCAGTTTATTTCATTAATGTGTTACAGTTTTCTGAGTACAGGTCTTTTTCCTCCTTAGGTAGGTTTATTTCTATTTATATATTTATATAAATATTTATATTTTAAATATTATTTATATAAATTTCCTATATATATATATTTTTTAAGTGTTTGGATTAGTATGATCTACTCTTAACTCTGTATATATATTCAGCTTTCTGTTACCATTCAATTTTTTCTCCTAGCTTCATTGAAATATAATTTACATACAACAGTCCTTCAAGATATAGAGCATTTTCATCACCCAAAAACTGTTCCTCCTGCTGCTTTGTAGGCAAGCCCCTTCCCCAGTCTCTGGCCCAAGACAACAATGATCTGCTTCTGTCACAATAATTTACCTTTTCTAGAATTTTGTACACTTAGAATCATACCGTTTTTAGTTTTGGTGTCTCGTTTATTTTATTTAGTAGAAACTTTTTGAGACTCATCCCTGTTGTAGGATTTAATAATATTTCTTTTTTACAGTAAGTCCCCTACATACGAACCTTCAAGTTGCAAACTTTCAAAGATGTGAACGTGTGTTCCATCAATGTCAGGCGTGAGTGACATTGCAGCTCGCCCTCTGTCTCCTACTGCTGATGCTTCTTCAGCTCTACCATCTCCCCCCTCCTCTCCCTCTTCCAGTCAGTAACTCTTCTTGCCTGTTCACTCGATGCCAGCCCCTGGATGTCAGCTGTTGTCTGTACTACTGTACTTTCCAAGGTACTGTACTGTAAGGTTAAAAATGGTTTCTTTATTTTTGTGTTTGTTTGTTTTTTTACGTATTATTTGTGTGAAAAGTATTATACACCTATTACAGTATAGTACTATATAGGCGATTGTGTTAGTCGGGTACCTAGGCTAACTTTGTTGGACTTACGAGCAAATTGGACTAATGAATGTGCTCTTGGAATGGAACTCATTCGTATGTAGGGGGCTTACTGTATTTCTAACTAATAGTCCATTTTATGGATGTATCACAATGTATTTAATCCGTTTATCAGTTGGTGGATATTTGGGTTGCTTCCAGTTTGGGGGCAACGCACATAATACGTGAGCAATGCACATAATACATGTACATGTCTTTGTGTGAGTATATGTTTTCACTTCTGTTGGGTAAATACAGGGCGACTTCATGGGTGTGCACCATGGGCATTGGCCCTCAGAAGGGCCCTGCACTTGGTTTAGTGTTCCGCTTTGCTGTCTTGAGCAGTTGTACCGTTTTGCATCCCCACCAGCAATTTACGAGAGTTCCAGTTGCTCTGCATCTTCATCAATTCCTGCTGCTTTCTACCATAGTCATCTCTTCAAACCTTTAAAACTAGAGGAGGAGTTAGTATGTTGCAAGGGTCTTATTGCTCATCCATGAACAACTCCCACCCTCCATCTCTCCTTTGGACTTGGGCTTCCATGAGTTCATAAGACACTAAATAAACTGGTGGGGATAGGAATAGCAGAATTCACAGAATCATGAAGCTTCACAGTCATGGTCCTCTCTTTGTTCTCAAGCTGACATTGTCATGTTGTCTAATATCAACAGTTGTACATTGGGAATTTAGGCACAGGAATGTTTTCCAAGCAAATAGACCAAGAGAATTACATTGCTTTTTAACTGTGATCAGCAGCCACTTTGGAAAAAGTTATTTGAGTTGTCCTATAAGGATAATGTATGTTTGCCATATGGCTGTTGCCTTTTAATTTAATAAATAAACAAAGAGTTAAACAGATAGCCCCGTTTCAAGTACAAGTTCTCCAACAATGGAGTCAGCACCAGACTATGCTTATTATATTCTTTGTGTCAGAATCATATTCATTAAGAATAAAGACTTCCCCAAATTCAGATGCTTCACGTATAATTCTTTACCCTCATCTGAAAGTCAGCTATCCTGCTCCAGAAGAAAGTAGATTGATCTGACATCCTGGGCTCTTCAAAAAGCACATTTGCTGCAGTCACACTGTGATTTTGTAAGTATTTCCATAAAGCAACAAAAATATAATTTATAAATGAGTCGTTTCTTCATAAGAAAAGATGAATCCCTACATTTTTCTCTATTTTCTGTGATTTCTTAAAATACCATAATAGAAATACTTCCGTTCTTTAAGTGTCACTCTGGCTTGCACTTTTGGACACATTTTAAGTGCAGCAAAGCTGTCGCAAAATAACAGTGAATGAACTTAATAGACCCACATACAGAAAATGCTGTAATTCACTGAGGCAGGAAAAGAAAAAAGAAGAAATGGAGAGACCTATCACTTTCATGGATAGGAAGACTGAAGATGTTTGTTTTCGCCAGGTTATGACATAAAAATAAAAAGATTCCAATCAAAACCCCGAAGGATTTGGGGGAGCAATTGACAAACTTATTCAAAAATCTGACAACAAGAATGAATAGGGAGAAGAACCAAAATAATTTTGAAAAAGAATAATAACAAAGGAATACTTACCTTATTAAATGTCAAAATATTTTATAGAAAGTGCTTGGTCTCATGGAGAAATCTCTATTTTTTTTTATCTCACAATGCAGGTTTAATAAAGACAATAATAAATGTTTGAGCAGAAATGTGGGGAAATAGGTATATATTTTTTTACTTTTGAACATTTCAATAAGGGAAAACTGAACAATAGCCTGTTCTGGTTGGGCTGAGGGTTTTTCCCACAAGGGTCAAATTCATTCCAATACTATCCTTGTGTGGACATCATCCTTTCCTTTAGGATGGTCTCTGCTGATTGCCTGAAAGTGACATGGACCTTTTAATGTTAATAAAGGGGCTTAGTATCTTTCCATTAGTGCATTCCTTATAAGGCAAAGATGTTCCGATTGGTTCCAAGAGGAGATGTATACTGAGAGCATTTAAATGATTGAAAAATAAGTGTATTGGGCTTCCCTGGTGGCGCAGTGGTTGAGAGTCCGCCTGCCGATGCAGGGGACACGGGTTCGTGCCCCGGTGTGGGAGGATCCCACGTGCCGCGGAGCGGCTGGGCCCGTGAGCCATGGCCACTGAGCCTGCGCGTCCGGAGCCTGTTGCTCCGCAACGGGAGAGGCCACAACAGTGAGAGGCCCGCGTACCGAAAAAAAAAAAAAAAAAAAAAAAAGTGTATTGTTGATACCTAGATTAACAGACAGACTTGGTGAATCACAAGAGCTGCATCCATAAGCATCCTTCATAATTTCTGGCTACTCATTTTCATATTAACTGGAATGATTTTCTTTTCAAATATATAAGATGGAAGATGAGAGGGGAAAATTGACTTATTGATAGAAGGGAAACAATCCTCCCCCTTCAAAGAATTAGGTAGCTTTTTAATTTAAAGTTCCAGTAGATGAATAAGGTTGATATTTCCCAGGAGTGACCTTGATTGGAATTTCCCCTCAGTCTGAGGTAGCCAGGAAAAGACAGAGGTGCATTTTTCATAGCTCCATACTGGCCACTCTCATCCCTCCTCACGTTCCGTCCCATCGTGCTGGTCGGGTCCGGGGTTCAGTGCTCTGAACAAGGGTGAAGTTAAGAAGTGACAGCTTGCCCTGGCCAAGAGTGACTCAGCACTCTGACTTCTGGTGTAGGATATTAATGCAGCCGGACATACGCTTGGTGGAAATATTTATTTTTAGAACTATACATAACATCTTCCTGAATCCAGATCTTCACCTCGCTCTGGGTCTCCCACCAGTCACTGGACCCCAATGTCATTTCCAGGCGCTGTTCTGCAGAAAACGCTAGGCTGGCTTCCTCCTATTCAGCCTGCCAGGTGATCTGTACATAATCAGGTGTATATAAGAATGCATATTTATTCATTTGACATTTACTTATCACACCTCTTCCGAGGTGGTTATCACAATATCTTGGCCAGGCTCTATCTCATTACCCCCGAACAACAAAATATTATAGGAGCACTTTCTGCCTAGGAAGGTCTGAGAAGGTTCCTGAGAGGCTGTGAAGTTTGGGTAGAATGTGGAAAGGTAATAGGAATTTACAGATAGATACAAGGGCAAGATTATCCTTGGTCAGGGATAAGCTCTTCCTTTCCCATGGCACTGATGTTGATCGGTTCCACATTGATATCTCCAGCCCTGATGTCTCATCGTATTTCAGAGCTGTACCTCCTGCTGCCTATGGGACATCAGTTCATAAGCCAGAAATCTGGGAATCATCCTAAATTCCTTTATATATCTAATCCCTTATATCCAAGTCACAAAGACCTGTTTATTCTACCTGTTAAAGATTTTCTCAAATCCATCCCCACTTCTCCACCTGTATTGCCACTAACTTCATCTGGAAACCATCATCGTGTCTTGCCTGGAGTATATGAAATGCCACCTAACTGGCCTTCTAATTCTCATTGTGTGTCCTTTCAACCTGAAAAAGTGAGGGAAAAGGCCCATCTCTCTCTTTTTTTTTTTTTTTTAACATCATTATCGGGGTATAATTGCTTTACAGTGGTGTGTTAGTTTCTGCTTTATAGCAAAGTGAATCAGTTATCCATATACATATGTTCCCATATCTCTTCCCTCTTGAGCATGTGTTGTGCCACCCTCGGGAGCCTGTGCTTGCTTACTGACCGAGCTGCAGCTTTCAGCACTCTCTGTTCACAACGTCCTCTCTGGCCATCCCGAATTACCTGCAGATCCCCAAATATGACTTGTGTTTTGATACGTTGCACTGTGGCATAGGTCCCCATTAAACGGAATGGTCTTGGCCTTGTGATCTGAAAATTCCCATCCGCTCTTCCACATTCTGTCCCAACTTCACAACCTCTCAGGAACCTTCCAGGGCAGAATGTGCTCCAATAACACTTTTCTGTTTGAGGCGAATGAGATGGAGCTAGAGGGGGCACGCTTGCACCCTGGAAAGCAGACTCTGTCTCCTCTTTGCTGTCCTACGGAAGGCTGGCAGTGGAGGTGGTCTTTGGCTAAGTTAAATGAGCACCTGAAAATTTATTTACCAACCCTGGGGTCCCCCGTGTCCCTACTGTGATCCACCTTGGGGCAACATGGCCTTAAGGGTCATGCATGACCCAAAGATATGAATATTGCTGGGTTTTGCCAAAGGTAGGAGACAAAGTTACATAACACACTTACAGCTGCATTATTTTGTTAATCATTATTTTGAGCTGATTCCAGAATGAACTTTGACTTTATTTTCTGGTATTCTGTGTATTCCGGGAGGGAATAGTGCCCATTTCCTGGTGTCCAGTGTGGGATAAAGGAGCCCAGGGAGGGTCTTCCTGTCTCCAACTCAGCACAGCTACTATAACACTTAGACTTTGTATTTGTTCCCATATCAGTTTGCCTGTATTCCCTGAGAATACGGGAATTGCATTGGTTTTTCTAGCCTATGAACACTGCCTGGCACATGGTGGGTGCTCAATAAACCTTGTCTTATTATACAACTGTAATAAAATAATATAGTTTCTCTTACTCCATCACCCATAGCCTTCATTACGTTGCTCTTGATATTAATGTGTCCCTGAGGTGAAAATCATGACAATTTCTCTTGGGTTTTTAACACCTACACATTACTTAGGTATTATGTCATCATAACATCTCAGAAGAGACACAAGAAGAAAATAGTGCTCGCGTATTTTGGGCCATTAGTTGATGTTGTAGTTACAAGTGAAAGCCACCAGATGGCTTAAGGAAATGAGTTTATTTCCAATTGAGATTTTAACGGAGAAATCTAGGACCGAGAAGTAAAGCATGATTGGAGGGAGCTCAAAAGGCTCTCTGTAGTGAACCCCAAATAACCCACAAACCCTCACTTACCAGTGTCACCACCTGACTTCAGAAATGGGTTTGTAGAGGCTTTGCAACCTGCAGAATGAAAAACACCAAACTGTGTATCATCCTTCCAGCGTCTACATGCTTTAAGAATTACAGAATAGTTACTGAAATTCAATTTAATTCCACAAATATTTATTGAGTGCCTAAGTCCCAATTACACCTTCTGAGAGGCTTATTGAAGCATATGACACAGAAAGCACAGCTTACTCAAGACGGAAAATGTGCAGGAGACTAGAAGTAGAAATGGATGTCTTTTTCTCCTTGTGTACATTAGTGCTGGTTACAGTTTCAAGGAGAAATGCTGGCAGAAAATAATTGTGACCTAGAAAATGTTTGCATATTATCTGTAGGCAGAATAGGTAAAAGACAAATGAAAACAAAGCAAAGCAAAACTTTAGATGACCACAGTATTTCTAACTCAAAGTGTATTTTATATGGTATTTGTATATGAGAACCAGAGTTGAAATTGTTAGAGTAGATTGAAACATTTTAATGAAGTAATTTAAATATAAACCTATATATAAAAAGATCTGGGAGGATGTATACCAATGGTAGAATAAACCAAAGGAGATAAAAATCTAACTTAAGAGGTAACCCAGTATTTGAGATTAAAAGAAAAAAATTGAACTGGCTAAGATAGTTCACTTACCTTTTCTTTTTACCAATCTATAATTTATCTTTATTGTAATCATTTTGTGTTAAATAAACTGTTTACTTTCTGATTAAAAAAGTGATACATGTACAGTCTAGAAAATTTTTAAATAGAAAAGTATAAAAGAAAAAATAAAAATTACCCACAGTCCGATTACAGAGAGAAAACCGCTGTTGGCATTTGGGTTACAGGCACACCTCGGCGATACTGCGGGTGGGGTTCAGACCACCCAATAAAGCAGATATCGCGATAAAATGAGTTGCATGAATGTTTTGGTTTCCCAGTGCATATAAAAGTTATATTTACACAATATTGTAGTCTACTGAGTGTGCAATAGCATTATGTCTAAAAAAGCAGTGTACATATCTTAATTAAAAATATAACTATACCCGAATAAAAAATAAAACACCCTGTACCCATTAAGTAGTCACTCCCCATTCTCCCCTACCTCCATCCCTGATCAACTGTAAACTGCTTTCTGTCTCTGTTTTCCCAAATCTATGGATTTGCCTATTCTGGATATATTATATAAAAGAAATCGTGCAATAAAAAAATATTGCTAAATCATTCTAAATATTATCTGAGCCTTTAGTGAATTGCTATCTTTTTGCTGGTGGAAGGTCCTGTCTGGACGTTGATGCTGCTGACTGATCAGGGTGGTGGCTGCCAAAGGCTGGGTGGCCGTGGCGATTTCATGAAATAATAGAGCAATGAATTGATTGACTCTTCCTTTCACAAACGATTTCTCTGTAGTGTGCACTGCTGTTTGATAGCATTTTACCCACAGTAGAACTTTCAAAACTGGAGTACAATCCTCTCAAACCCTGCCGCTGCCTTAGCAACTAAGTTTATGTCATATGTTAAATCCTTCGTCGTCATTTCAATAATCGATTAAGTTGCCGTCTTATATGGGCGCAGTTCATGGTGCCTCAAAACAATTACAATAAAGATCACTGATCACAGATCACCAGGACAAATATAATAATAATGAAAAAATTTTAAATATTGTGAGAATTACCAAAGTGCGACACAGAGATACGAAGTGGAGCAAATGCTGTTGGATGCACGATGTCACAAACCTTCGATCTGTGAAAAAAAAGGCCATATCTGCAAAGTACAATAAAGGGGAAGACAGTAAAATGAGGTACGCCTGTATTTTCTTTCGTTCTTTTTTCCTATGACTCTAAATATGACATATATGTAACTGGATGTTGAGGGAAATCTCACTTGTTTCCCTGGAGCTGGCAAACAGGACCCAAAGCTTAGGACAGAGAGCCATCAAGACCCTATGGTAGAAAGAGATCTTCAAACAGTTGGGGTCTAACTGCTTATCCAGAGCTTATTAAGGATGACCAAACCTTTCCAGTGTATATAAGCAAAAGGCTGATAGAGGGTGAGGGAGATGCATCAGAGTCTAGAAACGTCTGCCTCATGGGGAGGACTCCACTATCCCTCCCTCCAAAGCTAAAAGGAGTACCAGCACTTCCCCCAGGGGAAATGATGCTAACACCCTGTCCTTGTAGATGTGCCCTGTACTTTTCCTAGCAGGGAAAAGGAGAATGGAGAGATGGCAGAGTTGAGAGAGGAGTGGTCCCTCTGTTTGGCAAGGAGAGAATGGATGAGCTCTTATGAGACTAAAGGACAGCTTGGAAGGAAGCTTAGCTTGATTCAACTTGTCTCTACAACACCCAAGAGGGTTTCCTAGTGGCCAGGGAGTCCTAGCAGCCACACATCGAGGACTGTACCTCCAGGCCAGGAGCTGGAGAGCATTTCCTGGCCACGGAGCTCCCACACAAAATTCCATGCCGTGAGGATGCTCACTTGAGCATTTAATCGGAGTGTCTGAGTGACACTGCTCCCCAGTGGCTTCTATGCCAGTGGGCGTGAACCTGAGAAACCAGTAGAGAAACCTCAGGATAAACACAGTGCAGTCCACTTGAGGAAAGTGTGTCCCGTTTCCCCCTTCCTTCTTCCCAGTCCACAATCCTAAAAGAACTTGATCCCAGAAAAAAAGGGAGAAGATAGAAGAATGAAAAGTGGATCCCTCACTGCCTTCATGTCTTTTGGGAGGGAAGCCGGGTTTGTTCTGGGCTGAGAGTGAGTGAGTATTAAGGAGATGTGAGTGAAGTCTCTAAGTATGAACCAAGTGGACTGAGGTTTTAATAACTGGAAATGAGCAGAAAGCTCACGGAACCCTGCAGACATCAGACGGGGCTGGGAAGGAAGATTTGGGCTAATATATTATGAGGTAGTACATGTCTTCTCCTTTACACTTCAGTTTTCTTCAAGGAACTGTATTACTTTTACCATTAGGAAGCAAAGAAAGTTAACCATGCTTATATCCCCTAAGTTCAGACTATTCAATCAATGAGTTATAAAGCAGTTTTATTATTTTTTTCTAAGTAAAAACTACACTATAAAAGGATTGCAGAAGAAAATTAAAATTGCCTATATTTTTGCCATCCAGAGATAACTACTGTTAACACCCCAGTGTATATTCATCCAGACTTTAAAAAAGCACTCTCAAAAAGGATAGAAAATAAAAGGTAGAGCAGCAGAGGTTTTTGGATTATAGTCATGAGTGAGTAATAATTAAAAAGACAAACAAACCCAGGTTGTAAAAATGCACTTTAGAATCTATTAGGAGACAAGAAATGCTAATTTTGCTAAATTCTGGTGAGGGTCGGTATAAAGTTACCTTGGGTGGCACTACAGGTAGCTAACATTTTAAAATATGATAAACTAAATGGATTAAATAAAATTTGTCCCCAGCCTTGTAATTTTTTCTTTCCAGCCTTTTAATTTTAAGCATTAAATTCTCTGGGTTTCTTGAATGACAGTGGAACCGGAAGTCAGCAATTTAGTCACGGGTCAGACAGGAAAGAAAAAACAAATTCTTTTTTTTAAAAAATATTTATTGGAGTATAGTTGATTTACAAAGTTGTGACAAATTATTTATGTGCACAAACACAGAACAAAACAAATTTGCAATTATCACATGGTTACTGTAGGGCGTGTCTGAAAATGTTACTGCAAGCAAGGAACAGAGAAGTAGAAATTAACTGAATAGTACCCATGACTAATTAAAGATTTATAAAATGCTAAAAAAAGTTCTCTCTTACACACACACACACACACACACACACACACACACTTAAAAATAATAAAACTCTAAAATGACTGTATTTTGTTAAAATATCATGTTGAAGAAAAAATATGTACTGTGCCCTGGGTCAAAAGTGTCTCCAAGAAAGATAGGTTTAACTGACTGAATTATCTTCATACAAGTAGTTAACTGAATTATCGTTGATAACGAATAGTCAAATAAATGTTATTTGATAATTAAGCTTTAAAAGCCTATGTGAATCAGCTTTAAATTAGATAACACTACACCATTCACAATTTCTTCATTCAACATACACTTACTCTCTGTGTGGCTAGAAGTGTTGTTTTCTGGACTATGAACCAGACGGTCAAGTTTATCAAACCTGGACAACTTGGCAATATCCCCTTTAGATTCTGGATGAACTTGATGAACTACCCATCGATGGACAGGTCTACCTAATGCCCTCTCAGCTTAAAAAGTTGGTGACCCAATGCATTTCGAGAAGTTGTAACTTCTCTCCCCTCCCCCTTCAACTTCACGGATGACAAAAACTAAGAGACATTATATAACTAGTCAAAGGCCACAGAACTAATTAATCCAAAACTAGGATTATAATGCAGCACTCCTCTTTTGTACTCATTCACTTGGCTATTTAATCTTCAAATGTTTATTGTCTCTCCAATGGCAGTCCAGGCCTCAGGACTCGTCATGTCCCATAACAAAGACAAATAATAATAATAGCTATTAGGCATTAGGCACTATATTAGGTACTTTCACTTGGATTATCTTGTTTAATGGTCATATAATCTTAGCAAGCACTTAGAGAAGAAAAGATAATGTTGATAAATTACAGTATCCTTAAAAAACCTTCTGGAGGGTCAGGGTTGGGGGAGGTAAGTAGGCAGAGCACAGAGGATTTTTAGGGCAGTGAAAATACTGTGTGTGATATTATAGTCATAGTTATATGTCATTATACATTTGTCCAAATCCAGACTGTACAACACCAAGAGTGGACCCTAAGGTGAACTACGGACTTTGTGTGATTATGAGGTGCTAATGTAAAAATCCTTGGTAAATAAATGTACCATTGTGGAGAGTGATGTTGATAATAGGGGAGTAGTCTATGCTTGTGTGGAAACAGAGGGTGTATGGGGAATCTCTGTACCTCTCAATTTTGTTGTAAACTTCAACTGCTCTTTAAAAAGTAAGTCTTATAAAAAAGATCCCAAAGAGATATCCTGGCTATTCACAATAGCCAGAACACAGAAACAACAGACGTTTCCCCCAGTGGATGAATGGATAAAGAGGATAGGGCATATACACACAATGGAATGTTATCCAGCCTTTAAAAAGAGAGAAATCCTTTCATTTACTACAACCTGGATGAGCCTGGAGGACAATATGCTAAGTTAAATAAGTCAGTCATAGAAAGACAAATACTGCATGATTCCATTTATATGAGGTACCTAAAACAGTCAAACTCATAGAAGCAGAGAATAGAATGCTGGCTTCCAGGGGTTGAGAGGTGGGGGTAATGAGGTGTTCAATGTGTGTAAACTTTCGGTTATGCAACAGGAATAAGTTCTAGAAATCTGCTGTACAACATAACGCCTAGGGCTAACAAGATGGTATTGTGCACTTAAAAATTTATTGAGGGTGTGTCTCATGTTGTGTTCTTACCACACAAAAACAAAACAAAACAAAATTAGACAAAACAAAGAGACATCAGAAATTTTTGGAGGTGATGGAAATGTCTGTTACCTTGATTGTGCTGCTGGTTTTACAGCCGTTTGCATGGGTCCAAACTCATCAAATTTATCCATTAAATACGTGCAGCTTTTGGATATCAATTATTCCATGGTAAAGCTGTTAAACAAGCAAACATACAAAAAAATTCTACCTGCATCCTTTGGGTGACTCTGATGTGTGTGTGTGTATGCATGCATGTGTGTGTGTGTGTGTGTGTGTGTGTGTGTGTGTGTATGAAGTGGTTTAATTTATCTACTAACTGGAGAACACTTAGATAACAAAATAAGAGATAAGTTCTATTTGCAATCAGGACCCATCACACATCAAGGAGAAGTGGTAAGGAGGGACTTCTGGAGGGAATTACGCAGTTGGTTCAAGAGATGCTATGCTTGATTCATGCATTCATTCAGCCAACATTGGCTGAATGCTGTGACCTTGACAGGCACTAGGATACAACAAAAAGCAAAAAATGGACACAATCGCTGCCTTCCTAGAGCTCGCAGCCCTAGTGGAGGAGGACAATTTTCCAACAGTCACCCAAATAACCGTGTATAATAATCATAGCTAATATTTACTCAGGTCTTTTTATGTGTCAGACATGATTTCAGCCACTTTTCCTGTATTAACTTATTTAATCATCACAAAGAAAAAACAAAAACAAAATTAAAAAAACCTGTGAGTTAGGTACTACTATTATTATCCCCAATTATATTTAAATTATATGGAGGAAAGATTTGTGGTGATATGAGATCATTCCTTGGGGAAACTAACCTGGCCTGTGGGTCGACCCCAGGAAGACTGAGAAAAGATTGTCAAAGGCTGCCCTACCTTGTGTCCAAGGTGGGCAGGGTACTCATCAAGAGGTAGGAAAGTGCTGGAAGTGTATTGGTTTGGGACATTGGTGAATTGTTGGCTGAAGGCGAGAGAGTGAAAATGAACATTTATTAAGTACTTACTACTTCTTATACGCCGAAGTCTGTGCAGTACTGAACCCTGTCCCTGAATTGTTCTCTGACCCAACTTGAGGGTTTTGATCCTGAGTTCCTTAAAGGCCGGGGGTTGGGCGGGGGGGATGGCGACGGTTCAGAGATGAAGTGCATCAGGTTACCCATAGGGGAATCTAATTAAAACGAGGTGACCCCTGAGCCCTGGGGAGTGGCAGCTGCATAGGGTTGGCAGTGTCAGATGCCCTGATGGTGGCAGCAGGAGAGTGGCATCTGTGGTGGCAGAAGGGGGCACACCAGTGGCTGCTGAGGTGAACTCACAAATCACCTGGGACCCTGCCAGGGAAAAAGCTCAAAGTTACTGCTTAGTGGATGCTCTCAAAGGCCACCACGGTTTGGGGAAGTGTGAGTTACACACCTGAAGGTTCCCTGCTTATTCTCTTACAGCATCTTTGACGCTTTCTGGTTTCCAAGCATTCAGATTGTTACTGCCTGTGCTGTCTGCTCAGCACTGATGCCACTCAATAGTTTACGATTCCCCCATGGGAATCATTTCCATCTTCAAACACTGAGCTGTTCCTTCATATGCTTCACCCCCTCTGCAGCTTTTGATCCTTTTCAAGATGTGCTTGGTGTAGGAAGATGAACTACTGAAAATTAGGGCTTAATTTAATTTGACATACAACAAACACGCGGATTAACGTTTTTAAAGATCCAGTTATAATTCCTAAGAATGATGGATTATTACAAAGAGAAGTTTTGAATTATCTTGATTCCAGAATCCAGATTTCGAGGGTCCAACGAATTCAGATGCCATTGGATACACCGTATTTCCTGCTCTCTGCGTGATTTCTGGTATGTTCCAAATCTCTTTAGATTCAGCACTGATAGCTGTAGACAAATTAACACTGAGCTTAGTTTTAGTTTGGGATTCAGTGTGCTACCTGAAGTGGGTGAAAGCAGTTGAAAATGTTAGATTTCAAACACAAGAGGCATGTTTATGGAGGGCTAGGACAATGGGTGTGCGTATTGGCCAGAACAGTGGTGCTCCAAGTTTGGTGCCTGGACCAACAGTGTCAGCATTCCCTGAGAATTCATTAAAAATGCTAAGTCGCAGGCCTCTCCCAAACTACTGAGCCCGACATTCGGGGTGTGGACAGCAGGCTGTGTTTTAACAAGCCCTCCAGGTGATTCTGGTATATGTTGAAGTTTGAGAACCGCTAAGCTATTCAAAATCGTAGCAGCTTAAATAAAATCAGAGTTCATTTCTCGCTCATGTACTAGCCTATGAATAAGCCATCTAGGGGTGAAATGGCAGCTTCATGATGCCGGAGACCTAGGGTCACTCCACCTGGTCACTCTATTACTCTCACAATGTGGCATCCAACACTTGGTTTGCAGTGGTTACTCCAGGCTGCCTCTCACACCTGCGCTCCAGCTAGCAGGAGAAGGGTCAGAAGGAGAGCGTGGCCTGGGGATTATCACTTACTGTGGCTGTAACTTTTGTGGCTTGAGGTGCGACAGCAAAACTAGCAGGACTTTCTTTTTCCTTCTTCACAATTTTACGGGCAGAAGATTCGTTCTTACCGAAGATCTTTGCAGCCTCAGCATACGAGTTTTTTCCTTTCTTTGTTAAGTCGAGAACTTTCACCTTTTCACTTAAAGGAAGTACTTGATGGCTTCTCTTTGGCATATGTGAATTGCCAACATCACTAGTCTTGCCCTTTGGGGCCATTATTAAGTAAAATAAGGGTTACTTGAACTCAAGCACTGAGATACCTTGACAGTTGATCTAATAACGGAGTCGGCTACTAAGTAACTAGCGGATGGGATACGCTGGACAAAGTGATGATACACATCCCTGGGGGATGGAGAGGGATGGCGAGAAAGTTCATCGTGCTACTCAGTATAGCACAAAATTTTAAATGTATGAATTGTTTATTTATGGAATTTTCCATTTAATATTTTCAGAGCGCGATTGACTTTAGGAAATCGAAACCTTGGAAAGTGAAACTGTGAATAAGGGGGGGACGACCATATTGTTATTAATGTTATTTCTATTTTTCCTCTTAAAACTCAGTAAAATAATCTCTGCAGTAAATTAGCATACTTAAGACAGCTCTGAATCTTCTATAGATAGACCATAAATAAGGCCATGTGGTTTTAACTCTGCAAGTGTAAAGGGGCGTATTAAGCTCTCTATTATTCATTTATAAGGGTGTCTCTGCCTACTTAAGTGGATTTTTATAGAAAGACCAAAAAAACCTTATTTCAGGTTGAGTCCACCAGGACGTCCCTGCAGTTATTCATGGTTTGATAAAGAATGGAGACAGAGCTGATATGCCTCTTGGAGGGGACAAAGCCTCACCCTTTGCATCATTTGTCCTTGAGTTCATTTTCCACACCTGTGACAGCTCTTTTTTCAACCCTGGAGCACGGCCCCCCATATCCACGACCTGCAACCCTAGAGGTTGAGGAACTGTTGTCCTTCTCGAAAAGCCCCTCAGCCCTTTGTGTCCAGGGCTCTGCTGTGGAGTACAGTGAGCACCCCTGGTCTGCCGTTTGGTGCCAGGGCTGGGATGTCTCCCTAGTGCACTGAGGCCCTTGGAGTCCCTGAAAGGCTGGACTCTTCCGTATGCACCACCCGGTTGGTGTCTTGCATATGGTTTGAGTTCAATGGTATTTACTAAACAAGGGAGGGTTTCAGCAGAATCTGCATGTAGGGGCATTGCAGAAAGCACATTTAAAGCAATACATCAAAAAAAAAAAAATCATTTAACATATGTAACTGAGAAGCAGGTATGTTCTCAATAACTTGGCTAAATGTCATACCCCTACCTTATATAACAAGTCATTTCCCAATTCCTACTAACTGAAAATGTCTTCATATGTTATCTGAATTTTCAGAGAGTATGTTTTTCTTCCTTAGTGTTTTTTTTTAGTAACCCTGACACATAGTTTTATGAAAGAAAATTAATTAGCAAAATAACTTGGCACTGCAGTTTCTAAGTTTATTAAAGTTTTCAGTATGTAATTAGGCTCATTTTATCAGTGATGTATACAGTTTACTATTAGGATGGAGCTTAGAAATTGAGGGGTGGCACAATCTGATAAATTCTCTGGAGAGACACCCTTGCTTGCCCTCCTCTTTGTTGAGCACTAGTCTCTAAATCCTCAGATTCTTCCCCAGTCCGTGAGGATGTTTCTAAGACCCCCATCCCCACGTGCATCCGAGGGTGGGGGGAGGGAAGAGGATGCTTGGCCTGCTCTCTCATGCCTTAAATCATGTCTTTCACTCTTTATAGTCTACCTGGGGAGAGGCAGCTTGGAACAATGTGTGGTTAGGAAAGCTGAGAGGGGAGGACAAGATGGAGCCCACGGGAAAAAGAGCAAAACTACTTATTAGGGGCTGATCTTTATGCAACGGGGATGGTAACGGCTGGGGGGAGGATGGGAACATCTACTGATGGAGTGACTGCTCTGTGTCAGGAGCTATCACACACATTACCTCAGTGGTGCTTGGATTTCAAGGGTCAGCAGGATTGGACCAAATATTTTGGTTTTCCACGTTCGATTTTGCCAGATGAGGGCCTTAGAGGAACAACTGCCGTCTCATCACCGCCATATGAATGTGAGAAGGAAGGACATTTCGACACCAGAAAAGTCAGAGTATATTATTGTGGAATAAAAGATAGCTTCTCAAATTGAATATACGTTGCTTATGAAAAACTTAAGACACTATCTTTTTTCTTGTATTTTGCCATTTAGTATTAGATTGGTACTGTACAAGGTTTCATTTGTGTATGTGATATCCCAGGAAGCAGGTAGCATCCCTACTCCTAGGCAGGGCAGCTACCACTCTGCATGCTTTGATAAACCCCATGTAATGAGGCCAAAATTTAAACAATGCCTCAGATGTACAGAAAATGTTAACTGCCCTGTTTTCTATAACTGATCTCATCTTGCTCTTATCGTTTCTAATGATGGAGGAAAACACTTGATCTTGACAAATCAAAGTGTCTTCTTGGTGTCTTTCAGTTTTAAACAGCCTATTCGGGTAACTGGTCAGTCTTTCGGGATTCTCTCTAGGGCCTTCCCTGCTCCTTTCAAGGTGCTATCTGTAACTGGAAGAGCTGCATGTGCTCCTGGTCTTGTGGTCTCCCACTGAGGTGTCTCTCAGCCTTGGCACCTGTCCTGAGCATGTGCATTGGTGTAGCTTGGACTCCGGGCCACCTGGCTCCGGCTCAGCTGAGACACAGCTCTTCCTGTCCATCCTTCGGGCGTTAGGCTGGCTCCTGTGCCCAATAACTGAGGACCTTGCTGTTGCACCTGGTCACACGTTGCAGCACTTGGGTCTCCTTACTCTAACTCCAGGCTTTATCAGGGTCATGGGTTCTCTCTGTCCTTCCACACCCCCGCTCCTCATGGGAGACCTGGCAATGCCCTCCTTCTTTCCCCACACCCAACACAATTGTGCAGGATCCTGTGAGGCTGCCCTCTGGTCTGCCAGCCTTGGCCCTGACCTCAGTCACTGCTCCTCTGCACACACACAGCACTGCATGCCTTGCTGAATGCAAGAGCCTTCGAGAATTTATAGGCTCTTTAGACCATGGCTTTCAAACTTCTTTTGACCAGGAGCTACACTAAGAAATATATTTTAAGTTTAGACACGGTGTATGTACAACACACACGTGTATGTAAGAGAAATAAAAAATTCCCCCAATTATGTAGATCCTTCCTACTTGTGGATGCACTCTGATATTTCTAATCTAGTCTAAGTCATTAAAAACCACATTGTTCGGGCTTCCCTAGTGACGCAGTGGTTGAGAGTCCGCCTGCCGATGCAGGGGACACGGGTTCGTGCCCCGGTCCTGGAAGATCCCACATGCCGCGGAGCGGCTGTGCCGGTGAACCATGGCCGCTGAGCCATGGCCACTGAGCATGCGCGTCCGGAGCCTGTGCTCGTACCGCAGGGAAAAAACAAACAAACAAACACATTGTTCCAGTCTACTACAGTGATATATATATCTATAGATATAGATATAGATATATTTCCAGGGCTCCCTGCATTGGGATCGTGGAGTCCCAGCCACTGGACCACCAGGGAAGTCCCAAGACTGTTTTCTTCATGCCCCGATGGCTCACTGTCCTAGGATATGCCCCAGGAAGTGAAACACTGGCTCCCAAATCTTCAGATTCTTCCCCAGTCCATTTGGAGGTTTCTAAGAGTCCATCCCCAAATTCATCCCAGGGTGGGAGAATAAGATAAAGACGTTTGATCTTCTTTCTCATCTCTTAAATCATGGCCTTTACCCTTTCTAGTCTAGGGTTTATTTTAAGGCCAGTCCTCTAGCTTTGGTTCTTATTATGTAAAATCAGTTGTGGGAGTTCCAAGAAAATCCTTTCAATTCTGATAAGCCCTGTTTTCAAGAATATTGTCTCCTTATCTCACTATGAATTTTAAAAACACTTTAAAAGAAACAACAAGTATTTTTTTGTCTAGTGGTTTCTGTGGGTCAGGAATTTGGAGGCAGATTAGCTGGGTGGCTCTGGCTCAGAGCCTCTTATAAGGTTGCAGACAAGATAACACCTGAAAGCTTTATTGGGTCTGGAGAATCTGCTTCTAAGATTGCTTACTCACCTGGCCGTTGGCAGGAGACCTCCCTTCCTCACCATGTGGGCTTCTCCATTGGGCTGATTGAGAATCTTCATGATGTGACAGCTTGCTTCCCCCAGAGGGAGTGATCCAAAAGTGAGCAAGAAGGAAGGTGCCTTGCCTTCTATGGCTTAGTCTCAGAGGTCACACACCATCACTTCTGTCTTATTCTATAGAAACAAACATTAAGTCCAATGAAAATGTCAGGGGAGGGAAACTGGACCTTTAAAAGAATTTGTGGGAGGGCGGAGTCAAGATGGCGGTGTGGGAAGACACCAGGTAGCATCTCCTGGCAACTAGGGCGCCTGCCGGCTGCTGATGGGGGACCCTGACGCCCAAGGAGACGGGAGGAACCCCCAAGTGAACTGGTAGGATATGGGGGGACAGAGGGGAGAGGAGAAGTGGAGGCCAGACAGGATCGGCACCCCTGAGGCCGGGGAGATAAGGAGAGGCAGGCAGGAGGGGCCATCTGGAAGGAGCAGGAGAGGAGCGGAGGGCGAGTGCCCCGCCCACTGGAGCCCAGGAAGCCTACTGGGCTCCCAGGTGAGGTCCCCTGCCCTCTGAGAACAGGGGTGGGGGGCACGCCTGGGGCTCTTCTGTCCCTTGAGCCTAAGCCCCCCAGCCCCCCAGCCCCCAGGGCCTTTTCCAGCCCTGTGGGTCCTGAGCATTGGCCCCGCCCACTGCCCAAACCGCTCCCATGCTTAGGCCCCGCCCTCCAGCCGAGGCCTTTTCCCCGTTTTGTTTTTTTTTTTTTCTTTCTCTTTCCCCTCCTCCTCTTTTTTACTGTGGTGGTACTGTTGTACCTTCCGGTTGTTGATTCATCTCTATTTTAATTTTTATGTTCTTTCTAACATATCTGTTAGTTTCCTAGTCTAATTTTATTTTTTACTTCATTATTGTTCTCTCTTTTTTTTCTGCCACCCCATGCGGCTTGTAGGATCTTGGTTCACAAGCTGGGGGTCAGGCCGAAGCTCCCGTGGTGGGAGCTCCGTGTCGGAACCACTGGACTAACAGAGAACCTCAGACCCCAGGGAATATTCATCACAGTGAGGTCTCACGGAGATCCTCATCTCAGCACCAAGACCCAGATCTAGCCAACAGCCTACAAACTCCAGTGTTGGAAGCTTCAGGCCAAACAACCAGTAAGACAGGAACACAGTCCCACTCATAAAAAAGGAAAAAAAAAAAGACAGACGGCAAAAAAATATGTCACAGATGAAGGAGAAAGGTAAAAAGCTACAAGACCAAATAAATGAAGAGGAAATAGGCAATCTACATGAAAAAGAATTCGGAGTAATGATAGTAAAGATGATCTGGAATCTCGGAAACAGAATGGAGGCACTGACTGAGAAAATACAAGAAATGTTTAACAAAGATCTAGAGCTAAAGAACAAACAAACAGAGATGAACAACACAATAACTGAAATGAAAAATACTCTAGAAGGAATCAATAACAGAATAACTGAAGCAGAAGAATGAATAAGTGAGCTGGAAGACAAAATGGTGGAAATAACTGCCAAGGAGCAGGATAAAGAAAGAAAAGAATTGAAGACAATCTCAGAGACCTCTGGGACAACACTAAATGCACCAAACATTCAAATTATTGGGGTTCCAGAAGAAGAAGAGAAAAAGAAAGGGTCTGAGAAAATATTTGAAGAGATTACAGTTGAAAACTTCCCTAACATGGGAAAGGAAATAGTCACCCAAGTCCAGGAAGCACAGAGAGTCCCATACAGGATACACCCTAGGGAAAAACACACTAAGACACATATTAATCAAACTAACAAAAATTAAATTCAAAGAAAAAATATTAAAAGCAGCAAGGGAAAAACAAAAAATAACATATAAAGGAATCCCCATAAGGTTATCAGCTGATTTTTCAGCAGAAACTCTGCAGGCCAGAAGGGAGTGGCAGGATATACTTAAAGTGATGAAAGAGAAAAACCTACAACCAAGATTACTCTACCCAGCAAGGATCTCATTCAGATTCGACAAAGAAATCAAAAGCTCTTCAGACAAGCAAAAGCTAAGAGAATTCAGCACCACCAAACCAGCTTTACAACAAATGCTAAAGAAACTTCTCTAGGTGGGAAACACAAGGGAAGAAAAAGACCTACAATAACAAACCCAAAACAATTAAGAAAATGGGAATAGGAACATACATATCAATAATTACCTTAAACGTAAATGGACTAAATGCTCCCACCAAAAGTCACAGATTGGCTGAATGGATACAAAAACAAGACCCATATATTTGCTGTCTACAAGAGACCCACTTCAGACCTAGGGACACATAAAGACTGAAGGTGAAGAGATGGAAAAAGATGTTCCATGCAAGTGGTAATCAAAAGAAAGCTGGAGTAGCAATACTCCTATCTGATAAAATAGACTTTAAAATAAAGGCTATTATAAGAGACGAAAAAGGACACTACATAATGATCAAAGGATCAATCCAAGAAGAATATATAACAATTATGTTTATGCACCCAATACATAAGGCAAATGCTAACAACCATGAAAGGAGAAATCGACAGTAACACGATAATAGTAGGGGACTTTAAGACGCCACTTACGCCAATGGACAGATCATCCAAACAGAAAATAAATAAGGAAACACAGCTTTAAATGACACAATAGACCAGACAGATTTAATTGATATTTACAGAACATTCCACCCAAAAGTGCAGAATACACTTTCTTCTCAAGTGCACAGGGAACATTCTCCAGGATAGATCATATCTTGGGTCACATCTCGGATCACATCTTCAACACCCAATTATGATCAACCTCGGAAAATTTAAGAAAATTGAAATCGTATCAAGCATCTTTTCTGACCACAATGCTATGAGACTGGAAATCAATTACAGGGAAAAAAATGTAAAAAACACAAATACATGGAGGCTAAATAGTGCACTATTAAATAACCAAGAGATCACTGAAGAAGTCAAAGAAGAAGTAAAAAAATACATAGAAACAAATGACAACGAAAACAGGATGACCCAAAACCTATGGGATGCAGCAAAAGCAGTTCTGAGAGGGAAGTTTATAGCAATTCAATCTCACCTCAAGAAACAAGAAAAATCTAAAATAAGCAATCTAACCCTACACTTAAAAAAACTAGAGAAAGAAGAACAAAGAAAACCCAAAGTCAGTAGAAGGAAAGAAATCATAAAAATCAGAGCAGAAATAAATGAAATAGAAACAAAGAAAACAATAGCAAGGCTCAATAAAGCTAAAAGCTGGTTCTTTGAGAAGATAAACAAAATTGATAAACCCTTAGCCAGACTCATCAAGAAAAAAAGGGACAGGATGCAAATCAATAAAATTAGAAATGAAAAATCACAACTGACACTGCAGAAATACAAAGGATTATAAGAGACTACTACAAACAACTATATGCCAATAAAATGGACAACCACGAAGAAATGGACAAATTCTTGGAAGGGTATAATTTTCCAAGACTGAACCAGGGAGAATTAGAAAATATAAACAGACCTACTATCACAAGTAATGAAATTGAAACCATAATTAAAAATCCTCCAACAAACAAAAGTCCAGGATCAGATGGCTTCACAGGTGAATTCTATCAATCATTTACAGAAGAGCTAACACCGATCCTTCTCAAACTCTTCCAAAATATTGCAGAGGGAGAAACACTCCCAAATTCATTCTACAAAGCCACCATCACCCAGATACCAAAACCAGAAAAAGATATCACAAAAAAAGAAAATTATAGACCAATATCACTGATGAACATAGATGCAAAAATCCTGAACAAAATACTAGCAAACAGAATCCAACAACACATTAAAGGGATCATACACCATGATCAAGTGGGATTTATCCCAGGTACACAAGGATTCTTCAATCTACACAAGTCAATGTGATATACCATATTAACAAATTAAGGAATAAAAACCATATGATCATCTCAATAGATGTAGAAAAAGCTTTTAACAAATTCCACATCCACTTATGATAAAAAATCTCCAGAAGATGGGCATAGAGGGAAACTACCTCAACATAATAAAGGCCATATATGACAAACCCACAGCAAGCATCATACTCAATCCCACTACTGGGCATATACCCTGAGAAAACCATAATTCAAAAAGACACATATACCACAATGTTCATTGCAGCACTATTTACAATAGCCAGGACATGGAAGCAACCTAAGTGTCCATCGACAGATGAATGGATAAAGAAGATGTGGCACAATGGAATATTACTCAGCCATAAAAAGAAACAAAATTGAACTATTTGTAGTGAGGTGGATGGATCTAGAGTCTGTCATACAGAGTGAAGTAAGTCAGAAAGAGAAAAACAAATACTGTATGCTAACACATATATATGGAATCTAAAAAAAAAAAAAAGGTTATGATGAACCTAGTGGCAGGACTGGAATAAAGATGCAGACGTAGAGAATGACTTGAGGACACGGGGAGGGGGAAGGGTAAGCTGGGATGACATGAGACAGTGGCATGGACATATATACACTACCAAATGTAAAATAGCTAGCTGGTGGGAAGCAGCTGCATAGCACAGGGAGATCAGCTTGGTGCTTTGTGAAAACCTAGAGGGGTGGGATAGGGAGGGTGGGAGGGAGGCTCAAGAGGGAGGGGATATGGGGACATATGTATGCATAGGGCTGATTCACTTTGGTGTACAGCAGAAACTAACACAGTATTGTGAAGCAATTATACTCCAATAAAGATCTATAAAAGAAAAAAACAATTTGTGGACGTATTTGAAACCTCCATAATAATTAGTATATCTTTTCAGATAACTAACAACGCAAGGTAGTACAGGCTATGTGCTACCCGAGTGATGCAAGTGGTGAGTGCTATGGGGCAACCTAGGCTCAATGAATAACTGTGTTTCCTTGTGCAATCAGGGAATGTTGCACAGACAAGATGAGTCTTGAATTGAATGAAGAATAAGGTCGGAAAACCAGAGAGAATCAGGCAGGCATTCCAGTTGGTATAGACAGAGTGAATCAAGTGGGAGGGAGGTTTGCACCTTAGATGTCAAAGTCCCCAGACTACTCACTCCATGTTACCTCCTCTATTTTCCCATCCACCACCATCCACACTCCCGGCCTCCACCATCTAGGCAGTCTTGGAAGTTTCCCTTTTGCAACATTTGATTAGACTGTGGCCCAGTGACTACTCTTCCCGGCCCCCCGCATTCTTTTTCCAAATTGATTTTAATATCCTGCTTCATCATTGTACACCAGGTGTGTGGGGGAGAGAATGGGAGGAGGGAAGAGACACCTCATTTTTTTAGTTTATCGGTCACTGGATCATGTGCTTGGAACTTTAAAATAGGGTGTGTCCTATATGTTAGAAGAAGGGGATATATTCATATATATATATGCACACACATATATACACATATACATATACATATATACACACATACGGATATCTTGATGGCCAGAGGAATGGACTATAAGAGTTGTCCACCAAAGTACATTCTTACCTTCTTCCTTTGTTACTAGAACTGCCAAGTGTTAGCTGGATCTGTGGTTGCCCAGCTAGAGGACTCTACCTCCCACCTCCCCAACAGTTAGATGTGGCTGTGTGTCTAACCAGGTCAATGGAATGAGGAGAAATGACATGTGCTACCTCTGGGACACACTCCTAGGAGTACTGAGATGTGCACCCCTTTCCTTTCTGCCTTTTTGCTGGGCTAAGATACAGATGTGCTGCCAGGTTCTGGGATGGTGGTTACGTATGTGGATAGCAGTGCTGCCCTCCTAGTCCTGGACCAGTACATGAGAGAAAAAACCAAAACAAAAACTATCTTGTTTCAAATATAATACCTTTGGGTTACTGCAACCTAAGCTGTATTCCAACGAAAAGCCAGGCCTAGTTTTGGAAAAGAGTATTAAATATTCCTTTCTCCAAGGGGCAAGGCAGAGCCATTCCTGAACACACGGGAAAGAAACTTTTGCTATTCTAAGTCAACGTTTTGACCCAACTTAACCAAATACGTAATCACTGTACACTTAATTTGAGCCAATGTAGTGTGAGATATTACGGAAGAAAAGACACGGTCCTGCTCAGTGCTCTATTTCTGGATCGTTACATAATAGAAGAAATAAACTTCTATTTTGTTTAAGCTGATGTATTTTGGGTATTAGTTATACCAAAGAGGATGCTTAGACTGCATCCTAAAGAACATACATTGTTAGGATTTGTTGGAAAAGCAGAGCATAATCACAAAAATAACACTTCAAAGCAGTGCGTGCCCAATGGGGAATATGGACAAAAAAAGACTCTCTCAGTGTGGAGAAGCTCAGAAGGGTTTAGGAGATTCTGAAGAAATCGAAACCTTAGTGATGAAAATGGCATCACTGAAGGCAGGAATATTAATTCTCTCCTAAACCAACCAACCAGCCAACCAAGCAACCAACCTCAGTGTCACTTTTCTCTCAACTATTCTGGTAAAAGAGACAAGAAACCCCTGTTTTATGAAAAAAGGTATTTTTTTCTTTTAAAAATTAAAAAAAATTATAATAATAAAAGTAACACAGCCACGGGAATACTTGAGAACACTGTAACAATATGTACCATTTCAAACCAGAAGTTTAAAGAAAGTGAAAACCAGTCAACCATTACCATGAACAACAAAACTGCAAACATTGTTTCAATTTTTTTTCTAGTCTTTCTTCAGTGGGTGTGCAAGGGGAGGTGTACACATTACTATACTGTACTACATACTACACATATACATACTGTAGCCTTGTTGAGGTTTCTTAACATTACGTAAGTACTTCTCCTTGACATGAAAAATTCTTCAGTTTTGTGTGTGTGTGTGTGTGTGTGTGTGTGTATGTTTGTGTCACGTGGGATCTCAGTTCCTGGACCAGGGATGGAACCGGCGCCTACTGCAGTGGAAGCGTGGGGTCTTAACCACTGGACTGCTGGGGAAGTCCCCAAATTCTTCAGTTCTTAATTTCATACAATCAACCACAAAACATAGAAAAAGAAAACACAGACTATTTCCTTTGACAGAAGAACGATCTTACGACCTAGAAGGGACACCTTGTAAAGCTTTCAGGAAAGGCCTGTAGAACCTACTTCGTATAATCTCCTGGCAAAACCAAATAAATCGGAAGTAAAAACCGAGGCACACTACACAGACAGAGCCCGTATTACAAAACAAACACTTCGACCGAGTTTTTTTTTTTTTTTTTTTTTTTTTTTTTGCGGTACGCGGGCCTCTCACTGTTGTGGCCTCTCCCGTTGCGGAGCACAGGCTATGGACGCGCAGGCTCAGCGGCCATGGCTCACGGGCCCAGCCGCTCCGCGGCATGTGGGATCTTCCCGGACCGGGGCACGAACCCGTGTCCCCTGCATCGGCAGGCGGACTCTCAACCACTGCGCCACCAGGGAAGCCCTCGACCGAGTTTTAATGTTACCTGTCTGGCCATATTCTACAATACAGTAGGTCTAATCCTCCTGTCCTCAGGTTACAGTCCAGACCACATGAACACAAAGAGGTAACTAAACAAGACAGAGAGGTAACTAAATCCACTGGGGAGGTTGGCTCAAAGCCTTCTCATTTCTCTGGGTGCTAATCTGAAGTTCCTTCCTTCATGAGACTATCCGCCCACTTTGGCAGAACATTCGTGTAAAACCAAAATTTCACATATGCAACTCCCAAGTCACCCATCTGCCTCCACCCACCTTATTTTGGGGGTTGAAAATCTGTCACAGGAGCAAATGTTACGTCCCATGATTTGAGAGCCAAGAATGATCCAATAGAACGCTTAAGTTCACCCGAACTGCGTTAATGGGGTATCAGTGCCTTGTTCCTATTTTTCCCCCTTGTGTTTATCAGTATATTATTTCTATGTGTGTGCATATATGTGTATATAAAACATTATATTGAATTATCTTTCCTATTCTTTTTGAAAATTGTGCTTAGTTTTCACTTTGGATAATCATCTTTTTGATAATTTATCATCATAATGGCTCCAGTGGAAACAGATATAGTTACTAGTTTGTAAGGTAGGTAGTCTTACTGGGCACACCGAGCAATTGTTAAGGAGGTTGTGAAACGCGAACGAACTTCAAAGTCAAAAGCCGGGCATTATTTTTTTGGCCCCTGCCGCTTCACGTACTTTGTACCGCCATTACTACACTTGTCTTCCGCCCGGGAACTTTGCACCTAAGGGGAGCAAGGAAAAGTCGCAGGTGCCTTCCCGGACCCGGCCCCACGCCAGGGCGAGAACACGCCCTCGGTCCCGGCCCGCCCGGCACGAGGCTGAGGTAATCACTCGATTCCGGGGCGGGGGCAGCACAGCCCGCCGCGTACGTGCCCCCGCTGACCCGCCCGCCTGCCGGCCGGCCAGTGCACCCAGCTCCCGCCGCCCCGCGCCGGCCGCCCACTCCGCAGCGGCGCCTCGGCTCCCGACCGCGCCGGTCCGCCCGGCGGCCCCTAGTCAAGCCACCCGCCCTTGCTCGCCGCCACCAGGACGGCCCGCCAGCTCTTCCAGAGCCTCTTCTCCGTCCGGAGAATGGGTAACTCCGCCTCCAACATCGTCAGCCCACAGGCGGCCCTACCGGGCCGGAAGGAGGCGATCGCCGTAGCGGGTAAGGACGCGGGCACGCACAGAGGGCGCGGTCGTCGCCGCTACGCACGCGCATCCTCTGGCCGCCAGAAGGGAGCCGGGGGCCAGCCTCGGGAGGGTCGGCAGCCGGCGTTCTGCGCAGGCGCGGAGGGCGCTGGCAGGGGCGGGGGCCAGGGGTAGCTACTCTTTCTTTGTTTGGGTTCTCACCAGCTAAAACAACGCGAAACACGTTGACTGGACCTACTACGGTGGTATAATTCACCTACAGTGCAAATACCCCGGCGGCTTCAAACTTCGGGCGGGAAAAGCACTGACCCAATTTTCGCCCTTTCCCACGGTGTGCATCCCCTTTCCTTTTGGCACCGGCCGCTGGGATGCAGGCCACTTGCAGCGGTGCTGCGACGTTGTGTTGTCACTGGAAGCAATGGAATGGTACAGAACGATGAATACTGCAGTTTTGAAATTGTTTCTCACTTCACTGTTCTGGTTGTAGGAATTATCCTCAGGCTACCATTAGCCTCCAGGACTGCCCGGTTTCCCCCAGTTGGCAGGAGCTGCCCCTGGCCCTGTGCTCCCGGGTTTGCCTGTGTGTGTCAGCCATGCAGAAGAGCTGTGCTTTCCAAACTTAAAAATAATTTTCCAATCTCATACCAATACTTCTGGAGAGTATAATAAAAAATATATAAAATATAATAAAAGTGAAATGCAAGAAAAATGAATAAAAATGAAATGCTAGAAACTGCTCTAAAAGTTTCGAAAGCTTAACTCTAATTTCTGTCTCAGCCCCATAGAAGGTCGCAGATAGCACGTGTCCACCAACCTGAGGACCATACTTTTTGAGAAGTATTACCTTGGTGCATTGCTTCTCAAAGTGTAGTCCCAATGATATCTTTTAAATACGCCCTTCCGGTGATACTAATGCACTCGGTAGTTTGTAAACGGCTGCCTTAGAGGTGTTGGAGGATAAAGTGGTGATTAATCTTTTACATATGGCTCGATGCCAAGATAAATCCTGCGTTTACAGTTTTCTAGGGATTCTTCCATCTTTCTTTTCCTTAAAGAATTGTTGAGTATATATAGGAGGAGGTCGTTCTGAGGGTCTGTGTATCATACACAATACTCAGTATGAGAATGGAGAAGGTAGAGGTCTTTGAATTTGAGGCAGTTTGGGAACTGATGCTGTGTGACCTGTTTCTCATTCACCTACATTAGCAGTTCTGTTTCCTATGTCTCACATCACTTCACTCCCAGCTCATTGATAGCCTTAAAAAGCTTATTTTATTTTTGACTCAAATTCAGAGAATGAGTTTCGGAAAAAAAAAAAAAATCCAGATGATCTTTAACTCTGTCTCTGAATTACATAACCCCATTATCTAAACTTTATCTTGAAAGAGAATTCTCATTTAACAAACTAGGATTCATAAATGGATATTTAAAGGCAATACTTCTCAATGCTGAACTTTCCCAGCTTGTATGAAACTTCCTCTTTACACACTACAGTGTCTGTGGTATGTCCTCCTAGACATCTAAAAACAAACAAACCAAAAACTCCTGATCAGATTTCCAAACTGGTTCAAGGTTAACACTGACCACAATTTAGTTCTCCTTTATCTTAACCAAAGTCTTCCCACTCAGTTCTTTAGTATATAAATGACACTTCTGGTAAAAGATTAACATGACAGAAACAAGCCAATGATTTCTTTTTCTATCCATCTAATAACTCTGACTGCAAAACCTCAGGACTTGGTTCTTGTCCAGGCTCTTCTGCCTTTTTATATAGCCATGCATACATTGCTATATCTGGACCAGTGAACTGTTTTCTTTGGTGTAGGGCCAAGCCTATAAGGCACATGTCCTTTTTGTTCAGCTGTTGTAACTTCCACCCCCACAAATACTTAAATTTTAGATTGTGGCCTTTTCTATCTCTACCCCTGCTACTGCTGCCTTGACAGGTTGCCGAAGGTTCTGATTGGCCCAAGAAATGGGCAGTGTTACCTCTTTGGTGGGTTTTCAGTGGCTGTAAGATAGAAGCTTAGGGACTTAATATTATTGTTTTGAAAGTTAAATTCATCTCTACTCCAACCTCCAATCTGTTTAACAGCTTTTCACCTTTCTGTATTACCTCTATGTCTGTTGTTATTTGCAACCTACCCTTAGTTAATTTATAAAGGTAACATGGTTTCAGGAAAAATACTAATGATATTTTTATTTTGTTCTAGAACAGGATGCACTAATTTAAAAAATTCATATGGAAAAATAAGCAGGAATAGTTAATGGTAACTGTAAAAGAAGAACAAAGAGGGACAACTAGCCCTTGCACATAGTAAAAGTGAAGCTTAATAATTTAAACAGTGTGGGACTGGTCCATGAATAGATAGGTCGATAGAAAGATCAGAAATTCTTAAATACGTACGAGAATGTAGCATATGGTACAGGTGACATCTCAAATCAGTGGGGAAAAGATGGAATATTCAATAAATGGTTATGGGACAACTGAGTAGCCATATGGAAAACAAACAAACAAACAAAAAACCAAAAAAAAACCCCACCAAAGTTGGATCTGTACTTCACATCTTAAACCAGGATAAGCTCCAAAAGATATATGTTGATAATAACTCACTCTTATTGAGTGTTTACTATATGCTGGACACTGTAGTAATTGATTTACATTTACTAATACGTTTAATCTTCACAACAACCTGAGGAGGTGGTAACCTGTTACTATCCCCACTTGTAGGTGTGGAAACTGAGGCCTATAGAGTTTAGGTGACTTATACAAGGTCATATAGCTAATAAGTAGTGGATCTGGGATATGAATATAGGCAGTTTGCCTCTAGGGTTTGTGATCTTAACTACTATATGTACTGTTTTTTCATTTAGTTAAATGTAAAAAATGAAATAATTTAAGGATGAGCAAGGGAGAATTCCTTTAGAAAGGAAAGCCTTTTTAACCATGACTTGAAAATCAGAAGACTTAAAAAACTGATAAATTGGATCACAACAAAATAAAAATCTTCTGCAGGCAAAAATTACCGCAAGCAAATTCAAAAGACAAACTGGGGTAAATATTTGCAACTCATATCGTAGGTGAAGGACTAATCTCCCTAATATATAAGAAGCTTCTAGAAGATAATAAGAAAGCACCAACATCCATTAGAAAAATAGACAAAGGTTATGAGCAGTTTACAGAAAAGGAAGTATAATTGGCTCTTAAACATATAAAAAGATGCTCAGCTTCATTCATAATGAGAATGCAAGTACCATTTTTCAGACTGGCAAAAATCCAGAAATTTGATGATACACTTTGTTGGTAAATCCTTAAGGGAGAAGACACTCTTGTACATAGCTGGCAAGAATGTAAATTGGCTCAACTCTTATGGAAGGCAATTTGGCCATATCTGTCAAAAATTTAAATGTGTATACCTTTTGACCCAGGAATTCAATTTCTGGGAATTTATCCTACAGATATACTTGCATTCGTGCCAAATGATGACTGTACCAGGTTATTCACTGCAGCTTTTCTTGCAGTAGTCAAAGATTGGAAACAACCCAAACGCCCATCAATAGGGGCTAGTTAAATTAATTATGGTTCATCCTCACAATGAGATATGCAGCTGTAAAAAAGAACATGGAATATCTATATGAATGGGTATGGAGAGATTGCCAAGCTATAGTGTTAGGTGAAAAATGCAAGGTCAGAACAGTGTTATATGTTAACTTTTGTGTGAACAGGGAGGATAATAATAATATTTATGCACAAAGAAACTTTGGAAGGATAGATAAGAAAGTAATGGCCACGGAGAGGGCGATGCAGTGAGCTGATGGTGGAGGGGAGACACAGGTGGGAGACTTGACTCCGTGCTTTTTTTAAACTTTTGGTTCTTATAATGCGACTGCATTATTGAATTAAGTAACTCCACTTTGAAGATGATCTCTTTCTGCTGTTTTTAGTCTAACTGACCACCTTACTATATCATCTTTTTTTCATCCCTATTTCAAGTTCTTTTTTTTCCTTTTTAAATTTTGCTCTTTTTCATGTCAAGTTCTGTTTTTCTTCCCCAACTTGCTTTTGTAATCAAAATCCACATTTTGGCGTGATTTAAAAATCTAAATTTAGAGGGTGAAATTGGAATAAGTTAATCCACATCATTTTACATTTCATAAATATTCATTTTTATTGAAGTGTCAATTGTGGTGGCATCATTTATACAAAGAAAAGATCCTTGGGGACAAATTCCTTCCACTATTATGTAGAAGGTATTATGTGTATTTCTTTTATTTTGAGTGATGTACATAGACTTTTAAAAGAAAATCATGGAAAACAATTTTCCTTTTAGAAAAATTTTCACCAGTGTGTGATTAACTTCTAAACTGTAGGACACAGAGCTATTATCTCTCCTCTTTGCATCCTGTCTAAAGCTCTTTATTTTACCCTCTGTTTCAGAATCCTCAGTACTTTCCTGAAGTCCCTGGGATAAGGGTATTCCATATCTCCCACCATCTGACCCTTACCTTCCCAGCCTTTTTTCCTACTGTGCCCCTATAGGACCCCATCTTCTGGCTAGCATGTGTTTCAGTGTTTTGCCTCTGGAAACATTCATGTGATTTTACCCAAGTGGGTTCCACACGCTAATCTTTTCATTTAGTCATTCATTAAATGTTTATTAAATGCCTGCTTGGGTAAAATATTGTGATTTCCATATATCCTTATCCTGCTCTTCCTCAAAACTTGCCCTGCTTGAATTCCATTTCTCCTATAAACCCATGCCTTTCCTCTCCAACCTAAGCAATCCCTTTCTTCTGTACTAGACAAATAATTTTGAACTAATTTATGAATCCTTCTATCAGATCTTGCATTGCTACTTGTGGTGCTTTTTTGCTACCCAAGTTATTAAATCTCTGTCTTATTGTATTAGGGGCGGGGTGGGTGTGCAGCTGTTATCACGAGACCTTTAGCGCATCAGTTAGAGGTCCCACTCCGCCAACAGTCAGCCTGACACTGGTCCTCAAGGCAGACAGTGCAGTGAGAGGCCGATCGTGGCTGTTTCCCCGGAGCCCTCCAGGCCCTCCGGCCTTGGGGCTGGCGGGTGAGCTGGGGGCTCAGGGACAGGCTGAGGGCTATGTCCCGCAGAGCCCCACAGCCCATGCCACGGCTGCCTGCTGGCCGGGCCCAGGCCTTGAGGCAGCAGCGAACATCTCCCTCATCCCCACCTCTGCTACCTAAAGGGGGTGGCTGTCTGCATGGGTGGCAGTCCACGGAGGCCTCAGCGACTGGAGTATATGGACACTGCCATCAAGGTAACAGCTTCAGCCAGCTTCAGCCTCTCTGTTCAAGTTTCAAAAATTGGTCCAGCTGAGATCAGTTGTCTACCCCTAGGAGGTGGCCATAGGTCAGGGTTAAGTTGCAAGGACATAGCACAGCATTACTTCAGGTCCACCTCTGTGGTTGGGCTACTCTCAAAGAAGGGCAGTTGTCGTGAGCTAGGAATTCACCTGATGGGTATTTGCTACAAGAGGTATTACATTGATCCTACACAAATGATTCTCTCCAGTTTAAATGCAAAGCCTGAGGGCTGGCTGGATCCTGGGCGCCTTGCCCCGTCAGTGATGACAGCTGGGCAAGGTCTGGGGACCTGGCCCCGAGGGCAACGCCAGCTGAGATCTGACTCTTTAGCCCGGCCTGGGCACTGGCGGAAGGACCCAGACTGGGTGCTGGACAGACGCTCCCAGGCAGGGTAACTGGCCGGCGCAGGGACCCCCACTCCTCTCAGCCAGGGCCTGGACCTCGGAGGGCGAAAGTTGAGCCTTGGGACCTTGCCCTCTCTTGTCAGGACAGAGAATAACATTTGTTTTGGTGAAGGTTTACAGGAACATCGTGACCTGACGTGACCCAACCTCAGGAACAAAGGATCTGACACCAAGAAGTTTCGACAGCTAACCACGCGCCTCCCTCACCTTTCCTATAAAAAGGCTTTGCTGAAAGCATTCTGGGAGTTCGGGGTTTCTAAAGCCTGGGCCGCCTGTCTCCTTGCATGGCCCTGCAGTAAGCCTTTCTCTGCTCCAAACTCTGACGTTTTGGTATTGTTTGGCCTCACTGTGCGTCGGGCACGCAGACTTGTGTTTGATAACGTTATCTCCCCATGAGTGTGAGCTCCCCAGAAGAATGTCTGTCCAGAGTGGGGAGCCATGTTTCACTCCTTAAAGGGAGGGGCTGGACCATGTTTGATACTTATTTTATCCTGTAGTGTGTAGCACTTCACAAAGGGTACTGCCTGCCTGCCTCAGACACTCCGTAATGTTTTGTGGATATTGGGGGAGAATGTGGTTAATGCCTGAGAACAAAGACCAAAAAGGTGGTTTTTTTATGTGACCATCACGTGACCAATGGTGACCCAGAGAAGCTAGCAAAAGCATAATATGTTTTATCCATGGGGTACATATTCTGAATTTTTTTTCCACTAGTGGTGGTGGATTTGTGCTGATTTCAGGATTCCCTCTCAGTCACTCTTGTGACCAGTGGTAAACTTTTCGACTGGCCGGGATGAATGATGGGAAGCCCCTTGTCTTCAAATCTCTGAGCAGGGACGTGCTAGGGCCCTGCAGCAGCGGTGGGGAAAAGGGTGTCATGCTCAGCACAGCCCTTGGGGGGCCCCATCCTGCTCCCCTCTGGTTCAGGGGACACAGCAAGCCCCTGTATCAGCTGGAGAGGGTGGAGAGTGACGACAGCTGGGTGAGGAGACTCAGCCTGTGACATGGGTCCCAAGAGAGCCAGCAGCCTCCAGGCCCTCAGCAAGGACCAGAGTGAAGGCCTCTTTGCTGAGCTTGGTCTGGCCCCTTCACAGACCCCAGTGGCCTGGGAGCCATCCCCCCTGCTGCCTTGGCAGATGACCAGGCCCCTTCTCATACTACAGCAGCTGGCTGTAGCCCCTGCCATCCTGTGTCAGCCCAGATCTCGAACTCTGGCACTGTCCGAAAGACTGAATTCTGCAGAAGATGGTTTCAGGCTGTCAATGTGAGGAAGAAAAGTTGTGGATCTTCTACATCCTGTTCTTTCATCTTTCTTCCCTCATAAATCTGCAGTTTGTCTGAGAGCATCAGAATATCTAATGTTTTATGAAATAGTAGCATTAGAGTACAAACTACTTCAGGGCAGGATTTTGTCTTATTCTTTGTGTCTGGAACACAGTAGGTTGACAATAAATATTTGCTGAATGACTGTAGCATATTATGTTGTGATCCCTTTGATGGGCAGGCCCCTCAAAGGCATACCTGTGTTGTGATACAGAATAGATAGTCAATAGCTGTTTGAATGGGTTCTAGGTACTTTCTCCATAAGCATCTTAGCTGTAGACATCTTTGCTGCAAGCATTTTTTGCTGCAGAACTAACTGGCAGTTTTGCTGTGAAAGATTAAATAACTGGTTGACAATTTTTGGTTTGACAGTTTGGCTTTAACTGGTTGAAATGCGTTAGCATTTCTTCCACTTAGTGACATTATTGATGGCTTTACTGAGCTGACAGATGACAGTGATTTGCCCCAAGAGTAGGTTTTTTAGTTTGAAACACACTGCATTGGAGGAGGAAGAGGCTAAGGACCTCAGAGGTGCAGAGTTGAACCCACGTTTCCCATAGAACTTTGGAACATCTATCAGTGGACATGTGCCAGCATGCTAAGAACACACAACAGAGTAGAGGCTTTCACAAGGCAGCACAGAGCTCAGTTACAAATGCTCATGCTAGTGTTTGGAAACTGATACCTCTCTTAATGAAGGAAGAAATTTTAGTGAAAATTTGTCTGATGCTGAACAAGGAAATGAATCAACAAGCAAGAATAAAGTATAGAACGCAATGAATGAAAGACTTGGAAGACGAGTTTTCAGGTACAACCCACAAAGTAAAATCAGTTATTTGGGCAGTATCGCCATGAATCTACACTTCTCATGTTTTATTACGTCCTTTTTAATGTCCCTCTTTTATTTTTCATTATTTTATCTTTCAGGGCAAAATTGCCTTATGTCCAATTAGTTAACCCAGTGGAAATGTTTGTGGCAAAAATGCATCGGGGGTTTCCTTGGTGGCGCAGTGGTTGAGAGTCCGCCTGCCAGTGCAGGGGACACGGGTTCGTGCCCCGGTCCGGGAAGATCCCACATGCCGCGGAGCGGCTGGGCCCGTGAGCAATGGCCGCTGAGCCTGCGTGTCCCTCCGGAGCCTCTGCTCCGCAGCGGGAGAGGCCACAACAGTGAGAGGCCCGTGTACCGCAAAAAAAAAAAAAAAAAAAGCATCAGGCAACATTGTCTCTGGCAAGAATGCTTATGAAAGCACTGGACACGGGTTGAGTAATGGAGAGGAGAATAGCACATTGAAGAAGACAGGAAGGGTGGGCACCTGGGGACTTGGGATTGCTACTGTTTGCTGGTTTCTGTGTTAATAGTCTTTCCTATTATACCAGAAAAATGTGTTACCTAGTTAGCATTTCGACAGCCAAATGGAAATGTATGTGATAAGGAGTGGGCCATATTTGAAGAATGGAGCATCAGTCCACCCTTGGTACGTGATGGCAGCCTCCTTAGCTGTCACTTCCTTCCTGGAGTTCAGAGCATCACCCCAGGCTTGGCTGCACAGAGCTGAGTTTTCTCCATGCTGCCCAGACCTTTGGTTACGTCAGATTTCTAGTAGGCGGTGGGTTTGTCATCAAAGTTCAGTCATTTTAACTTGCGTCTATCTCCTCACCAACTTTTAAGCTAAGAGATGGTGAGAGGTTGGGAGAGTCTGACATCTGCCTTGTCTTTGAATAAGTGGAATTGGCATTTGCTGGCATCACCCCTGTCGTGGCCTGCATTTTACTGCTTTACTCTTTGTACTGTCTTCTCCTGGCTGGCTGGCTAGCTTCTTCCCAACCACTCTCATCTGTGCATGGCTTCTGAAAGCTAGATCTCATCTTGCAAAAGTTCCGCTTCCCATTTCCAAATTCTTAGAGGATACGTATGTCCGGCCATAACCCCAAACTCAGTTCTAAGACCAAACTTAACCATTTTCCCTTCAGAACACTGGATACATATTTTAATTTCCCCATTTCTGTCGTGGCACTACTCTCCCCCAAACCTTAGCCCCATTCATCTTTGATCCTTGCCTCTGTATTTTAATTGGTCCTCTTCCAGTGAGTCTTGATTGTTCCTTGCCTTCTGTATTAGTCAGGGTTTTCCAGAGAAACAGAACAATATATATATAGTATGAGGGACTGGAGCACATGATTATGGAGGCTGAAAAGTCCAAGATCTGCTGTCTGTAAGCTGGAGGCCCAGGAGAACTGGTGATGTAATGCAGTCCAACCCTGAAAGCTGAGAACCAGGGGAGCCAATGGTGTAAGTTCCAGTCTGAGTCTTAAAGCCTGAGAACAAGGAACATCTGATGGCAGGAGAAGATGGATATTCCAGCTCAGACAGAGTGACTTCCCCCTTCTTCCATCTTTTACTTCTAATCCGATTGGATTGAATGAGCACCCCCCCCCCCATATTGGTGGGATCATCTTCTTTACTCAGTGTACCAACTCAAATGCTAATCTCTTCTGGAAGCACCTTCACAATACACATGGAAATAATGTTTTACCAGCTATCTGGGCATCCTTTAGCCCAGTCAGCTTGGCACAGAAAACTAACCATCACACTTGCCTTGTTCACTGCTTTCAGCCTTCCCAGTCTGTCATGAGCACCACTACCAGGCATCTGTTTAAACCTCAGATTTCTGTCACTGCTAAGAAAACAGCGGTAACTGTGAGATCTGGGTGATGACTTTCTTCATCCTGGGGTTAGAAACATTCTTTGACTTACCGCTAATCTCAGTGTTCCTGATCTCTGCTTCCACTGCTGAGGCTGACTTCTACTCTTAGTACCTTCCTCTGGGAAGTTTGCTTTGTTCCTCACAGCCCATCCCAATCTTCCTGGGCCTTTCAAGGCTAATCTCAGTTCTTCCCCTTCCATGCTGCCTTTTGGGGACTGTTTCAGCATAGATTGCTCTCAGAACTGGAGGTGGAGCTAGGGCTTTGAGGCCCTGTTTTACACTTTCATTCCAATGTGTCTTCTTAAGGGATGTAAAGGTTGAGTTCCTTTAATGCATTTGGAGCTCAGGGATTGCCATTGTTCTCCCTTGCTGGTTACGGTGCCCTGTGGGCATGACCAGAGCTCTTGGATTACAATGGTCAGGCTGCTTGGTCTTCTGGTAACTTCCTCTCTGGATGTCCTATCAAAACGTTCTTCCCATTTGGTGAGACACTTGACTACTTTGATCCTGATGCTGTTAAAATAAGCTGAGGCATATTAAAACTTTTAAGAGTCTATCTGAGCAAAAACTGATTGGAATTGGGCAGTATCCCATCTAGCTGATAGAAAGGGGCTCTGAGGAGCTGTACAGAATGAAAGATTTTTATAGCCAGAAGGAAGTGGGAGCAAGGAAGTTGTACTAGGCAGGGTGGTCATGGCAAGGTTACTTTCCTCTACGGGATGGCAGGAGATTCCTGATTGGTTCTTAAACCGTTTCTCTCTCATTTCTGGGAGACCCAAAACTGTAGCCAAGGTAAATCTTGGTTTGGTGACGTGGGGCTTAGCATAAGTGACTTTATTTGGGACCTATTTTTTGTTGGTTTTTCAACAATGCCAGATGCTTGATTTTACCTTGACCAGAGACGGCCATAGCCTCTGAACCAGCTGGGACCTCTTCTGTAAGCTGGATCGCTTCTAAGATGTTGAATAAGGTTATTGCCCTTCACAGAGAAAGACATGGTTCCTTACTTTCTGTAGGACTTCTGTACCATTTCATGTGAGCATATCTACAGAGTTTCTCAGCAGGGTATATTTCTGATCCACTAGCTTGTTGAATAAGTGTGTTAAGTTTACGTTATAATACAGCAAAGACTGGTAATAGTGAAACTGGAAGAAATGTAGAGTTACAATATGTTCTGATGACTATATTATAATTACATTTTAAAAAAATGAGGAATGAAATTCAGAAACATGGAATGTCTTCCCAGAGCATGTATATAAAATGAATTCTTTTGAAAATATTACCATGGTAAGGTAATAACATTAGTGTTGAATTTTCCTCTGGAACTTTTTCATATTTTAGCTTTAATTTTTTTTTTTAATTTGTAGTTTACTCTTAGGTAATTTATAGTTTGCTTCGGTCAAACACAATGTGAAAAATTAAAAAGCATTGTTCACACGAGGCCAAAAATTATTCTTTGGCCAACTGAAGAAAATTTGATATTTTAACAGACGTACTGTAGTTAGCAGATGAAAAGAAAACCACATTAGGGTTTGCCGAATGAATCAGCCAGCTTTCAGAGTTCCGGAGAAAGCACTGCATGGCTGCAAACCTCCATTTCCTCATCTCTTCTTAAGAACCAATTCATGAAGAGCTACGTCATCTAGCAGGAAGCCCAATGTAACAACTCCTGCTTGGTCCCTGGGGTTCCTGGCCCACCACTTAGCATTCCTCGCACACCGAGCTGTGTGCACTGGCACGAAGCAGCCACACGGAGCTGCCCGCTCCCCCCACCGAGGCTGCAGCCGGCCTGATAACAGCCCTGTTCACTAGCTCACCAGGGTCTCTCCCTGACAACCGGAGGCAGGTTGCCGGGAAACCACATCCCTCCAAGAGGAGACCCTGCATCCAACTGCCTCTGCATGTAAAAGAGGTTGGAGGAGCCCCTTGCAGATAACTTTATTTTCAGAAATTAAAAAAAAAATTTTTTTCTTTTTCAGGATGATGCTCATCCTAAGAAGTGCTGTGGATTTATTTTGATAAATGGAAAAAAAGGGAATAATTATTTTCTGGTGAAAATTAGGTGTTGGATGAGTAAGATTATATAGCTGTTTGCTGCAGTAGTTTGGGGGAAACATATAGGAATAAGCTATATAAATTTAAATACGAATTTCCAGGGACAAGATATGAACCAGGGGATTTATATGAATATGATGGAACGTAAGCTTTAACTATTTTGGTTCATTGAAAGCCCGATGATAATTTTTTTCAGAATAAGGAGATTGATTAAAGAGCTGAAACCTAGGTTTCTTTTTCTGTGTATGTTTGCTTTGGAACTTGTAGGATGGTTGATAAACTAAATTGATATAGTTAATAAAATGAAGATTCTCTACTGTTTACTCTCTTAGAAAGGAACCAAGGGGTCTTTGCTCTCAGCCTCTGGTTTCTCTTCCCAGGAAGTCTGTAATAGGCTATTCTCGCTGGTCCTACCCCCAGTCTTGAGATGGCTTCTCTTTGCTTCAGGGCCTTTATTACTTAAACCTTAATTTTTTTTTTTTTTTTTTTTTTTTTTTTTTTTTTGCGATAAGCGGGCCTGTCACTGCCGTGGCCTTTCCCGCCGCGGAGCACAGGCTCCGGACGTGCAGGCCCAGCGGCCACGGCTCATGGGCCCAGCCGCTCCACGGCACGTGGGATCCTCCCGGACTGGGGCACGAACCCGCGCCCCCTGCATCGGCAGGTGGACTCCCAACCACTGTGCCACCAGGGAAGCCCAAACCTTAAATTTTTATTCATATTATTGCTCAAAGTTTGATCTGTAAGTTTTTAATCATTTTTATCCTCTTCTCCCAACTTCCCAAGTAACCACTGTCCAAAACCAAGAGAGCATTCTTCAGTGCCTTTCTCCGTATCCATAAAATGATATGTAAACACTCACATTATTTATTGTTGGTATTTTATAAAAATGAATCAACTTATATTCTCTGTATCTCACTTTTCTCACTTGATAGTACATTATGGAAATATCTCCAAGTCAGCTGGTATATCTTAACATGTTCTTTTTAACAATATTAATAGGCTTAATTTTTTGGAGCAGTTTAAGGTTTACAGAGAAATTGAGTGAAAAGTACAGAGAGTTCCCATATGCACATGCCCCTCCTCCCCAAGTTTCCCCTGTTGTTAACATTTTGCTTTAGGTGGTACATGTTACAATTGATGAGCCAATATCAATACATAATTATTAACTAGTCCATACTTTACATTAGGGTTCATTCTATGTGTTTTGACAAAATGACAGGTATCCGCTGTTACAGTATCATACAGAGTAGTTTCACTCACCTAAAAATTCGCGTGTTCCACCTAGTCTTCCCTCCTCCCTGATGAACCCCTGGCAACCACTGATCTTTTTACTGTTTCCATAATTTTGCCTTTTCAAAAATATCATATAGTTGGAATCATATATTATGCAGCCATT
Source organism: Phocoena sinus (assembly GCF_008692025.1). NCBI lineage: Eukaryota > Metazoa > Chordata > Mammalia > Artiodactyla > Phocoenidae > Phocoena > Phocoena sinus. The sequence goes on from NC_045768.1 coordinate 106,789,723, forward strand.
TCAGGTTGGCTTCTTTCACTTAGCAGTAAGCATTTAGGGTTCCTCCATATCTTGATAGCCCATTTCTTTTCAGTGCTGAATAATACTCCATTGTATGGATTTATCACATTTTGTTTATCCATTCACCAGTTGAAGAGCATCTTGGTTGCTTCCAAGTTTCGGCAGTTATGAATAAAGTTACTGTAAACATTCTTATGTAGGTTTTCGTGTGAACATAAGTTTTTAACTCCTTTGGGTGAATACCACGGACCACAATTGCTGGATCATATGGTAAGAGTATGTTTAGTTTTGTAAGAAACTGCCAGACTGTGTTCCAGAGTGGACCGTTTCCCATTCTCGTCAGCAGTGAATAAGATTCCTGTTGATTCACATCCTTGTCAGTATTTGGTTTAGTCAGTGTTTTAAATTTTAGCCATTCTAACAGTATGAAGTAGTATTTCATGGTTGTTTTAATTTGCAGTTCCTTAATGACATATGATGGACATCTTTGCACATGCTTATTTATCATCTGTATATCTTTTTTGGTGAAGTATCTGTTTATGTCTTTTGCCTACTTTTTAATTGGATTTTTAATTTTCTTATTGTTGAGTTTTAAGAGTTCTTTTTATATTTTGGATAGCAGTCCTTTATCAGATATGTATTTTGCAAATATTTTCTTCCAGACTGTGGCCTGTCTTCTTATACTCTTGACAGTGTCTTTTGCAGAGCAGACATTTTAAATTTTAATGAAGCCCAGCTTATCAATTTTTTCTTTCATGGATCACATTTTTGGTGTAGTATCTAAAAATTCATTTCCAAATCTAAGGTCACTGGTATTTTCTCATGTTACTTTCTAGAAGCTTTATAGATTTGCATTTTAAATTTTGAGTTAATTTTTGTGAAAGATGGAAGGTCTGGGTCTAGATTATTATTATTATTATTTTTTTGCATGTGAATGTCCAGTTGTTCAAGCACCATTTTCAAAAGGCTGTCTTTGTTCCATTGCGTTGGCTTTCCTCCCTTGTCAAAGGTCAGTTGACTGTATTTGTGAATGTTTCTGGGCTCTTTATTCTGTTCTGTTGATCCGTTTGTCTGTTCTTTCACCATTACCACACTGTCTTGATTATGGTAGTTTTATGGTAAGTCTTGAACTTGGGTAGGATCAGTCCTCTGTCATTGTTCTTCTTCAATATTGTGTTGGCAGCTCTGGCTCTTTTGCCTCCATATGAACTTTAGAATCATTTTGTCCATATCCACGAAATAACTTGCTGGGACTTCGATTGGGATAGTGTTGAATATATAGATCAAGCTGGGAAGACCTGACATCTTGGCAGTATTGAGTCTTCCTATCCAGGTGCATGGAATATCTCTAGATTTATTTAGATATTCTTTGATTTCTTTCATCAGAATTTTGTGGTTTTCCCCATATAGATCTTATACATATTTTGTTAGATTTAAACCTCAGTATTTAATTTCCTTTAGTGCTAATGTTAATGGTATTATGTTTTTAAATTTCAAATTCCAGTTGTTCACTGTTGGCATATAAGACAACATTTAACTATAGTATATTAACCTTACATCCTGTAACCTTACTATAATTGCCTATTAATTCTAGGAGTTTTTTTTTTTTTTTCAATTCATTGAGATTTTCTACATAGACAACCATGTCATCTGCAAACAAAGACATCTTTATTTCTTTTTTCCCAATCTGTATACCTTTTATTTCCTTTTCTTATTGGCATTAGCTAGTACTTCCAGTATGATGTTGAATAGGAGTGGTGAGAGGGGACATCCTTGCCTTATTCCTGATCTTAGTGGTAAAGCATCTAATTTCTCACCATTAATTATCATGTTAATGTAGGTTTTTTGTACATGTTCTTTATCAGGTTGGGGAAGTTCCCCACTATGCTTAGTTTGCTGAAATTTAATGTTTTTTTTTTTTTTTTGCGGTGCGCAGGCCTCTCTCTGTTGTGGCCTCTCCTGTTGCGGAGCATAGGCTCCGGATGCGCAGGCCCAGCGGCCATGGCTCACGGGCCCAGCCGCTCCGTGGCATGTGGGATCTTCCCGGACCGGGGCACGAGCCCACGTCCCCTGCATCGGCAGGGGGACTCCCAACCACTGCGCCACCAGGGAAGCCCTAATATGTTGTTTTTAATGGTTGCATAACAGCTCATGGTATGTATGTACCACAGCTTACTAAAATAAACAAAGCTAATCTTTTTATCAGTTATTAAGGGTTTGGCTCCAGTAACGCTGTAGATATGTTTATTAATCATGATATGTGATATACGTACTGTAAGCACTTATGAATACCTTCCCTGTAAATCTAGCCAAAGGAGATAAAGTTGCTGCCAGGTTATGCAGTGCCTCAAAGCCAATGTAAGTAAGGAGTTTGGATCAGAATGGAAAATGGGAAAAATGTAGATTCTGTGGTGATACATACTCTGGGGGGACATCAGAGGTTCAGACACACAGATGCTTACTGTCTGTCTATGAAGTATAAGCATCCTATGGGTCTTGGATGCTTGCTAGTACAATTTGGATTGGTTTCTAGATACAGCTGGGTAGCCAGGTTGTGGAATTGTTTATTCTGAGAACTTAAAGGTCAGTTTGCATCTAGAGTTATGACCTGGTTACATTTAATGAACTGGACTAGAAAGTTTTATACCTTTACTATAAACCAGAGCTTGGCAGAATATGGTCTGTGGGTCAAATTTGGCCTATGGTCTGTTTTTTTTAAAATTAAACTTTTTATTTTGAGATAATTATAGATTCACGTACAGTTGTAAAAAATAATACAGAGAGATTCTGTGTACCTTTTACCCAGTTTCCCCAATGGTAACATCTTGGAAATCTGTTGTGCACAATTAAGATATTGACAGTGATAGAGTCAATATACAGAACAGTTTTGTCACCACAAGGATCCCCTGTGTTGCCCCTTTATAGCCACTCGCACCTCCTTCCTTCCCTCCCCACCCCCCATCCCTAATACCTGGCAACCACTGATCTATTCTCCATGTCTATAATTTTATCATATCAAGAATGTTATATAAATGGAATCATACAGCATGTAACTTTTTGGGGTTGCTTTTTTCAGTCACCATAATTCCCTGGAGGTTTGTTGAAGTTGTTACACGTGTCAGTGTCAATACTTTGTTCCCTTTTATTGCAGAGTAGTATCCCAGGGTATAAATGTACCACAGTTTGTGTAACCATTCACCTACTGAAAGACATCTGGATTGTTTCCAATTTTTGGCTGTTATGAATAAATCTGTTACGAACATTTGTGTACAGTTTATTTATGTGAACATAGTTTTCATTTCTCTGAGATCAAGGCCCAAGAGTGCAATTGCTGGATCATACGGTAGTCACATGTTTAGTTTTATAAGGAAATGCCAGAATATTTTTCCAGAGTGGTTGTACCATTATACATTCCCATCAGCAGTGTCTGAGTGATTCTGTCTGTTCATCCTTGCCAGCATTTGTTGTTGTCACCAGTTTTTATTTTAGCCATTCTGATAGGTGTATAGTGATATCTCATCATGGTTAAAATTTTTATTTCCCTCAAGGCTAATGATGTTGAACACCTTTTCATGTGCTTTCATGTCATTTGTGTATCCTCTTCAACGAAATGTCTTGGTAAAATGTTAGACATTTCTATTCGGGTTATTTGCCCTTTTACTGATCATTTTTTAAAGTTCTTTATATATTCTAAGTATTAGTTCTTTGTCAGATACGTGGCTTGCAAATATTTTTTCCTAGCCTGTAGCTTGTTTTTTAATCTTCTTAGTAGAGCCTTTGCAGAGTAAAAGTTTTCAATTTTGATGAGTTCCAATTTATCAGTTCTTCCTTTTATGGATTGTGCTTTTGGTTTTAAGCCTAAGAACTCTTTGCCTAGCCTGATCCCAAAGATTTTCTCCTATTTTTTTCTGAAAGTTTTATGGTTTTACATTTTACATGTGAGTCTGTGATCCATTTTGAGTTAATTTTTGTTTAAAGTTTGAGATTTAGTTCGAGGTTCCTTTTTGTGTTTTTTGGCCTATGGATATCTAATTGCTGAAGCACCATTTGTTGAAATCCTGTGTTCCAAACCTTAGGGGAAAAGCCTTCAGTCCTTCATTGTTAAGTGTGATGTTAGCTGTAGATTTTTTGCAGATGCTCATTATTGTAATTCCCCTCTATTCCTAACTTGCTGAGAGTTTTATTATAAATGAGTCTTCCACAACCCGTTTTTGTAAATAAATTTTTATTGGGACACAGGCATGCTTATTGGTTTGTCTGGTGTCTATGTCTGCTTTCACAGTACAATACCGGAACTGAGTATTTGTGACAGGGATCATGTGACCCTCAAAGCCTAAAATATCTATTATCTGGCCTTTTATAGAAAAGGTTTTCTGACTGCTGCTATAGTTTCACGACATCTTTCTTTTGGTTCCTCCTGTCTCTTGATATTGTAAGATGGTTACAAACTCTTAATTACTCTACACATGCATCTTCAATTGCCCAAAACTTAGACCCTGAGTTGTTGGCAGTGCCCACCTCAAAAGAAAGCAGAGTATAGATGTGTGTAGATCTGGCTGACTTCTAGAGGGCTTCCCTACTGTAACGTGTCTGTATTTCTATCAGCAGTAGTATTTTGGGTAGTTCTTACCTGCTAACTACAGTTAACTCCTTACCTTGACCATCCACCTGAACAAATTACTTGCGTCGCACTGGCCCTTCTTTCCTGCCCAGATTCCCTGACTCTTACTGTATGTTGTCTGCATTGCTGTGTTTGAGAATGTTTACATGATGGGATGCTCCATGACCTTAGTGATCTCTAAAGGGTCCAGTGGAGTGTGGCATTCTAAACTCAGTGACTCTTTACATTGTAGATACATATTTATTACATTTCATTTTTCTAAGGGAGTTTTAAAGTTTTGACAAGTTATTGCTTTGGTTGAAAATGAGGACCTGGATAAACGATGACCTGAGTCCTTAAGTTAGGAAATAAGCGAATATGTTCCTTTGATCACTGAAAGGTAAACCACTGTGGTTTTGCACTTATTGATTATTAATCCTGCATCTCTGCATACACGTTTTGGTCTAGCTTCCTTCATCTACTCTCTCTAGAACATGCCTTGACCAATAATATCAATACCTCTGTTTCTTCTCTTCACCAAGCTTCCTTTTGCCTGTTACCACCTCTGCTCTCAGCAGTGTCTTCTCTTACGCCCCAACACATTTGACCCTCATCTCTTAGAACCTTGAGCATTTTTTTCTTTACTATTCATTGCGTTTGCAGTCTTATTCTTTGAAGACATCTTATATTGTTGTCTTATTGTTTAACTTTATAAAACTGATTTAACTTTATATACTTCTCTATAATGGCATTTTAAGTTTAGTGAGGGCTTATTTACTTATTCATATAAGTAGTATACAAATTTGTATAAGTAGTTTATTTGTAAAGCTCTAAGCCTGTGCATGTTTATGTTACACATTAGTTATTAGTTAAATGAATGAAAGAATGATGGAGCTAATATTCTGTGTAGTATTAAGTTTGGAAGTTGTCTGTTCAATAAAATCCTTTTAGTATAGTACAGGTCAATAGATAGTAATATTAATGAATCTCAATAAATGGATGTTCTGTTTTTAACTTACCTTCCAGCACAAACTATCCATCTTTAGAAATTTGATTATGACCGCTTGTGAGAACCCAGTGGCTGACTTTCATAATAGTTGTTAGAGGAGATCCGAGCTCTTAGCTGCTACACTGTGATTTGTGTTTAATATTTATGGCAGAGAAGTCTCTCTGCAAATGTGTAAAAATATTGGTGGGTGAAGGAAATGGTTCCCAGTGTGACAGAGGAAATATCTTAAAAAGACCTGATGTCATCTGCACTTTTCCCAAGGTTGTGTTTACATAAAAAGGCATTGTTTTATGTTCTAGAATCAAGAGATGATTTTATGATTTAACAAGTTCCACTAAGAGCTTTTGTAAGGTTATCAGTACCAGCGTAACTACTATAGAGTTCACATAGCAATATTAGTCTCTGGATTTATTGAGTTTGCAGCATTCCTTTAGAATCATTCATATTTTTCTGCCAAGGGTACCACTTTCCTCTCTTGACTTAATACCAAGATACGGAAACTCATTTACGCTTCAGCGTATGGTGCTGGGAAATGAGCGTCTGTTTACTGTCTCTCTCTACAGGACCGTTCATGACCATAGGTAGATGTTTGCCACCTCACTCTCAATAGGCAGTATTCAGAAATGTATTCGTTAGTGAGGGACGAGTTGGTTGGGTGGAAAGCACAGGCATTTAACTTTTGGACAGTGACTCTGAACTGCACTTCATGTGCTTACCAGCTGTGTGACCTTGAACAGATTTGCCTCAGTTTTCTCATTTGTAAAACGGAAACAGCGGCCCCTGCCTCAAACGGATGTTTCTGGGAATAGATGAAATCATGGGGAAAGAGCCAGTGTGATGCCCGGCTCTCGACAGATGCACAGAATGCTTCATTCGCAGGATGATGTTCAGGGGGGATGTTTAGGGAGCAGCTTCCTGCTGTGTTGTTGCCCCTGTTCTGTAACAGTGGCTGGTGGCTGTGTCTTATCAGCATGCTCACCAAAAGAGCTGTGGTGTGGGTCAGGGAGGCTACCCGGCCACAGGCTCGTCGTGACCGCAAACTCAACTTCATTTCCTTTCCTGGGCCAGCCTTCCTTTCAGAAGGATTGGCCCTGGGTCCACCTGTGAGGCAGGGAGGTTGATCATTACGTAAGGCCATACACCTCTCAGAGGACTTTGGGTGGCCAGCACGGGTGTGCGTGTACTCAGCCTCCACCCCCCCACTCCCTGGAGATGCATCCTTCCTGACTGCCCGCTCCAGTCTCTCACAGGTGAACTGCTTTCTGGTTGATGAGCTCCCTGTCAGTAGAAGAGTTCGAGCAGAGCCTGGGTGATCCATTTATTTATTGGGCTGCACCGCACAGCATGTGGGATCTTAATTCCCCGACCAGGGGTCAAACCCATGTCCCCTGCCTTGGAAGTGCAGAGTCTTAACCACTGGACCGCCAGGGAAGTTTTTTTTGTTTCGTTCTTTTAATTGAAGTATAGTTGATTTACAATGTTGTATTAGTTTCTGGTGTACGGCATGGGTGATTCTTTATTGGGGTGTTTGTGGAACCCTTGGTAACAGTGGTGGCTGCAGTTGTTGCTGTTAGAGTGCCTCCCAGCTCTGTGTTCCCTTTTCCAGAGTCCAGCGCCTTTCCCCAGGGTGTCTCCACACAGCTGCCACGAAGTACGCAGCATCAGCAGGAGACACAAGAGGGTCTTGGGATCGAGTGTGGTGGAATCCGAACACTTAAGAGCAGAGGAAGAAGAGCCACGAAGGATTCATTGCAAAGGTTGTTAGAAAAGAGAAAGGAGTACTCAAGAAACCAAGAGGGCAGAGACTATGGAGAAGACAAGGATAGTCAGCCGTAACCACTGGCTTTGGTGGGAGTGGGGACAGGAGGGCAGAAGCTGGGGACTGGGGTTCGGTGGTTAGGAAGTGGAGACTAGAACGGATTCCATCTTCTCTTTCAGCAGGGTTGGCTGGAGTGGAAAGAAAATAGGGCAACGGTTAAGTTCAAAAGGGAGGTAATTTTAAAAGATAGGGGTGACTCAAGAATGCATATATTCTAAAGGGGGAAGATATGGGAGGATGTTAGAGAAACGATGTCCACTTAAATTTGTGCTGCTTTTCGTCATTTTACATGTGGCTTCTTCTTCACTACCAGTCCTCTTTTGTTTTTTTATTTCATGGTTATTTTCCTGCTTCCTTTTCCTTCCTTACTCCCTCCATTCCTCCCTCTTTCCCCCTCTTTTCCTCTCCTCCTCTCTCCCCTTTTGAGATTTGTCTATTAATGGATTTCTTACAACCCTGTCCTCCTAGATATCATGAGTACCACAAGAGGTCTGGGTATGGTGCCTTCTTATTGTCCATTTAGGAAGAAACTCGTGTTGTCCATTGGGCCCAGTCCTCCCTCTTCAGCTTTGTGTTAATCCTTCCTAATGCTCTTTACGTTGTTACTGCATGATTTGCATATCAAGCCACGTCTCAGGGCATTGTATTTGCCCTGTGTTGTTACTAAGTTTTTCACTTTCATGCTTAGTTCTTCGAAGGTTTTGGGATGCAAGCCCAGCCAGTTTTTATCAAGAACAGTGGCACAGGAAATGAAACACACAGAATAGTTTTTTGATTTAGAACTGATACAAGGCCAATGTGGGAAAAGTTAGTTACTGCTTTCCAGTAAGTATTTTGTAACTGTCCTCTTTGGAGGGGGAGAGGTGAGAGCAATGAAGATGCCCCTCCCTCCTCCTTCCTTCTCCTCCTCCTCTTGTCAGCCAGCATGATATTGAGTGTAATAAGCCATGTTGGAGACAGCAGTGGAAGCCGTAACATGAGAGATGCTGTGTATGGGCAGTCTTTATAGGCATTTGCTACATACACCTGGTGCCCTGGGTGAGAGTGATAGGGTGGGTGATGTATGCTCACCAGGGGTCATCTCCCCCACACCCTTGTCGAGGAGCTGCTTCAGCCCCCTTCACAGGGCTCCTGCCAGACCTAGACTGTCTACTGTGACTGCCCTGGCACTGCTGGTTCCCTGAGGTAGGATCTGACCTTCCCAGGGCTTGGGTGCCTCTCCTCTAGGGACAGGAGCTGGAAACTGCAATTATGGAGCTGACTGGGAAGCCCACCCTGCCACAGAGCCCTGGGAGGCTGTAGATTTGCTTCTCCACGGCCTCGCCCACAGACTTTGAGCATTTCCCTCCAGGTATGTGGCATGTATACATTTAGGTTTTGAGAACCAGATGAGTGGTAGAACCTGATTCGGCAATCTGGTCTGGCTCTTCTTCTTCTTTTTTTTCTAGAAAAATAAAGCTCTCTATTAAAGTAGCATCACCAGTTAGAGCATTCCTGACCAGAAGAGATGATATTTGCAGAGATCCAAGCTCCTGGTATAAACTGACAGCTTTGTTGTTAAGCCCAACTATTATCGAGTATAGCATCATAAAAGCTTGACCCTTTCTCTTTTCCTACTTCAAGGAAAACTTTTACTAGTCTTCTATGTTTTGCATTTCTGAAGTTAATAATCACAGGGTTTATGGCTTATAGAGCGACTCCCACGAGCCAGTTAAAGCTTTTCTCGTATGGCCACTTTTGTTCTGCTCACCAAATCCAAGGTGAGAAGCCACTGCAGCCCCTCGGAGTGACCACTGAAGGTAGGCTCATGCTTTTGGGGTTTTGGCTATGCCACTAATTCGCTGTGTAACTTTGGGCAATTTACTTACCTTCTCTGGTCGCACATTGGCTTATCTATAAACAGGGCTTGGAAGCAATGTTCCTGGAGGTTCTTTTCCATTCATGCAAAGACTTAAAGTGCTTTCTTTGCATTATGCTTACGATTTCCTCTCTTACCTTCAGAATTAATCTCCTTCCTCAGAAGCTTATTAACTCCAGCTCTGGGCCCTGCATCTTTCTTGCATAGTTGTACTTGCGTTTTGCCCCTCTTCTCTTCTGTTCTTTTTTCCCCTTGAGGAAAAGGCAGAGAAAGGGAGAGAAAATGGAGGCATGCAACGTGGTTGAAAATACAGTTACAATGTTTCCTGATAGCCTCATTCTCAATCTAGAGGAAGTTACTTTGGCAACTGTGAATCCGTCTCTCTGCCTCCAAACTAACTTTATCCTTCCTTATTTTATTTTGGTGGGACAGCTTCTTACAGAGTAAAAAATCTATATATCTGGTTTTATTCTTGAAAATTCTTAGAGACCAACCTTTTTTCCTCTATCTGAATATTTGAAAGTATAGTTGAAGCAAACCCACAGGAGTTTAGAAGTAGAAGTACACCGTGGTTTTCTTAATGAGCAAAGTTCTTCCCACACAGACTACACGTGGACCTTGTTCTTTGCAGACTGCTGGTCCTGTAGTCGTCTGTAACTCTGTCTCCTAAATGTGAAATTTGTCTACAGTTTTTCCTTCCAAAGTCTAGTCTCCTCCTAAGTACTGTGGCCAGGTCTTTTGTAGTGCCCATGTGGCCAGCCCTTGTCCTATAAACTGTCAGTTTGGAAAGAGAAGTAGTTAATGGGCTGCAGAGGCAGGTTGATGTTGGGTGCTGGGGAAATACTTGGGCAAGATGTCACAGCACAGATCGAAGCAGGAGTAGTGCCGGGGCAGGATAGGGCCAGGTCACCACTGCAGGAGGTGGCAGACCTAGTTAGGGCTGTGTACAGATCCAGTCTGAGGGCAGTCCCAGATCGCCATCAGGAAGGGGTTGATCAGGAGGCATCACCAGGGCTAGTGCGAATGAGACCATGTGTAGGGGTCCTCCTCTGAAGCTGCTGGCACCCCTTTGGTGGTCTGAACCTCGCCTAGCTGACTGTATAGCTACTTGCATTTGGGGGCCTCCTCCTCTTGACTCAAACCCCAGTTCCAAACCACAGAAGTCCAAAGCCATCCTTAAGAGTCCTCTAAATTCTGGAGTGTGTGTGGGATGCTTGTGTTGTCTTGGTTACCTCTGCCTCCTGGTTCCTGCATCCCCAGGTACTCTCTTTTTCACACTGAATTGACCCCTTTAGCATTATATCTACCGAACCCCACATAGCACAGGTGAGGATGTTGCAGACTTTACTGAAGGTTGGGGCAGAAGCGCTGGAGGAGGGGCTGACTGCATAGGGCAGAGCCAAGGGGTGAAAACCTCGTGCACGGTCCGGCTCCCCAGCGCCTTTGGCCAGCCCTCCAGGCTGCTTCCCAATGCAGGGCTGAGCCTACACCTTTCTGGTTCCTCTCGCTTCCCCCACTGCTCATTCCTCACTTCCTTTTTTCTCTTTTTTTAAAGATTTTTTTTGATGTGGACCATTTTTGAAGTCTTTATTGAATTTGTTACAATACTGCTTCTGTTTTGTGTTTTGGTTTTTTGGCTGCGAGGCATGTGGGATCTTAGCTCTTTGACTAGGGAGCAAACCCACACCCCCTGCATTGGAAGTCTTAACGACTGGACCGCCAGGGAAGTCCCTCATTCCTCACTTCTTTCAGCCTCTTTCTAAGAAAATGTAAATCTTCTCACACGGAACAGATCTAGCGCTTCTCTATGACATGGGTTCTAGCTAATATCCAGATCTAAGGGTCTCACTTTCTCTTTCAAAAACCATATCACATTGTTTTCTCAGAGACCAAGGACTTTTCCCACGTTGATCTGGGATTAAATTTTGTAGTATCGGAGCTTCAACTGGATGCCAAATGAAGCAGATTTGAGACTGTGGAGAGGGAATGGTAAAGAGCGATTGGGTCTAGAGGGCCCTTCTTCCCACTGAGGGGTATTTGTGAACCTCTTAGTCTTGTGTACATTTTATCAGTCTCCCCACCTCCTCTGGACAGTAACATCTTTGAAGGCAAGAACTGTTTCCGCTTCTCTACCTTATTGCTGTGTCACCAACAAGGTGCCTTGAACATGGTAGGTATTCAGTAAATACTTACCGAGCAAATAGATGGGTCAGTGTGGTGCTAATGGATGATTTAAAAAGTTAATAATTTCTTCTCTTAAGGAGTTTATAGTTCAGTCAGGAGGACAAAGATAACATAGATGAGAATAGTTAAGCCATGAACCTTGTGGCACTGATGCGAGGGTGAATTTTTTAAGAATTTGGAAGTGCTTACTGTTATTTACATTCTTCGTTGTATATGTTGTATTTAAATAAAATTCAGACTCCTATCCAACTTATCACTAATTCAGACACATTTTTTTTCCAGATTAAAAACAGAAATGTAAATGCATATTTCCAGGGATTTTTAAAGGGCACCAAAGATTATGAATTTCATCTTTTAGCATCAGCAAATGACGATCGAGTTTTAATAAGGTATTTTGAGCTTAGTACATCTGAAACTCAGGTTAGTTTTGTTTCCTGGCTAATTATCCTAATGGGGAGATATTTCCATGGAGGTATTCGGATGAAATATTGTTTGGGGGTGTATGACACGTTTCCTTGTATTTTTAAAATCTCTTGGGTATTTTAAGGGAAATTTAATCCATTTAATTTTGATCTAAAGATAATTTACTCCAATAATGGAGAAATATTTGATATCCAGAGAAATCTATTGATACTATTAAAGCTTTTCTCCTGGGAAATAAGAAATCATATTTTTTCAAGGGTAAATCACAAACCTACAATGTCGAATTTTTCTACTTTTTAAGTGAAGCCTGAGTTTCGCATCAAATCAGTCAGTACAGATCAGTTATTTTCGTTTTTAATTTTTTTAGTCTTTCTTCTTCCATGCATAGAACATTTTCTTCAAGGAGGTTTTCTTTTTTTCTTATGCTGACAATTTTATCTGCTGTCTTATTTTTTTTTTTCAAGCAATGCTTTTGGAAGATTTAAGGTAGTAAAACAATTTTGATGTCTGTGGATGACTGGTGTCTGTGTTCAGGATATTTCAGACCTGTCAGAAGCTTGGAAATGCCATTTGAATGTGTTTCTTAATTTTAATTTTAAAACACTTTGTCTGAGAACTGGATACCAGTCCTAAATGCATATTTTGAATTTAAAGGAGGAGGTTTAGGGCAAGGTACAGCCAAATTTCCTACTCTTCAAAGACCTGAAATCCATTTACAAGTAAAAAAAAGAGGTCATGATGTCACTGTTACGTTTGGAAGTGAAATGTGGAAGAACTTGGACCGTGTCAGAGTGTGAGAGGGTCTTCGGTGGCAGCCCAAGAGACTGGGGCAGGGTCTGGTGTTTCAGCCGCCTGGCCGCTCAGAGACGCTGCTTCTCCAACACCTCTGCCTTCTCTCTGGGCTTGTCCTCACATCCAGGGGTGACCTCTTCTGGTCCCCTATGGACAGTGGTGTCCCCAGCTCTTCTCTTTCCGGGGTAGGCTTTACATCTCTGACTTGAGCCTTAGCCCTGTTTCCCTTCTCCACTGGAAGCCCCTGGCCGGAAGTCTGGAGGGGGGCGCCCAGCTCTTGCTCTACAGCCCTCTGCTGCCCACAGCAAATGGCAGTTAAGCCCCCAGGCCCAGCTGGCCCATGGGCTCTAATGCCTGGGCCATTGCAGTAGTCTCCTGGCCTCTCTTTCCTTTAGTTCAGCAAACAAATCATAGCCAGATAAGTCTTGGCCTGAAATATCATTTCACATGAGATCAGCTCAATTGTAGTGCTTAAGTTCATAGACTGGAGACAGACTGCCTGGGTTCAGTTCCAGCTCTGCCATTTATTTATTAAAATAATTTATTTATTTATTTTTGGCTGTGTTGGGTCTTCGTTGCTGTGTGTGGGCTTTCTCTAGTTGTGGCAAGTGGGGGCTACTCTTTTTGCGGTGTGTGGCCTTATTGCGGTGGCTTCTCGTTGCAGAGCACAGGCTCTAGGAGCGTGGGCTTCAGTAGTTGTGGCACACGGGCTCCGTAGTTGTGGCTTGCGGGCTCTAGAGTACAGGCGCAGTAGTTGTAGTGCATGGGCTTAGTTGTTCCGCAGCATGTGGGGTCTTCCTGGACCAGGGCTCGAACCCATGTCCCCTGCATTGGCAGGCAGATTCTTAGCCACTGTGCCACTAGAGAAGTCCCTCTGCCATTTATTAACTGTGTGACTTTGGGCAACTTGTATGACCTTGGGCAAGTTAGTTAAGCTCTGTATGGCTCAGTTTCTTAGCCTGAAAAATGGGTTGATAATACCCTTATGAGGTAGGATTATTATTATGAGGATTAAATGAAATAAAATGAGAAGTGTTTAGAACAGTGTCTGGCACATAGTAAATGCTAAATAAATACTAATTATTGTTATCATCCCCTCTACCCCCCCTTCTAAGATTTACTGTAGACCAGCATTTTCCACAATGTGGGACTCCTAACACAGGGTGATATTAAATGGTTCAAGGGTATGGCAGTAAATGACACTGAACCACGGTGAGAAAACTATTCCTTTTTTCAACTATCTTTCAGCTGTTCTGATTGTATCAAGGTGAAAGTGTCAGTTTGGTGTTTGAATGTTGACTGTTTCTGACCCTTCTCCAGCACTTGTTAATCTCTTTTCTTAATAGAGGTAGGCCTCCAGCTTAGAGACAGCTTCAGGCTTCCGCAACTTAATAACACCCATTTTTACAGTATTTACTGTGTCTGGCAAATACTACTGGTTTTCATTGTCTAGTTGTATTATAAAGTCTCCTTTAGAAATGAATCTAGGTAAAATAAGCGAGTTTAAAGAATGTTAAGCCAATAATGCACAAGTCATGCTATAATTTGAAATATGGCAAAAATCATAAACGTGGTGCCCAGATGCCTGAGGTTTGAGGAAACACCGTGAGAAGGCACAGGCTTCGGGCTTCCTGGTTGTCAGGACCCTTCCTGTTCTCACGGGCCTCTGTTTCAGCCAGACTGCCTCACCAGTTGCTGACGCGTCTTGCTCATTCCTGCCTTCGGGTTTTTCCTCAACACTGCGCTCCAGGTTCCACTTTTCTGATTATCATTCATCCTTCAAAGGTTAGTTAAAACTAACCTCCTCTGTAAGGCCTCCCCAACACCTCACTCCCTGTCTCTCTCCTTCCTCCAGACTTTATCACATTCATTGCCTGTTCCATGTATTGGGCAGTCATTTTTTGGTGTGTGATATCTGTTATGTCCGTGTGCATCTTCTGTTTCTGCAGCTGGAAGAAAGGGGCTGGGAGCTCCTTCAGGATGGGGACAGTGTCTTGGTCAGTCTCCCCTTTGGGGCCTAATACAGTGTCTTGGAGGCAGAAAATGTTGCTAGACATGGGAATTGTTCGGTGTCTGTATTGAGGTATCATTTACGTACCATAAAATTCACCTGTGCTGAGTGTACAGTTCGATGACTTTTAATAAATTGATACAGTGGTGAAACAGTCAATGCAGTTCAGGTGAAAACACTTCCGTTAGCCCCCAAAGTTCTCTCCCGCCCGTTTGCCATCAATCCCCTCTCCTACCCCAGACCCACACCACAGACGATCTGCTTTCTGTTTCTGTAGTTTGAAAAGTTCTGTCTTTCAAATGTGTTTCATAGATGTAGAGTCATGCAATACGTAGTCTTGTCTGGCTTCTTTCCCTTAGTACAGTGTTTCTGAGGTTCATCCGTGTTGTTGCGTGTATTAGTAGTTTGTGCCTTTTTATTGTGTGGTAGTGAAAGGTAGACCACATTTTGTTTATCCGTTCCCCACATGGTGGACTTTTGGATTGTTTCCAGTTTTTGTCTGTTAAGAATAATTCTGCAGTGAATATTCATGTGCAGGTCTTTGTGTGGATGCATGTTTTCTCACCCATAGACTTAGGGGTGGAAATTGCTGTTTCCTGTGGTGAGTATAAGTTGAACTTCTAAAGAAATGGTGAGGCTGTTTACCATTTTACATTCCCATCACAATGCATGAGGTTCCAGTTTCCAGCATCCTTACCAGCACCTCATGTAATCTTTTCCCCCTTAGCCTTTCTAGTGGGTGAGGGAGGATGAATCACGGATGACTCCTGGATTTTTAGGTTGAGCAACGCAGTGTTTGGTATTGTCATTTAATGGAGACTGAGAGAGGAACGAACTTTTTTGAGAAAAATCAAGATTTCTGTTTTGGCCAAGTGGACTTTGAGGTGCCTGTTAACCATTCAGAGGGATTGTCAAGTAGGTAGTGGGATGTACGAGGCCACCTGTGTTCATTGGGTCTTCCTGAGTTCCTTAAGTAATGGAACCTGGAATAGTTGCTTCAGTTTTCTGTATCCTAGATATGTGTCTGATGGTCTGGACAAGTCACATAACTTCTTTAGATGTCAGTTTCCTCATCTGTAAAGTAAAATAACACCTGTCTTCCTCCAAAGGTTGGATGAGTGAATGAATTAAGGAATGTGAAAGTGCTTATTATCATGATTATTATTATTAATGCATGATTACCTTTTGTTTATTTCATTTTTGTGTTCATTGTGGCTTCTAACGCCATATTTCGTACATAAGCTCAGTAAATACTGAATTAATCAATGAATGCAGCTAACAACTAAGTGTGTAATGTTAGAGAAGGGAGAGAGAGGAGAAATAAGAAAGGAGGAGAAAGAGAGAGGGGAGGAGCGAGGAGAGAGTGGTTATAATTTGGATTGGCTTTAGGAAGGATGGCCATCACAATTTCACATTCGAACTTTGTAGAAAGGCAATTTATCTTTTATATTATGACACCAGGAAGGAACATGGAAGAGTTAGGATTTGGGGAGATGTTTAAATAATGTTTATCACGTCAAGTGTACTATTTTGTGAGTGTCTTATCTTCATACTAGACTTTAAGCTTCTCGAGGGCTGCGGTGACTTGTGATGAGCCTCTGGATTCCCCAGAGCCATTAGCTTACTTCTTCACGCATAACGTGTACACAACAAATGTGTATAAAATGATTGAGTATACTTTTTAAACTTCTCTCTTCATTCTAACTAGAGTGAAATGTATTTGACTTTTGGTTGGTGGGTAGATGACTCTTCAGCATGTTCTTTCTTTCCCGTGTCTGTAGGATGTTGTGGACATGCTGCTCTCATAGCCGATGGATGACCTGAAATTTTACATACCAGCTGTTTACATACCAGCCCCGTGATGGCAGGGGCTCCATGTCCTTAGCACACGCCTGGCACATAGTCTTTGTTCAGATAATGCTTGAGTTAGTCCTGAGTGGATGACTGTATTCAAGACTTAATGAATAGCTGGGAAAGAAGACCAGATTCATGCTCTTTGGGGTTTCAGATTATAGATGTAAAGATATAAATATAGGGAGCAAAGGGAAGTAGGTAAATGGTCCAATAACTCAATTTTCTATCTTGTGGACAAGGTAGATATAATCTTGATATGGTTAGGCAGTAGCTCCCCATGACTGTCTTACGTTTCAGATGACAACATTAGCTCATATTGTAAATATTCTGAGAGGGCTACAACCTTAGAAGTTATTGTTTGGTTAGCTCATTAGGGAGTGTTTCCCCAGATTGGCTTAAAGTAAAGGATTTTTAATTTTTTTTTAAGAAAAACGTTTTTGTCAAACGCAATCTTGTGTGAACCCCATATACACACATCACAAAAGCAGAAGAACTACTCTGGTCGATGCAGGGGTGATGCCCTGGAACCTTGCCTGTTTATCTTTTCTTTGTCCTCTGGGAAAGCCCTGCAGCATCTCCAAGGATCCCTGCAAGGAAGTTTGAAAAACCACAGGTTTAGAGGAAGTCTGTGCATTTTGACCCCCTGTTTCTTCTGCTACCCTCAGTACACCTCTGCTGAGTCTGTAGAAAGACTTAACCATGCTGCTATCTGTAACCACTAACTTACAGGTTAGATAAAACTTCTGAGAATCAGTCCCTTCTGACTGTACATTCTATCTGAGAGCTTGAGTCAGTAGAAGATTTTGAGGCCACCAGTGAATCAGGTAAACAGTACACACACGATCAGTATCCTGTGTGGGTGCAGAGGGTAGTGTCCTATTTAAGTGGATAGCTGGGAGAGGGAGCCGCAGGGAGGTGGAGGAGAGGCAGGGATTAAAGGGTTGAGTCAGATCATGGGTTAGCATTGAGAAGACCCTGGTAAGCCCTCTGGGATCAGACCACATGGAAAGAGCTAATGCATAGTGTTTCCTTTATGTAAGAGGCTGAAAGGGTTTTTGAGGGTTTATCATGGGGTATAATCATTTATAACACTCAGAAATACTGGAAAGATGGACTGCACCTTTTTTGCTTATCAAGGTATAATTCACATACCATAAAATTCACCATTCTATAGTATATAATTCAGTGGTTTTTAGTATATTTACTAGGTTGTGTAACCATCACCTATACTAATTCCACAACATGTTCATCGCTCCAAGAGGAAACCGTGTACCATGAGCGCTACTCCCTGTTCTTCTCGCTGCCCAGCCCCTGGCAACCACTGGTCTTGTGTCTATGGATTTGTCTATTCTGGACCTTTCATATTAAGAAGCATACAATATGTGGACTTTTGTGTCTGGCTTCTTTCACTTAGCATAAATTTTTCAAAGATCATCCATGTTATAGCATGTAATAGTGCTTCATCCCTTTTTATTGCTGAATAATATTCCATTGTATGGATAGAACACATTTTGTTTATCTGTTCAACAGTTGATGGACACTTGGATTGTTTTCACTTTTTGGCTGTTACGAATAACGCTGCTATGAACATTTGTGTACAAGTTTTTGTGTAGAAATATGTTTTCATCCACTGTGACAATCTCTGTCTTTTATTGGTGCATGTAGATTATTATTATTATTTTTATTTATATTTTTTTGCGGTACGCGGGCCTCTCACTGCTGTGGCCTCTCCCGCTGCGGAGCACAGGCTCCGGACGCGCAGGCCCAGTGGCCATGGCTCACGGGTGCGGCCGCTCCGCGGCATGTGGGATCCTCCCGGACCAGGGCACGAACCCGTGTCCCCTGCATCGGCAGGTGGACCCCCAACCACTGAGCCACCAGGGAAGCCTGGTGCATGTAGATTATTGATGTGCAAAGTGATTATTGATATAGTTGGATAAATATCTGCCATATTTGTTACTATTTTCTATTTGTTGCCTTGTTTTGTGTTCCTGTTTTTGCCTTCTGTTTTTTTCCTGCCTTTTGTGGTTTTAATTGAGCATTTTGTATGATTCAGTTTTCTTGCCTTTATCAGTATATCCATTATACAACTAGTTCAAATCCACTTTCGGATAACATCATACTTCTTCATGGGAAGTGCGTGTACCTATAATAACAAAATAATCCTAAATCCTCCTTCCTGTCTCTTGAATCATTGCTGTCATTCATTTCACTTATATTGTACATTGGCATACATCAGCATATATACATATATGTACATACATAAGCATATATAATTGAGTACATTATTGCTATTATTTTGGACTGTTATCTGTTAGATCAGTTAAAAACAAGAACAATAAAAGTTTTTATTTTACCTTTACTTATCCCTTCTTCAGTGCTCTTCCTTTTTTTATGTAGATCCAGATTTCTAATCATGAAAGGTGTTGGGTTTTGTGAGATGCGATACAAGTGGTTTCTGTCCTTTATTAATATAGTATATTACCTTGATTGATTTTTCTCTGTTGAACCAACCTTGTATTCCTGGTATAATCCTTTTTTATGGGTTGCTACATTCAGTTTGTTCAGAATTTTTCATCTGTATTCATAAGGGATATTGGTCTGTAGTTCTCTTGCAGTATCTTTGTCTGATTTTCTGTATTGTTTTTCTATTCTCTATTTCATTTATTTCCACTCTAATCTTTATTGTTTCTTAATTGGTTATTTAGGAGCATTATTTAATTTCCGTATATTTGTGATTTTCCCAATCTTCTTTTCCGGTTATTGGTTACTACTTTTATTCCATTGTGGTTGGAGAATTACTTTGTATACTTTCAGTTCCTTTAAATCTACTGAGGCTTATTTTATGGCCTAACATATTATTCTGTCCTGAAGAGTGTTCTGTGTGCACTTGAGAAGAATGTACATTCTGTTGCTGTTGAGGACAATATTGTATAGATGTCTGTTAGTTCTAGTTACTTTACAGTGTTGTTCAAGTCTTTTATTTCCTTGCTGAATATCTGTCTAGTTATTTTATCCATTATTCAGTTGTGTACTTAAGTCTCTGACTCTTTTTGGAGAATTGTCTATTTGTTGAATTGTCTGTTTCTTTAATTATTTCATTTGTTGCTTTATGCATTTTGGGGCTCTTAAGTGTATATATGTTTATAATGGTTGTATCTTCTTGATTAACTGACCTTTTTTATCATTATAATTGTTCTTATCTTTCTCTAGTAATAATTTTTGTCTTAACATTTATTCTCTCCGATCTTAGTATAACCACTCCAGCTTTCTTTTGATTGCTATTTGTTTGGTGTATATTTTTCCATCCTTTTACTTTCAACCTATTTGTTTCTTTAAATCTAAAGTGTGTCTCTTATAGAGAGCATATAGTTGGATCATTTACTTTCATTCATTCTGCCAGTCTCTGTCTTTTAATTGGAGACTTTAGTTTATTTAAATTTAATTAAATACTGATAAGGTTGGGTTTACTTCTGCCATTTTGCAATTTTCTGTATGTCTGCTTTTTTGTTTCTTTGTTGTTCCATTACTGCTTTCTTTTGTGTTAAATAAATATTTTTCCACGGTAACAATTTAATTCCCTTGTTGTTTTCTTAGTGATTGCTCTGGGCATTACAGTTAACATCTTAATTTATAACAGTCTAATTCAGATTAATACCAACTTAATTTCAATAGTATCTAAAAACTTTGCTCCTTTGTAGCTCTGTTCCATCCCTCCTTTATTCTGTTGTTACAAATTACATCTTCATACATTATGTATGACTTAGACTTATAATTATTGCTTTATGCTGTTGTCTTTCAAATCAGATAAAAGAAAGAAAAAGTTACAAACAAAAAATGTATTTCTACTGTCTCTAACATTTGCTTCTGTGGTTACCTTTACTTGCACTCTTTATTTCTTCATGTGGATTTGAGTTGCTGTCAAATCTCGTTTCTTTGCAGCCTGAAGGAAAAGTTCCTTTAGTATTTCTTGTAGGGCAGATCTGCTGGTGATAAACTCTGTTTTTGTTTATCCGGGAATGTCTTAACGTCTCCTTGATTTTTGAAGGAGAGTTTTGCTGACAGAATTCTTGGTGGATGGTGTTTTCCTTTCAGCACTTTCAATGTGTCATCCCACTGCCTTCTGGCCTCCATGGTTTTCAGTGAGCAGTCAGCTGTTAATCTTATGGAGGCTTCCTTGTACTTGAGGAGTCACTTCTAGCTGCTTTCAAGATTCTCTCTTTGTCTTTAGCTTTCAACAGTTTGATTAGAAATTGCAAATCCACCGTTACCCTGCCCATCAGTCCCTATCTGAAAGGATAGTATGGGACACTTTATTGTTAGTACTTTAATCTGACCCTTATGATATCTCGGTAGCATTTCTCTCATCTATCAACTTTATGATTTAGTAGCATGTGGTTTTGTTTTTCATTATTGTATTTCATAGTTTTATAGAACTTCAGAGTGATATTTATGTGATTGATCCCCATAATTCATTCACCTAACAGATTTGTTGAGCCCCTGAATATGAAAGGCTCCATGCAAGACTTTCAGTTTTCTTAGGTAAGTGACAAATGGTCCTGCCTGTGAGGGTGACACATTTGGTTGGTAGAGGACACATACTCAACAAATTGTTACACAGTTAGCATGAAGGTGTACTGAGTATAAACAGAGTGTTTTGGGAGCGCAGAGGAGGAAATTACTGATTTTCATATTTGATAGAAGGGCAAACTAAGGATTATATAGATCAAGCAATTTAAGACCTTGAGGTTACGTAAGTTAGAAGTACTGAGCCAAGGACTAGAACCTACTATTCTGGGTTCTTTCTATGAAACCATGTATAGAGTTTGGCTAGTCTGTGTTTTCAAGCATCAGAGGTAAAAATGATTTCTTAAATGAAATATCAGAAAATGATTTGGTCGATGTCAATGCTGTTGGTGCCCGGATTTGGATACCATACCCAACTTTCCTGTTTTCAAATATATTATCTGATCCACAAAGGACAGGTACATGTGTGAAGCACAGACCGGCTGTTTTGCTTCAAAAGGTGTGCATGCTACAGATAAAACTAAACAGTATTTATTTATACTTACTAATTGTACAAGTATGGATTTAGTAAACAAGTGGCTGTGTTGAAACTTGAAGTTCAAAATATGAAAAGATGCTTAATTTTACTCAGTCCACTCTTTTTTCCCTTTTAATTGTGTTTTGAAAAGAATTCTTTCCCCCCTTCATCTCCAGTAAAATTTTGGCTAAGTACAGTTTATATTAGAGTTTCCTTGAGCATAGGAATTGCTGATCAGTCAGAACTCTGCTCTTTTCCCTTAGGATAAAGCATGACTTATTTGGGCATACAGTTTTAATTTCAGTCTGCATGCCTTCTTTTCTGTTCTCCCATGATTCTTTGCCGCAGGGCAAGGGAAAGCAAGCCTTATAAAAAGAAATACAGTATGTGGTGCTTATTAAAGTTACATACATCTCTTCTCACAGGAGAATTTTGATTTACTGCAGGTTGTGCATATGTCGCATATGGACATTTCTAGGGAACAGATTCCTTATCGCTGAACAGCGAATGGCTTCTAGTACTCCATTATTGCTCCGGAAACATGTTAGTAATGATGATGAAAGGTAGGCTACCATGAAATCCGTAAGGTGATTTGGCAGAAGTCGATGCTGTTGGTGCCAGGATTTGGGTACCGTACCACAGTTTCCTGTTTTCAGATGTATTAATCGATCCGCAAAGGACATCTTTTGGAGACAAGAATTCCGACAGGCTGGCACAGGCTGGACCTCCGCCAAGACTGCTCGGAAGGTTGCCATACTGGGAGCAAAAGAGTGAGAGGGAGAAAGAGAGAGAGGGAAGGGGGAGAGAGGCAGAGGGAGAGCTGAGGAAAGAAAAAAGGCAAGACTTGGCACAGCACAGTCAAATCAGCTTCTTTTGTCTGCTTTCTCGGCTTGAGCTTCAGGAAAGAAAACCGTCCTGGGGTACAGAAAACTCAGAACTTTTGGGTGTTCAAACTTAGAAGGCTTTTTAAGTCCCTTGGGCTATTTGAAAGTGTTGGCACATACAATGACGTTTAGTCACCAGTATTAAGGGAAATAAAAGCCTTTTTCAAAATGAAGCTTCCACAGTGTCCATGCATTTGGGAAATACTGTATTTGATTTTTTGGCATGTATGATTATACTATGAGAGACAGGATTGACAATATAGAAGATGGCAAAGGCAAATTTCTAATTAGAGAGACTTAATTTTCTACAAAATAAACTTTGTTCATCAGTACAAACCTGCTTTCAAATCAAATCAGACCTCCTTCGGAATGTGTTCAGAACGTAAGTTTTTAGATTTTATTTTATTTCATTTTTTCCCATTTGTAGACATTCACTTTTTAAGGACCCTTTCTAAGATTTTATCAACATAGCCAGGAAGTCAGAGTCAAAGTTCTTTTATCCATGTGTTTAAGAAAACGTTTTCTTAAAGCAACAGCTTTTATTTCTGCTGCTTCATGCTGTCCTAACTACATCCCCCAGCAATGAGTGACAACACCGAAGACCAGAAAGGCAAGCTGAAGACACCAGACTTCGCTTGAAGGGCAAACAAGAAATGTGAGCTTGGTCATTATTTTTGTGTGTGTCTTTGCTCTGAACCAGTTTTTGGAGGTGGGTGGGGAGGTGTATGTGTCTAAAAGATGTGTGCGATTAGGGAGTTCTCATTGTGAGAAGGAAATGATAAAAGGTAATTTTTATGATGCTGGCAGAAATGGCTGGGAATGGCAGAGAATAGCAATTTAAATCTTTTGGATAAGAAGTAGTGAGCTGTGTTTGAAATACCTGGAGAAAAATTCTGTTGTTTTTAGCTGATTAGATTGTATAATTAAACGATGACTATAGCCTGCCTCTCTCAAAATGTTTTAGGTAGAAGGAAAATCTGGAAAGTTCATCAATTTTCTTTCCAATACTACCTGGTGTTTTACTTAGGTATATGCCTTATATCTAATTTCTCAACAATAAATACTTCCTATTAGGCCTGGTTATGGTTGGATTGTGATAGTTCTGCTCTTAAAAATCAGCATTATTATAGGAGAGGTTCACTGTAAGGCACGTATTTTTGTCGACCACCCTCATTGTCAGTGAGTATTCTGTTTCTAAAGAAGAGTTTGAGTGGTAGGATTAGGTTCTGACTTCCTGTAATAATATATTTTCTTTTACATTTTCTATACTAAAAGAATACAGGAAATTCATATATATTCACATAAGCACTAATCATTTTGGGCAGTATAAAAGACTGCTTCAGGATCCATGCTTTTGTTTTGAGTATGTAATCATGGATCTGTGAATCCTTTGAGAAAAGAATTTATTTTGTTGTTTATAGCTTGATATTACTGTGCGCCTTAGACAATGAATTGTTTTAAATGGTTTTTATGCTATTTTCATGGCAACATCAGCAGTTCTGAGGGTGGCATTTAGTATATAAATATGATGTAAAAATACGTGAGATTCATTACAGGTGTTTGCACAGTCCAGCTTAAGTAGTTCCTTCAACTTTTTTACTAATCAACATTTTGATCTTCATTTTATTGAAATCACTCGATGTTCATGTGGGTTGCCAAAATGACAACCTTTGTTTTCTAAGCTTCTTTATACACCACCTCGCTGATGCTCTAAAATGGACGCCAAGACATAAAAGACATGCTGATAGGCACTGGAAGGGATGTTTGCATGGCTACGGTCTTCCCTTTTGAACTGATCACAGGATCATTCACGCCTACACTAAAAACCAACGATATAGGAAACAAAAGGAAAGTTCAGTAAATAAGTTTAAATTAGAGCTACATTTTAATACAGACCGTCTTATTACCGATTTATATTTACTTTCATTTACTTCTTAAACGTTTGACATAACCTCTTGTCATTTAGGTTTGCTAAATGTATAACTTCTTTTGTTTATTTAAGACTATTTTCCCTTTAAGGTAAAAGAATTATTTGTTAGAAGTTATTTCATAACTTCTTTGCAGCGAACTCAGTAAGAACAAACTTATATCCAGACTATTTTACTTCCAGCTATTTTCTAACAGTATAATTAAAAATCAGTGAATTGAAAAACAAAGATATCAGAATATACTTTTAAAATAATAAATTTTTTGATACTGGTAGAGTTACATGTTATAGTGTTTATTAGGCTTAAGATTTGATAATAGATATTAGCTGTTATACCCAGTAAAGTTTCTTACTAATCTCTCTGGCCTACTTGTTACATATCTTAAAGTGAAAAAAGTCCTGTATTAAGATTCTCCTTGTTAATTGGATATAATAGAGACTCTTTGTATAACCTTTTTTCAAAGGTGTGTTTAAGAAGTGGTGTTGATTACATTGTCAACAAGTGCATTTAAAGTTTAATGTAATGTATTCTTCTTTACTTTTAGACCTTTCATTTTACAAACACGTTGACATTTAGGTTATAAATTATTTCCAGATTAGTATTAATATTTCAAATCTTATTTTAAAGTGTGTAAATACTAGTGATATGATTGTAAATGAACTCTATCTCGGCGTTTATTCGTTGTAGTTTGTATTATATCATATTTTGAAGTAGAATTATTAAGACAGAAATAGATTAATATTTAACTGCTTCTTGATGCCTATTATTAAGTCCCATTTAGATATACCTGAACATACAAGTGCATAATGCTGTAAACTAATGCAGACCTCTCAGGGGGCTTCAGTCCAACGTTTTATAATTATTCACTCATTTATTCATTTATTGAACAAATGTTTATTGAGTACCCACTCAAGTATGCTAATATTTTATTGATTTTGGGTAACAGGGAAGGAAGCCACATACATGGTTGGAAGAGGGAATAGATTTCAAATAGAACCACAAAAGCCTAGAGAGAAAAGAGCACTACTGTAATGAGATTTATTTCAATAGGTTAAAGTATGTTAACTTTTGTCGTACAATATACGTATTGTAGTGTTTGTTTTAAAACAATCAGGAGATTAGTGGTAGGTAGTCCGTACAGCTGTGAGAATTTTGTTTTACCATTATTTAGGTTTTTGCACCTTATTGACCAGAAACCTTCAGTTGTTCAAGTCTTTGATGGCAATTCAAATGTTGAGAGGAAGAAATTAAATAGGGAAGATTGAACCACCTGTCACATGCTAGAATTTTATATATGTCCAAGCAGGTGTCATTGAACCTTTGAAGATGTAGCTACAACGTAAATAAGTCGCTCCTTTATGCGGGATTTTTTCCCTTTCCTTTGTTTTCTTTTGTGAGAAAGAGATAGAAGAGGAGGCCAACCCCACAACCGTAAGCCAGCATGGTCCTTAGAAAGTAAGTTTGCTAGAGGGCGGTGTACTTTAAATGGACCAATCAGTTCACGTTCTGTGTTCTCTAGTGTTTCGTTTTGTTTCAGTCTTTAACTAAGCTTTGTTCACTAACATAAAGACTCATAGGCATAAAACATCTCTTGACTCTAGACGTAGGGGAATATTTAACTTAGTGGCCTAACTTTATGCCACGCAGTTGGTCTCCAGTATAAAGAGAAGGTATAGGTTCATATTCTGAAGAGGAGATAAAAGTCCCACGAGCCAGGGAGCTGAGCTTGGAGACGTTTATGGTGACCACGACCTGTGTCAGGGCTGGTGGCCGATGGGATGGAGATGAGAAATGTTTCAGCTGCAGGTGTGCGCTGCTGAAGTCATTCCGCGAGTGTTGGCAAAGGTGCTCTGAGCCGGGCACCATGTGGGATGTAGGGGATACAAAGATAGAATCTCTGCCCGTAAGGGATTCCTGGTCTAGTTGTGGGGAGGGGGAAGATCAGAATAACTGACAACTGTATAGCTCTTCACAGTTTACCAAAGGCTCTCACCCGTTATCTCGTTTAATCCTGGCAACAGTGCCCGGCACAGGAGCCGGTACGTAATGGCCGCCCCAGAAGGATTCATGGAAGGAATAAGCCAGGTTGTGAACCAGTTAATTATCTTCTTGGGTCTTATTTGATTAAGAGAATTTTTCCCCTTCATGCTTTTATCTTGAGTCTGTGTTGCTGGTTACAGGTTTAGGGGGGGTGAAGTGTAGGGCTGCATTCTTTGTGACCAAGTTAGAATCCCCGAGTTTGCCACTGCGGACAATACAGAACAAGGACTTGACTGGTCACAAAGGCCCCGACCAGTCCTTCCGACCAGCCCTTCCCTCCAGCTGGCCCTCCATCGTCTCTCATTCTCCCGCTCCTAGTTTCCCCGAAGCTCCCAGAACCGTAACTTAGGCCTTGGTGGAGTGGCCCCAGCATGGAACAGACCAACGTGAGTGTGCGAAGAAGGCTGAGGGGACTGCTTAGTGGCTGGCTTCAGTCCTGTCACTAACTTTACTAGGCAAGTGAGGGTGGATGTGAGGTCTTGGGGTTAGACTGGGATATCAGAGACAGCCAGCTTCGAGGGTGTGTGAGACATGATCAAGGGTTGCTGAGGCCAGCATGTTGAACAGCATCTTTCCAGGTCTTTCTCCAGGGGTGTTTTGAGGCCCAGGAGAGGGAGGGGCAGGTCAGGGCCATTGTGAACAATTGTGTACTGCAGGAGTGTGCCCTGTGCCTTGGTCGGCTAGAGGAAGGTACTGAGTCACTGCAGGTGTGAGCAGTAGCCCTGGAGAGAATGGGCATGGGTTGAGTCCAAGTTTGGAGTTGGAATAGCAGGAATGGTAGAAGGTCTGAGGGTCTGGGGTGGGGAGGGCAGCATTCCAGCATTTGATGTTGGGGTCCAGCTGGGGTAGGAGATGTGACTGGAAGAGCTCCAGAGAACATGATGAAATAGGGAGAGATGAGTATACAGAAGTTCTGGTAAAGTAAAAGAAAAGGTTCAGAGAATACTGAAGTTAGTAGTTTATTCTGAAACCCAGCAGGTTGTGATTAATAATAATAATACCAACTGCAGATCCTCTCTTAGTTTGGTCATTGGTTGTGTTAAGGTTATTTTATTTCTTTAAAAGCAAGGGTAGAAAAGGAAAAAGTTTACCTGTTTGCGTTCTGTATTCCACAACGTTATAAGAATTTAAATTCTCTCTTCTATTTTACAGTTACGAATCTCTTGGTCCTGTATAATCAGAATACCCCTAATGTATGGATCTTGAGGTTTTATGGAAAATATTTTGGTATTATATTTTGGGTTTTGAGGAATTAACCCCTCTGTAGTGATGCCATCCTTTTCATCCCATATGTCAAAACCATTTATATCTCTTTTTTCATAAGACACTGTAAGTGATTTTCCCCTACTTGAGAAGATCACATTGTTCTCAGACTCAGGACTGCTTTATCCTGGTGCCTTTGAAACAGTCCTTAACCATCATGCGTTAGAGGGAATGGGGTTCAGAGTCTCACCAGCCTCAGGTTGAATGTTGACTCCATTTTATACTTGCTGAACTTTGGTCAAGGTATATAAATTCAGTTTCTTCATGTATAAAACAGGGATCGTGCTACCTTCCTTAAAGGTTGTTGGGAGGAGAGATAAGGAAGTATATGCAAAGCTCTTAGTGTAATGTCTGGTACATAGTAAGTACTCAATAAATGCTAGATATTTTTATTTTTTAAAATTGTGGTAAAAATACATAACGTAAAATTTACCATCAACTATCTTTAAGTGTTCAGTTTGGTGGCATTAAGTATATTCATTTGTGTTTTTTTGTGCTGTCACCACCATAATCCATCCACAGAAATATTTTCCTCTTACAAAACTGATACTCTGTACCTATTAAACAACAACTTCCTGTTCTCCCTCCTCCTAGGTCCCTGGCAACCTCCATTTTACTTTCTGTCTCTATGAATTTGACTTCTTTAGGTATTGCATGTAAGTGGTATCATACTGTATTTGTGGCTGGATATTTCAGTTAGCATAATGTCCTCAAGGTTCATTCATGCTGTGGCACGTGTCAGAATGTCCTTCCTTTTTAAGGCTGAATAATATTCCATTGTATATATATGCCACATTCTGTTTACCTGTTCGTTTGTTGATGGACACTTGGGTTGTTTCCACCTTTGGCTATTATGAATAGTGCTGCTTTGAGTTTGGGTGTACAAATATCTGTATGAGTCTCTGCTTTCAATTCTTTTGGGTATATACCCAGAAGTGGAATTGCTGGGTCAATAGGTAGTATTAGTACTCATAGCAGGTTATGCTTTTGAAAAGCTTATTGTAAACTGAAATGCTGTAAGTTGAATTAGACTTTCCAGCATAGATAATGGTAAAATATTAGACTTGACTTAAGAGCTCATGACGTCTAGCTTTTTGTGGAAATAACCCAAACGCCACATTCATCATCTGTAAATTATTTTATAGTGTGGAGTTTTGCATGGTGCGTTAATCAGGGTGATACTCTAATCACTCACATAAAATAGTATTTGTACATTATCATGGAATAAAAAGTCATATTTCATTTTTAACACAAAGTATTAACATTACCATTAATGCATTCTTACCATTTCTTTTTTTTTAATCGAAGTATAGTTGATTTACAATGTTGTGTTAGTTTTTGGTGTACAGCAAAGTGATTCAGTTATACCTATATATATCTATTCTTTTTCAGGTTATTTTCCATTATAGGTTATTACAAGGTATTGAATATCATTCCCTGTGCTATACAGTAGGACCTTGTTGTTGCATTCTTAACCATTTCTGTTTAGAGATCTTTCTTTAGCCCTTCTTTTAGGGCAGGTCTGCTGGAAACAAGTGTCTTGATTTTCCTTCATCTGAGCATGTCTTATGTCCATTTTCTCCTGAAGGATATTTTTGCTGGATATAGAATTCTGGGCTAATAGCCTTTAAAATTTTTTTTCCCAGCACTTGAAAAATGTTGTGCCACTTCCTTCTGCTTCTGTGGTTTCTGATGAGAAACCGCTGTCATTCCAATTGTTTTCCCTTCTAGGTAAAATGTTTCCCTCTCCCTACTTTCACAATCTTTCACTTTGTCTCTGATTTTCAAAGAGTTTGATTATGATGTGTCTTGGCATGGATTTCTTTGGATTTATCCCACAGTTCACTCGGGTTCTTGAATATGTGGGTTTATGTCTTTTGCCAAATTTTTAAGGTTTTCAGCCATAATTTCTTTGAGTCCATTTTTAGGTCTGCCTTCTTTCTCCTTTCCTTCCTGGACTTGGATGATATGAATGATAGATTTTTTTGGCTATGGTCCTGCAGGTGCTTGACACTGATCATTTTTTTTTTTTAAGTCTGTTCTTTCTTTATTGTTCATATTGGGTAATTTCTATTGTTCCTATCTTCAGGTTCACTGATTCTTTCCTCTGTCGGTCTCATTCTGTGATTGAGCCTATGTAGTGAGTTTTCATGTGTATTTTATCTGCCATTTCTTCACTGAGACTTTCTATTTTTTCATTTGTTTAATGTGCTTGTTGAAACAGTTTTCTGATAGCTGCTTTAAAATCCTTGTCGGGTAATTCCAGCATCTGTGTCATTTTGGTGCTGGCATCGGTAATTGCCTTTTTCCCGTTTGGGTTGAGATTTTCCCTGTTCTTGGTATGACGAGTGATTGTGATTATATCCTGGATGTTTGGGGTGTTACATTATAAGACTGTGGATCTTACTTAAGTCTTCTGTTTTGATAGAACTCCTCTGACCCTCTGGCAGCAGGGAAGAGGAGGCACTCCCTCATTACTGCGAGGTTGGGGTGGAAGTCCAGGTTCCTCATTGGCCTTTATTTACAGCCTGGGTGGGAGGGGTACCTTGTTACTGCTAGTGGGGCTGAAGTTCAGGTTCCCCTAGGTGATGCTGTTGTTTATATTGTTTTGTACTTGGTAAAATAACCTGAACAGTCCCTGAGCTGTGTATTCCTTAAATTTAGCTTATATTGTTGGTGCTACTTATGTTTGATAATTTATTTAATGATATTTAAATTCTCAAATTAGGGACTAGGTCCTCTCTAATCACTAGCTTCCCTAAGTTTGGTATGTGTTTCCATGAGCACACTGAATAAAAGATTTTTTTTTTTTTTTTTTTTTTTTTTTTTATGCGTTACGCGGGCCTCTCACTGTTGTGGCCTCTCCCGTTGCGGAGGACAGGCTCCGGACGCGCAGGCTCAGCGGCCATGGCTCACGGGCCCAGCCGCTCCGCGGCATGCGGGATCCTCCCAGACCGGGGCACGAACCCGTGTCCCCTGCATCGGCAGGCGGACTCTCAACCACTGCGCCACCAGGGAAGCCCTGAATAAAAGATTTTATGTGAAGAAACAAGATTATAGTTTCCAGTTTATTAACTTTGAAAATTTATCTTTAAAAGGAGAGAAAAGCCTGCCTGTGCAAGGTTTCCATTTTTCCTATTAATAACATGCTAGCTTTTATGAGACTTCCGTAACTTATTTTTAGAAGAGGTCAGTATATTAGAAATAGAATAAATGGATCTGACCGGTGGCTTTAAAAATTTCAGTGGTAAAGTATTTCATTTCATTTACTAACTTAACACCTGTGGTTTCGGGTAGATAACGCAGATCTTGAGGATGATGCATATGTCTTTAGAAAAATAGATTTTCAGGGTTCTTAATGGTCACCTGAGGTAGAGTAATGACAGTACTGAAGCCCAGGACTAGATCACTTACTAAGTAGGTGATCTTGGGAAAATCTCCAGAACTATAAAAGTTGACTTTTCTTCTCAGAAAGATGGATGTCATAATACCTAAATCAAAAGGTTGTTAAGAATATTAAGTGAGGCAATATGCCTGAAAGCAATTTAACTGATAGATATTACACAAATATGAAAGATAGTTATCTAGTCAAGCTACTTCAAGCATGTGACTGATGGGTAAAAATAATGTACCTGATTCTGTAAGATTTCTAGCTGTGTGTGCCAGTAGACCATGGGTTACACATATATTTTTTAAATGCTTTAAAAAGTTTTAATTATGAAAACCTTTCAAACACATAGTTAAGTATTTAACAAAAAGAATACCCATGCACTCATTATCCAGAACTAGCAAATGTCATATTTATTTGCTTCAGGTTTTTTTTTTTTTAAAGAGAATGAAACATTAGGGATATAAGTAAAACCTTATTCTCTCATCCCTGAAATGGGTGTAGAACATTTCTATGCACATTTTTATAGTATTATTGAATACATATATACTAAATAATATATGAGAAATATATTTATATATATATAGCCATAAACAATGTAACTTACATAATTTAAAATGTATATAAATGATTTTATACTGTTGCTATCCTTTTGCAAATGAAATTGGATATTTTTGAGATTTATCCATGTTGCTACTGTAGGTCTGATGCTGCAGAGTATTTCGTTTTAGTTTATCCATTCTTCTGTTGATGGACATTTAATTTTTTGCCTTGTGCTGACTGTGCTATAACCGCCAACTGGCACATGCCTTTTACACATATTTGTGATCTCTAGGGGAATTACCTAGAAATGGAGCTGAGTTGCCAAATATGTCAACTTTACTCAGTATTGCCAAGTTACTCTTCAAAGCATTCATACCAGGTAACATCCCTGCACTAGGGCATCAAAGTTCTCACATCTCTATATCTTCTACAGCTTCACCAATACTTGGCGGTATCAGACTTTGAAAATTTTATCAGTCTAATGTACAAGAAATATTTTGCTGTTACTTTTGTTTGTGTTGCTGATTACTTATGAGATCGAGCATCTTTTTATGCTGACAGTCTAGATTTCCTTTTCTGTACATTCTCTCTTCATACCCTTTGTACATTTTTCTTTTGAGCTGTTTTATTCTTATTAATTTGTAGTCTATTTCATATACCTTTTGGGGGGTACATTTTATATACCAAAGTATATACCAATCCTTTATTATATGGATTAAAAATATCTTCTCAATGTTTGGCTTGATTTTTAATTTTCCTTATGGTGACTTAAAAAAAAAAGTAAATAAAGAATTAATTAATTTTTGGCTGCATTGGGTCTTTGTTGCTGCGTGTGGGCTTTCTCTAGTTGCTGCGAGCAGGGCTACTGTTTCTTGCGGTGCGCAAACTTCTCATCGCGGTGGCTTCTCTTGTTGCGGAGCATGGGCTCTAGGTGCACGGGCTTCAGTAGTTGTGGTGCACGGGCTTCAGTAGTTGTGGCACACGGGCTTAGTTGCTCCACAGCACGTGGGATCTTCCCGGACCAGGGCTGGAACCCATGTCCCCTGCATTGGCAGGCGGATTCTTAACCACTGCGCCACCAAGGAAGTCCCTATGGTGACTTTAGAAGTAAACTATTGGTATATGTTTGAAAAATTGGAATGCTTTCAGTTTTCATTTTCAAAGACGATTTTAATGATAATATTTACACCCCTTGCTTTTGGACGTGGCAGAGAGGGCTAGTGGGACTAATGTCTCGTTGAATGTTCCAGAATTTTATCTCTTTAATTAACATTTAGAGGATAAAGTTTTTATTTGTGGTGTAGTTTTTTGGTCAATGGAAATCTTTGGGCAGATTCCCAGTTCCTCAGCTCCTGGTTCTTGAATTAGTGACTGTTGGGAAGTTTTATTTTGCTGTGTGCAGAGCCTCCTAAGCCCGCCAATAAGGTGGGCACATTCCTGTTGCGTCAGCAGCATCACCAAAGAGGAGCTCTCAGACCCTTAGAAAGAATGTTCTGTTGATCTGCTTACACTGATTTCTATACAGTGAATAATCTCGGTGCAATAAGCACTTTCTCCTTTCCCTCACCAGTCCTCTTGCTAACAAAATAACTTAATTGAGAAATTCAAACTGTTGGGGCAAGGGGGATTGAGTTGTGGCTGAGGCTCCTTGTGTATCTTTTGTGGTGCAATCAAGTAGCACTTATTCCCCAACTTTCCATAGCCACCCCGCCTAAACAAAACCCACCTAATCTCCCAAATCGCTTTGCAAAACAAAAGAACACACAGAAGGTCCAGAAACTGGGAGGACTGGGGCGATGGTGAGTGTTGTGTGTGTGACACGCCCTCTCCTTTCCCTGCTCCTTGTGATTTACATGGAGCTGTTTGGAGATTATGTGTCTGTTTTAAAATCTGCGTGTGAAAGTGTGCTCCCAGGGCAAGCTTGGTTGTTCACGCCATGTGGCACCGCTGTCTGTCGGATGGTGGTTCGTCCATAACTGAGGGTAAAGTTCTAGGTAGAAGTTAACAGCAATACTGGACTTGCAAATCCAGACCTTAAGGCAAGCATCCCGGCCTGGACTTTTCAGCCTTGCTTTTTTTTTTTTTTTTCCCTTCCAGTTTTATTGAGATATAATTGACTCTGTATCAGTTTAAGGTGTACAGCATAATGATGTGACTTACATACACCATGAGATGATTACCGCAGTAGGTTTAGTGAACGTCCGCAATCTCATACAGATACAACATCAACGCGATAGAAAAGATATTTTTCCCTTGCGATAAGAAGTCTTAGGATTTACTCTCTCAACACCTTTAATGTGTGACATACAGTGGTGTTAATTATATTTAGCGTGTTGTACATCACATCCCCAGTACTTACTTATAACTGGAAGTTTGTGCCTTTTGACCGCCTTCGTCCTGTCCCCCTCTCCCCATCATCCCCCCACACCCACAAATCTGATCTCTTTTTCTATGATTGATTGTTTTGGAAGTATAATCGACCTACAACACTATGTTAGTTTCTGGTGTACAACACAGTGCTTCAATGTTTCTATACGTTTTAAAGTGATCACCACCAGACTCACCTTTCTTAAGGGCAGTGGCCACGTGCTTGGTCGATGCATGTTTGCCTTATTACACTTGTGAGCTATTTAGTGCAGTGAATGAGCCTCCCAACAGCACAGAGGGAAGCCAGCTACATGTCCTCTTGTTGACTAAGCTTTGACATTTCTTCCTTCTCCCACTTACTGAATTCTTCCCTGGAATCAGCATTTGACACCAGTCGCCATCTCTGTGTCACTTCTCCACTGTTTAGAAGTTTGGGGAAAACTTTAATAAAGAATATGTGAAAATAATGACTATCTTTTGTTCAGTTAGAAACCTTGTTTTCTCTACATCTACAGCCTAAGTTACTGCAACGGTGTGAGACACACACACACAGTACACACAGCACACCTGTTTCAGGCGAGCAAATTGAGGCTCAGAGAGGTGAGGTGCAGTGCCTGGCCTAGTTAATGACAACACTAGGGCTCTGTCAGGTCTTCTGCCTCCAAATCCCTTGTTCATTCCATTATTTGGCATTTGTTCACTCTGTGATGGGGTCACTAGGCAGAGAGTAGGCTGCTACTATTGTAGTAGCTCTTCCATATACCACTTGGGGCTGTGTGCTGAGGTTAGTCCTCTGCCCTTCATTCATTCTTTCATTCATTCATTCAAGCACTCAGTTCATCATTCATTTAATATCTGAGTGTCTATGAGAGCTAAGCGATGAGGATACAGTAATGGATGAAACAGAAACACCCTCTGCCCTCATGGAGCCTGTAGTAAAGTGATGAAGAAAGACCACAGACAAGTCAATTCAATCAAGTGTAATGATGGGTATGACAGGAGAAGAGGGTCCTGTTTAAAAAGTCTTCTTTCCCTCTTCAAATAAAGGGGGAATAATTAATATCCATGTACTTTAAAGAACATGGACCTCTTCAGATGTGAGACTCTTTTGCCTTTTTAAAATATGACATCGAGTGTAGAGCCATAAGATAAACAAAGATGTCAGAATTTTAGAATCCTAGAGGTCATTTAGTTTGCCTCCTTGTAGCCAAACCAATGGGAATCTCCTTTCTTAGCCTCCTGAGAAGCAGATCCTAGACTCTCTAGGCTGTAGTTTCCCATGCTAGACAGCACCTAGCACAGAGGTGAACGATGAATTATTCTGTGTGTCTCTGGCTCAGAACCTTCCCCACACTTAATTTCCATCTAGATTCCTTTTAATGCTTTGGAATCACAGATCAGTGTAGATGATCTTTGTTTGGCTATTCCTGGTATATGTGTTAGGAAAAGAAAAAAACCAGACAAACCACAAAAACCCAGCTTGCAGTTTAAATAAAGAAAAATGAGTTTTACTTCCAAGAGAGCTTTTGCCATTTTCTTAATGCTTATTCTTCTTTGGAGAGCTCATTATTGAACAGAGCGTGACAGTAGTTTACTGAGGTGGATGTGTCGTGTCCGGGCCAGTGGATGAGTTAGAGCACTGATAAAGGCCAGAGCAGTGGGCAGAACTGTACCTAAATTACCCCCAGATAGTTGCCAAGCTATTCTGCTTTTTAAAAGACCTCCAGAGAGCATCCCTAATCGCCTCTAGTTTCCCCTTTCTGTGTTTAATAATCTTCGCTGTCAGGAAATGTCTTCCTCATATTTAACCCAGTTTTCCCTTGCCACAGTTCAATCCCATTTCTCTTGCTGTCCTTGATGGCGAAAGAATAGCAGGTCATTATGTTCTCCATAGTATCCTTAATGTTCTTGAAGGGCCTGGGGAAGTTTTCCCTAAGCCTGCATTTCTCCCAATGAAATCAACATACTCCCGTTTCCCCTCCCCGACCCCCCTTCTCCCGGGTCCTATTTGGAAGTATCATCTCTAACATGTTGCTCTTAAGTATCTGGTCCAAAGAGTCACATCAGGCCTGTCTTGAGACATCCGTCGATTCCATCTTTACTCAAAGAGCAAGATCCTTGTCACCTCCTGGGCTCCCTGTTCATTCGACGTGGCTGCGGTTTGTTGTTCCCCCTCCAGATGTGAGGTGTGAGGCGGGCAGAGGCTGAAGGGGACATGACGAGGAGTTCCTCTCTCTGACTTACACCTAGAGGGAGGGACCAGAATGCTTCTTGCCCCTTCTGGTCCTTCTGACAGTCTATCGATTGTGCCTGCTTGTTTCTCTTTTCCACAAATATGTTTTATTCTGATTGACATTTTGGTACATTTTGGATTTCCGTTGGCCTCATCCCGAGGACAATATGGCCCATCAGTAAAGTTGGCATTATCCTGTTACCCATGCTCTCCTCACTCTTGATTCAGTTTTATAGATGCCGCAAGGGAAGTTGGAACATAAACTTTGCTATGTAAGTGATGAGTGAAGGTGTCTTTCCCATCAGATTCTGTACAGTCCTCGTGAGGGGGTGAGATTGATTTTGTATTTCCCCAGCACTCAGCAGAAATGCCCGATGCGTTTTAAACAGACTTCGTGACTCTTGGTTGGTTGTCAAATGAGTTATTGGGAAATTGCCTTCATTTTGTGTTTTTAAGTTTCTGTCTCCTCATCCCTTCTACTTAAACATAAAAGCAGCTCCAAGCCTTTGCCCGGCTGCCAGTGCAGGCAGCCTCCCACCTCGGCTGCCAGGCTTTTAGCAGATGAAATAAAAATCTATTTATAGCTGGTCTCTGATGGATTTCCTCCCTACCTGTGCTAGTGTTCCATCAGCAGGTGTACTGAACAGATGGAGAGGGGTTTTAATTTTTTTCAGTTCAATTAGATCAACTCTCTGGGTTCAGACCAGTACACTCCATTCCTCACTTTGTTTCTTCCTCTTGGCATTAAAATTGTTGAGCATGGCAAAACTCGAATTAAGACCAGGAAGTAAAACGCATATAGCGCCTGCCTTTCAGATAAATACTTCGGCAGAGAGACCACATTTGACATCAGATGAAAAATCAGTTTTAACCCCTTTCTTCCTAGTGCTCAATTTTATCGTTATTTAAATTAATATTTGGAGTGCTAAAATGCTGGAGTATAAACGCTTTCTTTTTTCTTGCGATGTACTTTTAGCATTTGAACTTAACACATTTGAAGTATACTGTTTTTGAGGCAACACTTTGTCTCTGATAGTTCAGTGGATATTACAGAGAATTTTAATGAGAAGCTAAAGTCGCTGAATTCATGAAGCTCATTTGATATTTTATGTCATTGACAGTTGACTTGTCCAGGATAATTAGTGATCCCATGGTAACATGCAGTCCCAAACCAGCCTGAACATGACCTTACCTAGCTCTGGGTTTTACCGTCACTAGTCCGTGAAAGATAGGTCACCACAGTTTCTGGCTTCAGCATATCCGTAAGTCCCTTCTACTTAACCACGCTGGCCCCTGGTACGTTGCATCATCTCTCGTTCCCAGGATCCTAGATTTCAATTCATTCCTGGCTCTCAGATGTAAGGCCGGCCTGAGAGCCTCGTTCACAGACTTTACTGAGCTCCTGCCCAGGGCTGTGACGTTGCCTGCGATGAGGACCACATGTCTGCCCTGCTTTGCTCCCTCAGCGCCATCAAAATGATGTAGTTAATATCCATTGGAAGCTGGGTTTGAAGCAAGCAAAATTTGGCCTATTTCAGTGTATTTTTTGTTCAGATTCTAATAGAAGCAGGTTCTTCCTCTCCCCCTCTCCCCCCCCCCGCCATTTTATTTTACTCAATTCTTAATTATTTCTGGATGAGTTTTTCAAGGATATGCATTATTCAGTTGTGTGGCTTGTTCTCTAGGCTCTCTCCCATTTTACTGCTCACTAAGATTCATATCGGAGGGTGTCTGGAGCCAAAAAGAAATTCAAATAAGTCATTCTCATTGTTGGCTAGAAGTGAGGTGAGCAGTTTAGATAGAACTGATATGAACAAGAGCCACCACTTCTCACCTGCATCATTGTCTGATGTGTCCATCTGAAGATTCCCTTTAGTTGTGTTAATATGCGCTCATATTTAGGTGGTAACTGAAATGTTATCTAGCAAAATCACTTCTCTGATCCTTCCGCATCCTTTGCAGAATCTGTGTCAAATGACTGTCTTGGTTTTCACAATAAAGATCTCACTTTCTCCCTGGCTGACTGACCCATGCAATCTTTGGTTATTCTGTTGAGCTGTGCTGCTGTGATCTTTCTTCCTAGACTTTTCACCTGCTGATACTCCTTTTACCTCTTGGGGTCATACAGAACAGAATCTAATTCCGACGCATGGCAGCCTTTCACATCTTTGAAAAATGTCCCTCTGTATGCAACCATTTATAGATGACATGATTTAGTTACATGGCTTTCCTCTAACCTGCTCCGGCTCAGCTGCCTCTTTATTATGGAGTGTCCTCAGGAGAGCGACATCTTACCCAGGTGCAGTCTGACAAGTGCCGAGAAATCCGGACCATCGCTGTGCTCGTTAGAGGTTAAGCGAGTCTGATGGCTTCCTATTTGCTTGATTTGACTCAGTAGAGCCTCTTATCCCCCCAGCAGGACAACGGGCTTTCTGCCATACCCAGGGCCAGACGGGATGTTTCTGCTCTGTGATAGATTCACTTTGATCATTTGGGCCTGGCTTCAGTCACTCCTTGGTACCCACTCCGTGGCCGTGTGATTATGGTGCATGAACGTATGGCGAATGGTGTCAGGTGGGTGCTGAATGACAAACTTGGGGCCGTGGTGAATGCTGATGTGG
The DNA here is from genome assembly GCF_008692025.1 of Phocoena sinus. Classification (NCBI taxonomy): domain Eukaryota; kingdom Metazoa; phylum Chordata; class Mammalia; order Artiodactyla; family Phocoenidae; genus Phocoena; species Phocoena sinus. Next base: position 106,828,584 of record NC_045768.1, read on the forward strand.
CCTGTGATTGTGACCCACCCACCTCCCCGCTGGCTCCTCCCTCATCACAGGGCCGCCCCGCTGCCTGTTTCCTCTCCCACAGGACCTCTAGTCTTGTCTCCTTTTAAAGACGTGGCAAAAGCCCAAACATTAGGATGCTAAGCTCTCAAAGTATATAAAATAGATCCCCAGATTGACTCCATTTATGATTTTTCCATCTCTTCTCCTGTAGCGAGTAGTGTCGTCATAGGGAGGGACCATCAGACAGGTTTTGGGGGGATTTTTCTTCATAGCATTAATGTACCATGGCTTATTTCCAAGGGGAAGGGTATGTGGTTGGGTTGGAAGTGTCTGAATGTGGGAATGCTCGGTCTCCCCACAAGTACCTGGCACGTGGTAGTCACTCAGTATATATTTGTTGAATGAATGAATGCAGGAGCTTTGGTTCCACGCTGTTGCCGCCATTGTTTCAAAAGCTGTTGTGCCACAAGAGTGGCAGAGTTTCCTCATTCGGGGCCTCCTGATGGGTCCCCACCTAATGACTGCACTTGGGTGGCTGTAGCATAAGGGTCTCTCAAATCTCTATTAATATGTCAAACCCCTAAGCTGTCTTAGGTGAAGCCATCTCACTCTTAGACAAATAGTTGCCTCATGTAGATTCAGTCATACTTGATGTACATCAAATAATATTCCGTCAACAGATATTTTTTGAGTATTTACTGTGTGCCAGAGCTGGGGGGTACAGTGGAGAGCAAAACATTCAGATCTCTGTCCTCAATATAGTGGGAAAACAGACCAAATGTATATTATGTATGTGTCTCTCTGTGTGTGTGTGTAATGTATCACTACAAGCTGTAAAGGCCAAGTGCAGGGTGCTGTGAGGACATTTTGTTTATTAAGCTACTACTATGTGCCAGGCATTTTGCTAAGTACTAAGATTAGATAGAGCAGGGATGTAAAAAAGAAAGAGAAATTTAATTAGGTGTAGTTTGTCATCAGGAACTCAAAACCTAGCTGCAGAGAAATATAAACAATTATGATAACATGTGAGATGTCCTGTGAGAAGTATTATGAGCAAAGAGTTACCCAAACACAGAGGTAGGAGTGACCACTTCTGTTCTGCAGTCAAATTGACATTTGAATTGGATCTTAGATGATGAGTAGAATTGCATCAAGTGTAGAAACCGGAAGGAAACATTCCAGTCAGGAAGCAGAAGCAAAGGCACAGAGACAAAACTGCTTGGGGTATCAGGCCTAACACACACTCCTGTGTGGCTAGAGTATACATTGATGGGTGGAGTTCTAGAAAGAGATGGTGTAGTCTGTTGAACGCCTTGCTGTACAAAGTTGGGATCCTTGCCGTGGAGGCAACGTCAGATGCAGAGGACGTAAAAGAACACTATGTGAAATGTTATAATTTGAAAATCTTAGGTTAAATGGATGATTTACTAAGAAAATAGAAATTACCAAAATTACCTTTAGAATAGGTAGAAGAACATAAGTATATCAAGAACAAGGAAAGAAATTGAGAAAGCCATTAAGAAATTAGAATCTAATGTGCCATTGGGATCTCACGTGGTTTTTAAAGCAAAGTGTATGAACAGAGAAGGCCTGGGTTATTTAAAATCTTTGAGAACACAGAGAAAGAAGGGAAATGTCCTTGTTCATGTTATTAGACTGGTATAGTCTGTTAAGGGCAGTCAAAATAAAAGCCCAAATGAGATATTAGCAGGTTTTTTTTTTTTTTTTAAAAAGGGACGTCTTTTTTTAAAAATTAATTAATTTATTTATGGCTGTGTTGGGTCTTCGTTTCTGCGGGAGGGCTTTCTCCAGTTGTGGCAAGCGAGGGGCCACTCCTCATTGCGGTGCACGGGCCTCTCACTATCGCGGCCTCTCCTGCTGTGGAGCACAGGCTCCAGATGCGCAGGCTCAGTAGTTGTGGCTCACGGACCTACTTGCTCCGCGGCATGTGGGATCCTCCCAGACCAGGGCTCGAACCTGTGTCCCCTGCATTAGCAGGCAGATTCTCAACCACTGCGCCACCGGGGAAGCCCAGATATTAGCAGTTTTTAAAGAACTTCTTTTAGTTCCTCTGTGGAGCCAGTGCTGCGCTCATGCACTGTGTGTTTCACACACATTATCGCATTTAAGCCTCACATTAGTGAGGTGCATAGTCTGTGATTAAAGAGGGGAAACTGAGATTTAGTGAGTGCTCCCTGCCTCTGAGTGTACAGCTTCTTATACCTAACGTTGTGTTGGTTGTCGTTTTTTTCTTGGTCAGATTTGCGAGAAATTTGTCTGCTTTATTTTTCTTCTCAAAGACTCAGTTCTCAGTTTCATTTATTCATCCTAATAGAGTTTTTCTTTCTCATTTGCATTTTGACTGTTCTAGAGAACAGTCAAAATTCATTAGTCAGTTCTGACACCTAAGTCCCAGCTTTTATCCACAATCCTAGACTGCCCCTTAATTTAAAAGAATAATTCACCACAATTAGGTAAAGTTTACTCCAGAAACACAAAGAGAGTTCCATATTAGGATAGCTAGTATTTTAATGGATCACATTAATTTGATAGAGAAGAAACTCTGTATGATCCTCCTGGTAGTTTCTCAAAGCCATTCGATTTAATTCAGCATCTACTTTTTCCTTAAAGATAAAGAAACAACAGCTCTTTGTAAATGAGATACAGAAAGTGACTTCTCTCACATAATACAGCGTATCTACAAAGAGCCATTAGCAGTGCCATTTACTTTTTGGTGAAAAAAAGAAGCATTCTTATTAAAGTCACGACAAGATAAATTGCCTGCTATCACCATAGTTATTCAACCATGTTTTAGAAATTGTAGCCAATGCCATTAAACAGTATAAAGAAATAAATACCAATATTGGAAAGGAAACAAAAACATTATTTTCAGATATAACCATCTGGAAAGCTCATGCAAAGATATTTATTGAGCATCTATTTTTTTAAACTTTTTTATTTTTAAGACTATTTTTGGCCGCACCACACGGCATGTGGGTCCACCATGTGCTAAGCTCCCTGTCTTAGGGAGCTTATGATGTATTGGAGAGGACATTTAATTAAACATACAATTCCAATATAGTGTTTTAAATTCCACGATGGAGAAGACACAAAGTACTATGGGAACTATCCTGTAGCTGGGGTTATCCGTGCCTTGGGGGATTGGGGAATTTTTTTGTTCTTCAGACTTGCCAAGTTTATTCCTGCCTTTCACTCCTGCCATTCCCTCTGTCTAAAAGCTCTTTGCCTTGAACTTTTATGGTGGTCCCTTTGAATCACCCAGGTCTCAGCTCAGGTGTCTTCTTTTCAGAGAGGTCACTCCCAACCACCCTGTCTAAAAGCAGCCCCTCACCCCCACCAGTCACTCTTTCACATCAGTCTGTTTTATTTTATTCACAACAGGGTCATCCCCTGCAGTGGTCTCATCTCTTTGGTACTTGTTTATTTCATTTTCCACTCCCAGCACCTAGGATGTAGGAACATCACAAGAGTGTAGGAACCTTGTTGGTCTTGTTCACTGTTGTATCTTCAGAATGGAGAAGTGTGTCTTCACCTAGTATTTAGCTTACTAAGTATTTTGCTGAGTGAATGTGCAGGAAGAGAGAAGGTGTAGACAGCAGGTGGCAATTGGCCAAGAGGACAGGGCCTGGGCCAAGTGGGGCTCTAGATATGCTGTGGACTGAATATTTGTGTCATTCCAAAATACATATGTTGAAGCTGAATTCCCAATGTGATGAGATTAGGAGGTGGTTCCTTCGGGAGGTGATTGGGTCGTGAGGTTGAGGCCTCTGCCCGTGCTGTGAGGTTGGGAGGGATGCCATGGGCTGGGTTCCATGGTTGGGTGGCCTGTTGGCTGGCCTTAACAGGGCCCTAGGTGGACTCCCTGACTGGGTGGGGCTGCTGACTGTGTTCTGCAGTCAGGTGGGGTCACTAGTTAGACTCTATAGTCACCTCTGCTTGCGTGAGGTTGCAGGCTGTGTATCACAGGGTGGTATCACTGGTTGGACTTCGTGATCGAGCAGGGCTACGGGTTGAGTTCTGCAGCATTCCTGTTTGGGTAGGGTGTCGGGTTGTGCTCCTGGCTGGATGGTGCCGCTGGCTGGACTCTGTCTTTAGGTGGGGCTGCAGCAGGGCTCTGCGGTCGGAAAGGGCCTCAGGCTGTGCTCTGCAATCAGGTGGGGATACAGGCCGTGCCCCAGTGTCGGGTGGGTAGCAGGCTGGACTTGGAGATCAGGTAGATTGCTGGCCGTGTTCTGCTGTTGGGCAAGGTCACTGGCTGGGCTTTGTGGTGGGGAGGGGCCTTAGCTGTATCCTTCAGCTGGGTGGGTCTAGGGACTGTGCTCCATGGTCAAGTGGGGCCACTGTCCAGGCTTCTTAGTCCAGTAGGGCCACAGGCTATGCTTCCCGATGGTGCATTGGCTGGGCTCCCTGCCTGGTAAGGCTGTAAGCTGTGTTAGGCAGTTGAGTAGGTCCATAGGCTGAGTGAGCTCTGCTGCAGGGCAGGGCAGAGTCTCTGTTCAGGCTCCCTGGTTATGTGAGGCCAGAGGCTATACTTAACAACTGGGTGGGGCTGCTGGATTCTTCCCCTGCCTCATTGGGGCTGTAGGATGGGCTCTGTGGCTGCCTAGGTTCTCTGCCCCAGCTTCCTGGTTGGGTGAGAATGGAGGCTGTGTCATCAGTTGGGCAGGGATGCAAATTGGCTTCCCTGCCTGGTTAGGGCCATAGAACAGGCTCCATAGCCAGTCCAGCTTATTGTCTGGTGACCCAAATTAGGTACAACTGCCAAGCAAGCTCCCTGGCCAAATGGGACCATGGCTTGGCCCTGCAGATGGGCAGAGCCACTGCTTGAGATGTCTGGTTGGGTGCCTCTGTGAGTAGGAATGTGGTCTCCCATGATATGAGGGCTGATGGCACCATCTCTCTCTGGTCTCCAGTGGTCAAGCCCTGCAGATTACCCCAATGATCCCCCAAGAGGTGAGACCCAAGTGGGCCTCCCAGGAAGTGTCCTCCAATGCTGGGGGAGCTGGATGTTCACCTTGGGCTCTCTTTTTACCCCTGGAGAAACTCTAGGCCCAGGGAGCCCTCTGGGTGTGGTGGTGTGCCAGCCTGGGGGAAGGACAATGTGGTTAGAGTGTAGCTGCACCTCCTACTCTTCTTTTTTTTTTTTTAAATATTAATTAATTAACTTATTTTTGGCTGCATTGGGTCTTCGTTGCTGCACATGGGCTTTCTCTAGTTGTGGCGAGTGGGGGCTACTCTTTGTTGTGGATCATGGGCTTCTCATAGCAGTGGCTTCTCTTGTTGTGGAGCACAGGCTCTAGGCATGTGGGCTTCAGTAGTTGTGGCACATGGGCTCGGTAGTTGTGGCTCTCGAGCTCTAGAGCGCAGGCTCAGTAGTTGTGGCACATGGACTTAGTTGCTCCGTGGCATGTGGGATCTTCCCAGACCAGGGCTCGAACCCGTGTCCCCTACATTGGCAGGCAGATTCTTAACCACTGCGTCACCAGGGAAGCCTCCTCCTACTCTTCTAACGTAGTCCTTCTTGGACTCTGTGGTCCAGGGGGTGCTTCAGCCTCACCCCTGGGTGCTGGGATTTTCACAATGGTGTCTTGTCTGTGGTTAGTTGCTAGCTGGTCTTCTTGTGAGGGAGACTGAAGTCAGGAACAACCTGTATCTCCTTCTTGATGACATTACTCTGATTTTGTTTATTTGTTTTATGTGGGATGGACTTGAGCTGGTTTTAGTGCTGAGGGAGAGGTTGAGGTTGAAGATACAGAAGAGGGGATGGAGGGATAGTCTTTGGAGAACTGGGGTACAGAGCACAGGGATTAGCCTAAAAGAAATGCAGAAACAGCTCTCCCCTGTAATGGGAGGGTAGGAAGAGGGAATTGGTGCAGAAAGTGAGGTTTATAGGCTTGGTGAAGGGAAGTGGGAAAGTCTTCTTTGTGATGACGTTATCTTCTAAGAGTGAATGGGAGGTGGGAGGGTTGGGTTTGAGTAAAGTAGTGCACGGGCCATTAGAAAGGGAGATCTGACTAGGAAAACATGGGAGTTAGCTGGGTACTCAGTTAAAGGTGGAAGGCCACGAATTTATAGTGGCAACAATCTGTGGGTTCAGATGATTCTCCCTAGAAGCACTTAGCTGCCCATGTATATGCATGTTTTTTAAAAATTATTTTTTGTTATTTTACTGAGATATAATTCACATATTATAAAATCCTCCATTTTATACAATTCTGTGATTTTTTAGTATATTCACAAAGTTGTGCAGCTATCACCAGTATCTAATTACAGAACATTTTTATATCCTGGAAAGCAACTGTGTACCCCTTAGCTGTCATTCCTCATTCTCTGCCCCCCTCAACCCTTGGCAACAACTAGTCTTCCTGTGTCTTTGGATTTGTTTTTTCTCGACTTTTCATTGAAATGGAATCATAAAAGTAAGTGGCCTTTGGTATCTGGTTGCTTTTGCTTAGCATAATGTTTTCAGGGGTCATTCATGTTGCAGCATTTATCAGTACTTCATTCCTTTTTATGGCTGGATCATATTCCATTGAATGGATATGCCACAGTTTATTTATCCATTCATCAATGGATGGACATTTGGATTGTGTCCAGTTTTTGGCTATCATGAATAGTGCTGCTGCAAAGATCCATGGACAAGTTGTTACATGGACATATATATTTGCAATTATCTTGGGACTATAACTTGGAGTACAATTGCTAAGCCACATGGCAACTTATGTTTAACTTTTTGCAGCTGCACCATTTTACATTCCCGCCAGTAACGTACAACGGTTCCAATTTCTCTACAGTCTTGCCAACACTTGTTACGGTCTATCTTTTTTATTATAGCCATCCTAGTGGGTGTGAAGTGATATTTCATTTCAAGTGCATGTTGAAGGTGAGCACTTGGATCATCCCATGGTTGGGATTTTTCTAGAAGACTCCATGGAAAAAGAAAGGCAGGGCTTTCCTGGTGGTGCAGTGGTTGAGAATCTGCCTGCTAATGCAGGGGACACGGGTTCGAGCCCTGGTCTAGGAGGATCCCACATGCCGCGGAGCAACTAGGCCCGTGAGCCACAACTACTGAGTCTGCGCATCTGGAGCTTGTGCTCCACAACGAGAGAGACCTGCACACTGCGATGAAGAGTGGCCTCTGCTTGCCACAACTAGAGATAGCCCTTGCACAGAAACGAAGACCCAACACAGCAAAAGTAAATAAATTAATTAATAAACTCCTACCCCCAACATCTTCTTCTTAAAAAAAAAAAAAAAGGCTTCATGCTTGAGAGTAATGGCAAGTGGATGGTTGAAGTGATGGGCCAGGGAGCGAATTTTAGAAATGTGTAGGACTTATGGGAAGGAAACTATAAAACTTCACTGAAGAGTGTAAAGGATGCCTTAAATTAATAAAAGGCTCAATATTGTAAAGATGTCAATTCTCTCAAAATGAAATATAATTCCAGCAAAACTGCCAATGAAAAATTTTTTGAAGGTTTTACTAAAATAGTTATAATGTTTAACTGGAACAATAAATGCATGAGAATACCCAAGATATATTTGTAGAAAAAATATGTATTTGGAGAAAAAAAAGGAACAATAATTATGACTTATATACCAGGTATTAAAACATATTATAAAGTTAGTGAGCAATGTGGTTTTAGCAATGGAATAAGCCAATGGTTAGATGGAAGAGAAGAGGAGATCCAAGTGCATATGGGGATTTATTATAAGACAAAGATGACATTGCATCATCAGAAGTGAAAGGATGGTTTATTTCATAAATGGTGTTGGGGCACTATATTAAAAAGGTAAAGTTATGCCCCTATCTCACACATTATAGCCAAATAAATTAGAGATAGATTAAAATTTATGAGGAAAAATGTATCCATTACGTAAGAAGATGTATCCAGAACATTAGAAGAGAAACTTCGGCAGTTGTGTGGGGGTTACAGTTTGTGGAATGGTCGGAAGACCAGAGACACAGAGAAGGTCATGTGAGGACACACAGGGAAGAGGGCCACATGAAGACACACAGGGAAGATGGACCGTGCAGAGAAACATTGGAAGGCCATGCGGAGACACACTGGAAGGAGACCATGTGAAGACACATAGGGAAGATGGACCATTCAGAGACACACAGGAAGGAGGCCATGTGAAGACACATAGGGAAGATGGACCATTCAGAGACACACTGGAAGGAGGCCATGTGAAGACACATAGGGAAGATGGACCATGCAAAGACACACAGGAAGGCCATTCAGGGACACACTGGAAGGAGGCCATGTGAAGACACATAGGGAAGATGGACCATGCAGAGACACACTGGAAGGAGGCCATGTGAAGACACATAGGGAAGATGGACCATACAGAGACACACTGGAAGGAGGCCATGTGAAGACACATAGGGAAGATGGACCATGCAAAGACACACTGGAAGGCCATTCAGGGACACACTGGAAGGAGGCCATGTGAAGACACATAGGGAAGATGGACCATGCAGAGACACACTGGAAGGAGGCCATGTGAAGACACATAGGGAAGATGGACCATGCAGAGACACACTGGAAGGAGGCCATGTGAAGACACATAGGGAAGATGGACCATGCAGAGGCACACTGGAAGGAGGCCATGTGAAGACACATAGGGAAGATGATGGACCATGCAGAGACACACTGGAAGGAGGCCATGTGAAGACACATAGGGAAGATGGACCATGCAGAGACACACTGGAAGGAGGCCATGTGAAGACACATAGGGAAGATGGTGGACCATGCAGAGACACACTGGAAGGAGGCATGCAGAGATGGAGGCACAGATTGGCGTGATGCAGCTACAAACTGGGGAGCGCCAAGGATTGCCAGGAGCCACCAGAAGCTAGGAAATAGCAAAGGAAGGATCCTTGCCTACAGCCTTCAGGTGAAGCACGGCCCTGCTGATGCCTTGATTGTGAACTTCGGGCCTCTGGAACTGCGAGAGAATAAATGTGTTTGTTTAAGCCACCAAATTTGTGGTAATTTGTTACTGCAGCCCTAGGAAATGAATGCAGACTATCAGATTTGGTTTGATGGAGGAAGTAGTCAGAAACATTACTGAATTTTCTAAAAGATTAATACCAGAAGCTGTGTTTGATTATTCAGTCCTCCTAAGGAGGCCTCACACATCCACATGATGAATTTGAAGAGTCTGGACTGGTCCCAGAGGGGCAGGAACCTTGTCTTAGTCACCGCTGTTTCCTCAGCATTTAGAACAGTTAGAACAGAACATAGGTGACACTCAATGACTCTTTAATGAATGAATTAATAAATGGAATATATGCAAAAATACAATGTGTCAATTTTTTTTTTTTTTTTTTTTGTGATACGCGGGCCTCTCACTGTTGTGGCCTCTCCCGTTGCGGAGCACAGGCTCTGGACACGCAGGCTCGGCGGCCGTGGCTCACGGGCACAGCCGCTCCGCGGCATGTGGGATCCTCCCGGACCGGGGCATGAACCCGTGTCCCCTGCATCGGCAGGCGGACTCTCAACCACTGCACCACCAGGGAAGCCCCAATGTGTCAATTTTTAAAACAATGAAGACAGTGATTTAAAAAAAAAAAACGAGGCTGTGGTGGGACAGTAGGGCCAGAATAGCTGTAGTCCCATAGATCCTTCACCTTTCTTTAATCTGTGACCCACGGTGACAATAGAAGGAGGAGGTGTTAGTTCAGACGTGGAGCCGCTGCTGTGACCCAGTGCAGCTGAAGTAGTAACCTGGAACTCTGCTGCCATGGCACATGGCTTAAAGCCGTGTGTCCAAGAAGGAAAGAACCATCCTTGCAACCAATGACATTAAAACCCAAGTTAGATTGTAGTATTAATGCACCAAATAATAGTTCATTAATTTCACATATTGAGTAAAAATGTATTCAGTTGACAAGCAGTTACTGAGCACTTACTGTCTGAGTACTGTGCTAGGCTCTAGGGTACAGAGATCAAAACTATAGTCCCTGCCCTTAGGTATCTACTGTTTGTTGGGGGCTAGAGGCCAGACAACCAGACACATAATTTTGATAGAGTGTGATAACATGTCATTGTTATAAGCCTGAGATGCCACAGGGGCCTAGAGCGAGGTGTGCCAAGGTGGAACTAGGCATCTTAGACTTCAAAAAAGATTAAGTTCTATTTGGGCTGTATATGAGGGAAAGGCTTGGACATTGGCAAAACAGTTGGTTCATTTGTCTCATGGAATAAATACGAGAGGTGCTGAAAACACACACCTGCCCCAAAGAGCTCTGGCTGAATAATGCTTGAAATTGTACCTTGGGCAATTATTTTTTTGTCTTGTGGTTTCCAGGAGTCCTCTTTCAGAACACGGATTCCTCTGTAGGACTTTGTGAGGTATTCTAACCAGGCATTCTTGCTTTGTTGGGAACTGATTTCCCAAATTGGTTTTCAGGGGAAGAGCCAGTGACAAAGGATGGAACACAGTGAGTCTGAGAAAAGGATGAGCCTAGAAAAGGGATGGAGAAGAGGGCTCCTTGGACCCAGAGAGAGCACTGGGCATTTAAGGATTTAAGAACTGCCAGGGAAGAGAGGAGAGAGCTCCTGGAAGGGGCACCAAAGAGAGTCTGGAAAATCCATAGCCTTCCCTTGGGCTAGGTCTGCCTGGCCGTCTTTCCCAGCACTCTGGACAGCTGCAACGTGCATGGAATGGAGAGCGTGGGCTGTTCTGTCCTGTGTGTAAGTGTGAACTCATGGCTCGTCTCTTTGGGAATGGAGAAAGAGACTGGCTTTCTGTAAATGTGAGTTTCTATATTCTGGGTATTAGAATGAATCTTAGTTACTGGGATCATGTCTTTCATTTTTTTAATTTATTTTTAAATTAAATTAAATTTTTTTTTGCGGTACACAGGCCTCTCACTGTTGTGGCCTTTCCCGCTGCAGAGCACAGGCTCCGGACACACAGGCTCAGTGGCCGTGGCTCACGGGCCCAGCCGCTCTGCGGCATGTGGGATCTTCCCGACCGGGAAACGAACCCGTGTCCCGTGCTTCGGCAGTCGGACTCTCAACCACTGCGCCACCAGGGAAGCCCCATGTCTTTTATTAATCCAAGAAAGTGTCTTGTATATATGGATAGCCAAGTAATTTGACAGTGCTGATGTGTATAGAATCAATACCTGTACTCACCCAGTTATCTTAAGATCGAGCAAATACATTTCAGGGTTTTTGGTGGTAGCTGTGACTGTTACTTGCTAGTATTAAAATATTTTAATTTTTGATACCTTGGACTCTCTTTGCTCTGATGAACCAGCTAGAAATGGTGTCAGAAGAAACCTAAATTTTTTCTCATTTTCAGTTGTGAATGAATCTCTGATTGCTGTGATAAAAGAAAAATCTTGGCTCCCAACTTCCTTGCTTGAATGAACATGAATGTAACATTCCATCTTGATCAGGAGAACCAAAGGCTGAATATAAACAAACACATGCGAGCACTTCACTCGGAGGAGATGTTTAATTTTCATCAGTCAGGAAAGATGCAGACACCAAAGCATAGATGTTTACAGAATTTTAGTGAAAGTTGCTGGTGATTTTATTTTTACTGGGTTTTAACTGTCTCCTGGGGCTGAGTTGGTTGGCAGATTTGAGCTTTAACTTTAGCTTTTCTTATTCCTCACTCCTGCGTTGGAGTACTGTTTTTATTTCTTTGCCTGTATAGCCTTGGCAGGTGTAATCTGCCACTGCTGCACATCCTGGATTCTAGGAAAGACTTTAGAAATAGTGACTCTTTTGTTCATTTATTCAGCAAGCACAGACTGAGTATAAGTTATGTGTAGTGAACTATGGGAAATGCTAAGGGGAAACAGAAGTATGTAAATCCTGGGTCCAACGATGTATAAAGGACCCTGGATGACATAATAATCATAGAAGACATATCTTCACCTCAAGTGATTTATAATCTCACGGAGGAAATACTATAGGCCTTACTGTCTCTTCTTTTTTCAGAGACCTTCAGCAGCTCTCCGTTTTCCCCACAATCGAGTCCAGACTCTTCCACCCAGTACTCAAAGAACAACCTCACCCCAAACCGTATTGATATCCTCACCTCCTACCACACCTCCCCATACCCTGTGCTTGATCTTTCTGCCCTTTCCCAAGATTCTACGCTCTTCCCTGCTCTTGTGCCTTTGAACCTTCTATTTTCTTTGCTTAGACTCCCCTTTTTTATTTTCACTAGCTGGTAAACTTCTACACATTCTTTCAAACTAGCTCCTCTTGTGAAACTCGTATCTAATTCCCCTCTCTCCCTCCAATGGCAGGATTGGTCTCTGGGCTTGTGCTAGGACATCTGGACTGTAGAATCACTTTGGGTAGAAGTCTTTGGCGCCTAAAATATCAGAAGGCGACGATCCTCGGCTTTCCTGGCTCATCCCAGCCTAATTTGGCCCCCTCCAGGAGAATATCAGTCTTTATGAAGGCAGGTTCTAGAGACCCTTGAGGAGAATCCCCCTATTCCTAAGACCCCTTGAATCCCCTGTGGATGTGGAGGACCCGGAGTGTGCCTTGTAGCTCTTGTACATTTGTGTAGGCCCTCGTTCTGCTTCGTTGTAGTTCATGGTTTGTGTCTACACAGGCATTCTATAAGAGCAGATAGTGAATTACAGCTCTTAACTCCATGGAGATCCATTATCTTGGATGTTATTTCAGGTGTGTTTTAGTATCGCTGTATAATTTGTCCATAAAATGCATGTTCTCATAATAAAATATGAATGGGTGTCTGTTGAAGGAAAAGGATTTCTGATGAACAAGATGATGACAGGACACTATTGGAGCCTGTTATTTAAGTCCTTGTTGGTCACCTTCATTCACATCTAGAGGAGGGAGTGAAGGCCAATTGTGCTTTCTGTTGCAACCTCAGAGAATGGTGATTCATCCCATACTTGGGAGTGGTCTGCAGGGTGCTGAATGTTTGAAGTGTAGAGTGACTCTAGCATAGAAAAACAGGCATGGCAAGGTATTTTCATATGTATTTGGTTCTCTGATAAGCCCTCAGTTTACTGAGATGATTAATACAAAGCCTTGCCCTTTTGGAGAGAAAAACATTCAAATAAATGTGTGAAAAAGTTGTTGAGTGCTCTCATAGAGGCTTGTGCTTGATTGTTGGAGAGTATGGAGCTGTCAGTGAAGAACAGCCTTAGGGTAGAACAGGAGGTGGTGTTGAGGGGAGGACTTCCCAGAATTTGGGCCTTGAGTACAATACCGAGAACAGTAGAGTCTTGCATTAATCTCTCTGTGTAGTGGACGAAGGGACTGTCTCGGTCAGAGTCCTGGCAGAAATACACTCAAGGTGGGTAATTGGAGAAAGCTGAATGAAGGTACTATTTACAAATGTGTGGGCAGGATGATTAAAAGCGATCAACAAGGGATGGTAGAGCCCCCAGGAGCTAGCAACAACTTTACCGCTTCTAGACCCAAAGGGGCAAGAGGAGGGAGCAATTAAGAGGATGGAACTGGGGTTGTTGGAGAGGATCACCCTACAGGAATGTGCCCTTCAGTGCCCTTCAGGAGAGGAACATGGCCACTGCCAAATTCTGGCCTGGCAGGGAGAGACAGCCAGGGGAATACACTCCCAGCGAATCCCTATGCTGTCCAGTCACCCAGCAATGTCTCCCATTGGCCAAACCCAACTAGAAGCCACCAATCAAGGGAGCCCATTGATGTATAGTTGGTACAGCACATGAACAGGGTAGAGAAGAGTGGAGAGTGGTTCTGTAAGAGCAAACAATATCCAGCAGAGGAACTTATTTGGCACAAATGAAAATAACATTCAGCAACATTGACGGCTCTGCTCACAATTGACACCATGAATTTGTTGTTGTACCAAATAGGAAGGAGATGGACTTTTCAGTGAGCAAGGTGAGCTTTCTCATCAATTGGAAGAGATTTACACTAAGACCTGTAATCTGCCTGTTGGTTTCTGACCCTAGCACTATGGAATGTGTACAGAGGGATAGTGACACAAAGGGTTAAGGACCCACCTCTCTATTTATAGCTCAGTCACACCAGAAATGCATCTACAACTTTTTGGATGCTTATATGTTTTAGTCAGTACTACCTCAGGTCAGTTCAGTTCAATTCAATTCAGTTCATTCCAAAACATTTGCTCGACATCTATAATTTCCTTGAAACCGTGCTAGATCTGCTCAGGACACCAAAATGAGAAGGCATAGAACCTTTCTTCAGGGAGTTAGATTACAGTAGGAGAGATGATAATGTAAACAAATTATATAAATAAAACTTGAGGAATATAAAACAGGACAGTAGAACTCTCTCGACTGAGACTCACTATATTAATTTATAAGGCTTCCTCTCTCTTAAACTATTGTGGCTGATGTGCTGCTAGACTGAATGCTTTCAGTTGGGTGTCTGTGTCTTCATGGATCTGTACACTTCCGTACTTTGTGTGCTTTACCAAGAGTCTGCTGTGTTTGTTCCCAAACTTTTTTATGACACTTGTGCTTGTTCCTATGTTTATGCAGTTTAATTATGTATTAGGCAAACCAACAAAATATAAGTGCCAAAAAAAGAAGGTTTAGTTTGCATTAAAATTAAGTCAGACATTTTGGGAAAAGTTAATAAAAACTAGTCACTTTAAAAAACGCCATTGAAATAGGTATGGGTAGGATAGCCCCTCGTCTCCTGAACCTGGCAGCGAGGATGATCTTGACACAGATAAGTTTGTTGATGATGAGCATGATTAAGATAGTATCTTCTTGGGTTTCTAGATTTTTCTGGGAGGTAGGAGTGGGCAGTGACATGAGGGGGTGGGGGCTTGGGGAGGGTGAAGAAGGTTCGAAATAGATAATGTAGACTGTGGGAGAGGAAGCTCATTGGAGACGTATGGAAAGGTGGCACTGGTGGTCCACCTGAGGCTGGAGACCATCGCATTGTCCTGGCACCAACCTAAATGACCATGTGAGCTCCTCCAGCAGTGGCCGGGAGCTGGTGTAGAAGTGGAAAAATAGATGCTTTTAGCCATCCAGGTGTGGGGTCTTGTGGGGCAGTTGTGGCAGAAGTTTAAAGGGAAAAGATGGTTGGACGTCAGGGCAAAGAGTGATGTAAGCCTTTCGTCGGGAGGCGCCACCTTCTGGTAACTCTCGAAAATGATGAACACAAAGGCGTAGAGGAGGGGCACCTGCTCTGTGTTCTCTAGGCTTTTTAGGAGACATGGGCTTATCCCCTGGGCAGCACACAGGTGTGTCTACAGGAAAGGGAATGAGCATTGTTCAAAAACAGCTGGCCCACAGCTGTTACCATGGCCAAACTGGGAGTGCCTGCGGTGTACCCAGTACACTGTTGGTGGTGGTGTAAACAAACATGTTAGGGGCAGGGTTATTGCCAAGATGTTAATGTACATGTTGAGCATATTAAGCACCTTCAGAGCCAAGACAGCGTCATGAAATGCTTGAAGGAAAATGACCAGAAAAAGAAGGAAACCCAAGAGAAAGATACCTGGGTTCAACTAAAGCACCAACCTCCTCCATCCAGAGAAGCGCGGCTTGTGAGAACCGATGGAGAAGAGCCTGAACTGCTGGAACCTGTTCCTCATGAATGCCTAGCATGATAGGTGTGCATTAAAAAAGACTCCTGATTGTTTTAAAAAAGTGATTTAAAGGATGAATTGTGGTGTGTATAGTCTTCTTAGGAATGAAGTGGATCCAGAGGACACAGTGAGGCCAAGGGGATGGAAGTCTTGATGAGGTCAGAGAGCACGTGTGATGAGAGGGGACGTTCTGTGAGGCCGTGGTCCGAGGACGGTTCACTGGTGCTTGGGATTGCAGGGATGGAGGACTTTCCTGCTTGGGTGTCGCTGGGGTGCCATGGGTGATGTAACTGAAGCAGCGGTGAAGGTCAGTGGAACTGAAGTCATCTAGGAACGTAGAGGCAAGGGACTTACAATTTGTTCTTTGGAGACAATTGAGAGCACCTCAAATGATGCCAGGATTTGGGGGTGGAGGGGTGGATGGGGAAACAGTTGGCAAAGCCATTGACAGTAGTGGGAGCAGTTCCGAGGAGGCCAGTAGGGAAGAGGTATGAACCCCAAAGGGTTTTTCACTAAGGAGGGGAATGATGGTTTCATACTTCTGATCTCTACGTGAAAAATCAGGTCTCTTCTATAAGTGAAAAACTTATGCCTGTAACTGGGCAAGGTATCTGCTCCCCTTTGAGCAGGCATCGGCCTGATATATGCATGCATCTTTACAGAAAATCTGCAAGTGACTTTCGTGCCATATTTGGAACTAAGACTCACTTCTTGCTCCTGTGATTCTACTTTGATATTAAATAAGTTTTCCTTTATAAGACATCAGTCAGTAAATAGAACAGAATGTATGGTTAAATAATTAAAATTACTTTCATCATTACAATTGTAATATGCCTTGCCATTTCAAACCAAATATCCACTTATCACTCCTGAAATTTTGCAAGAAATCTATTATTCAAGGGTGCAGAGATGATTTTTTTGGTTGAGTTAAACATTTTTATGGATTAGATATGAATTCAGTAAAAATAATTGAATTAAATTGGATAGCATGAATAATTCATGACGTGTAATTTCACATCAGTTCTAGCGTAAAAATAAGGCTCTTGGTTTATGTGCTGGGAAAATGTATTTTATTATTTAGAAAGGTAGTGAACATTTATTATTTTGGAAGATAATTCACTTTATGATTAAATAGAGATATTAAATTGTAAGATTGAAAGAAAGCATACAATTCGAGCTAAGGCTTTGATGCAAGTCACCACTTCCATCTGCTTGATGAACCACTAGTTGCTATGTGTTGGTTGTTAGTGATTTCAGAAGATCTGCCTCCATAGCCTTCTAGATCTTAAGGATAAGTCCAGTAATCATGCCAGAACATTCTAGGGAGTGTAGAGGCTGCCAGGTGTTTCCTTTGAAGAGCAGAGCACAGCTTTCTGGCTAGGTCTGTCTTCTGGGGCTGGGCCCTCAGACCCTTGACTACATGGGAGATGTCCCTCTCCTTCGTCCTGCTTCCCTAGGTGCTGGCTGAGCACCTCTCCTTTTCTGGTTACACTTTAAATCCTTGCCAGGGGAGAGCATGCAGTTGGGCTGGCTCCACTGGGCTGGCTCCTGCTGTGGGTAGAGAGCTGGCCTTTTGCGATTTGAATCTGGTACTGCTTGGGGACAGCTTGTTAGAAAACCTGACTGTGAGAGCCGTCATTCCCCTTAACGCGGAAAGTCATTAGTTAACGGCATCACTCATTCATTCAAACACATTTGCTGTGTGTGTACTCTGTGTGTAGCCCAGGATACTGGGACATCTGGGTGAACAAAGCTTGGGGAGTTCCTCATAGGGTTGGACGGGGTCGTATTGTGGGGCTGGGGGCCAGGAGTAGGGAGGCATGGATCGAAGTTTCAATAGAAAAGTGAACCTGGATAGTCCAGCACTTGACCTGAGCCTTGAAGGGGAGTAAGGAGTTAGCTAAGAAGAAGGAGAAGCGAGCGAAGTGGGGGCATCCCAGGAGTGGGAATAGCCTGCACAGTGGTACCGGGAAGAGAGGGGATCGGTCTGGACCTGCTGGTGGTTGCTGGAGGGAAGTAGCCCGGGGTGAGGTGGGGTGTGGTGGGAGACGAGGCTGGAGAACGTCAGGGCCGGGTCATGAAGGACCTCAGCTACCAGGCTAACGAGCTTGAACTTGGTTCTGAAGTCCAAGGGGGAGCCATTGAGTGACATGGACCGATAGATATATTCTGTGGGCTTCACAGTCATCTGCAAGACTCTAATGATAAAGTTCTTCCTCCTAAACATTTTTGTCTGTTCAAAATATCAGTTGGTCCACAAGGTATTATATTTTATAATAGACGATGCAGTATCTGCCATGATTTAATGATGACCAGATGTTCATTCCCGGAAACTGATACCAATAAGTGTCATTATTTATAGCAAAGTCCCATCCTCTATTAGGTTACTAGAGCTTTTTGGCCATTTTTATAGTAAGACAGCCATTATCTCCTTCAAGAGGCCTTTGCCACAACTTGTATGATTTGAGATTAATCAAAGGGTCTGGTTTCCTACAGAACTTGGCCAAATTTGGAGGAAGCCTCTGTACTTTATATATCTTTAAAAAGGAAAATCCTAGAAATCATGCTTACTTCCGATAATAAGAGGACTATCCCCTATGTAGGAATCCCAGGTTCCTGTAATTAATAAATTAACAAATACTGCTGTGTGTGGAGCTGTGTCTTAGGTCGAAGTTGCTGAAGCCAGACAAAACAGAGGAAGATGACAGACAGAATGGGCTCCATTGCCCAGTGTTTTAGTCACTTTTTCTTTTAAATAACTACATTGTTTTTGTTAAATGATGCATGCTTACTCTGAATGAAGTCAAATAGCACCCCAAAATGCAAAGAAAGTAAAAATCACTGAAAAATCCAGTCGCTAGAGATAAGCACAGATGACATGTTGGTGAATGTGACTCCCAGACATTGACCTAGGATTCATAGTGTTCTTAGTCGCTCACAGTTTGTAAATCCCAGAGTGCTTTGTACCCTCTGTAGAATATCCATTGTGATTTTCTAGATTTTTTTTTTAACTCCTCAACTTCAAAATGGAAAACTATTTTCCATTTGTTTCTTCTCTTTACAGTGCTGCTTGTTTTATAAACAAAGAAATAATACACACCACACACAGTATGATGACAGGGAAGGATAAACGGAATTGTTTGTAAATTATCCTTGATTGGATAACCCACTTTTAAAAATTATTTATTTATTTAATTTCTTTATTTTTGGCTGTGTTTGGGTCTTCGTTGCTGCGTACAGGCTTTCTTAGTTGCGGCGAACGGGGGCTACTCTTCGTTGCGGTGCACGGGCTTCTCATTGTGGTGGCTTCTCTTGTTGCGGAGCACGGGCTCTAGGCGTGCGGGCTTCAGTAGTTGTGGCTCGTGGGCTCTAGAGCGCAGGCTCAGTAGCTGTGGCACACGGGCTTAGTTGCTCCGCGGCATGTGGGATCTTCCCGGACCAGGGCTTGAACCCGTGTCCCCTGAATTGTCAGGAGGATTCCTTAACCACTATGCCCACCAGGGAAGCCCCAACCCACTTTTAAAATTGTGGTTAAATATACATAATATAAAATTTACTGTTTAAAACATTTTAAGTGTACAGTTCAGTGGCACTAAGTATGTCACATTGTGTACAGCCATCACCACTATCCATTTCTAGAACCTTTCATCATCCCAAGTAGAAACTATGGCCATTAAACAATAACTCCCCATTTCCCCCTCCCCTGAGCCCCTGGAAACCTCTGTGTTACTTTCTCTCTCTATGAATTTGCCTATTCTAAGTCAAATAGGCAAATAAGAATCAGTGTTTGTAAGTGGAATCATGCAGTGTTTGTCCTTTTGTTTTATTTTAGTTAGCATAATGTCTTCAAGGTTTACCCATGTTGTAGGATGTAGCAGAATTTTATTCTGAGTAATATTCCTTTGTATGTATATACCACATTTCATTGGATAACCAACCCACTTTTTGAATTTGGTTTAGAGTTCATGCTTGTGCTTAGTGAACCTTTACCAGGGTAAATTTGTTTCACAAGAGTAGATGTAACTAGATGTCACCTGGAAGGCATGGCCAGAGGGTGATATATTAAATGCTATTCTTAGGGAGGCTTCCTGAAGCTTACTATTTAGCATTAAAACAATCAATGCAAATTTGATACTGGGTTTGAGGACACTTGTTATATTTATTGGTAAAAGAGAATTGAGTAAAGTAGCAAGTATTCTAGCTAACTTGATTAAAATTCAAAAGGTTGTTGTTAAGTAGAAGAAATACATAATTTAAAAATGTCAGAGTTAGAAATTCAGATATGAAAACTGGAATGTTATTATCTTTATGGTGCTGTAGAAATTCAAATCTTACTTAATGTCAGATTTCTTTAAATCCATTTAATTCCATTCAGGAGGAATGGATTTTTATTGCCCACATGTGGAATGATTTCTCTTTGCATGTGGGCATGCTGCTAGCCTAATCTTTTCATCTAGGGCAGTGTCCCCTCAAGCTGGAGTGAGTCATGGACCCTTCAGTGGACCGAGGTGTGGTGGGGAAGAGGAGGAAAGCAGATATATCTTCCTCTTGATGCATTCTTCAGGAGATCTTTGAGGAATTTCTATTTTAATTCCAACGATAGTAAAACCTTTGACATAAACGTATTCAGGATCATGTGGCATTACTGGATTTGCCATTTCTGATTTTTACTGTCTTTTAGTATATCCATCTGTGACTCGTATTAATTTATAATTCTTCTGAGGCATAGCTCTTGAGGCTGGTGTGGTTCCCTTAGCTAGTAGCTGAGCCTTGAAAACTCAGCATTCACCTCTCGGCTTGGCTTTGTTGTCTGTACAGGTACATTTTATGAGGGAAATTCCGCCTCTGGTGATATTCCAAATTTAGGTCAGTCTCCAGAATGGGAAGGGGGTTACTGTATCTTTTTCGTTTAGACGGTGCTAAAGACCCACTGAAAAGTTCTTTGCTCTCCAACTCTTCCTGTTTATCAGAGGTACTGTTTCACCCCCTCATTATTCATCCAGCAGATATTTATTAACTGTTTCCTATGCAATGGACATGTTGTAACAAATCAAATCAAAAGCTTGTTATGTTAATTATATTTATTTTTTTCCAGGACAGGAGTTGAGCAAGACATTCAGGGCTCCTTGGTAAACTTCCATATGCCTTTACTGTCAGCCTTCTTAGGCCAGCAACAATGTATTATGTGCGCTTTTTCTAAAGTCTTAATTTTCTCATTAGTTTGGCAGGTGCCTTCCACACCCCCAGGGGGAGAAGACTACATTGTTAACATCCCAGTTCTGTTCTGTGCAACCAGAGGGGCTTTGTGCTAATTGGCGGGTTCCATCAACCAGAACGTCCTGTGCTTCATTCTAGATTCTGGCTGCCCTGAGGCTGTACCTGTAAACAGGACAGGCACGAATTTGCTGCAGGTTCTTTCCTGCCGTAGACACGCCTTGGCGTTACCGTTACTCTGTCGTTGTTTTAGCGTGATGCTGGCTTGGCATGGCATGGTGGAGGCAGAGATGTAGAGGGCAGCCAGCACAGCTTTGGCGTGAACAGGCTGCCTCTCCGGGGAACACTTACTTGGCCTTAAAAAGAATTAAAATATACGTCTTTCATTGGTTGTTGAGAAAATTAAAGGAAATAATGTATGTGTAAAATGATGAGGCGAAGAAATGGCTGTGGCAATAACTCAGAACAATCATTTCCCTTTGTTTGCCTGCAAGCCATTGCCTGTTCCCCGCCTTGAGCACCAGGGAGCAGGACTTGGAGGAGGAGAGGGAGAAAGACCAGCTGAGATTTTCTTAAAAAATTAATTAATTTATTTATGGCTGCGTTGGATCTTTGTTAAGGCGCGTGGCTTCTCGTTGCGGTGGCTTCTGTTGTTGCGGAGCACGGGCTCTAGGCGCGCAGGCTTCAGTAGCTGTGGCTCGTAGGCTCTACAGCAAAGGCTCAGTAGTTGTGGCGCATGGCTTAGTTGCTCCGTGGCACGTGGGATCTTCCTGGATCAGGGATCGAACCTGTGTCTCCTGCATTGGCAGGCGGATTCTTAACCACTGCGCCATTAGGGAAGCCCAGTTGAGATTTTTATAATAGAATTAGAACACAGAATTCACTGGGTAGGGCTGTGCACATCGGAAGGGGTAGAAGTGCTGTTATTTGGAGATTTTAGGTTTTTCTCCCACCGTGCCCCCATTTTTCAGTCCCAGGAAGCTCAAGAAAAGCAAAGACACTGGCTATTAGGAAAAAATAAAGATCCTCTGTATTTGTAAACGGCAGAGTTGAATCTGTGTCCATACCTGCCCTTACCTGTGAAGGCAGCGCACACCTGGCTAGCTCACAGTCACCGGTGACAAATGTCCATTCCACTCCCCACATCTCCCTTTTCTTTATTTCGTTATCTCGCTAGTGATCCATACATATGTGTAACCCATGACATAGAATATGTAGTTGCAATGTGGATTGTAAAGCATGTGTATCCCCATTGGTCCATGCCCCAGCAGCACTCACCTCCCTCAGGAGAAGCCAGGTGATGGGAATGTTGGGGGGTGCCTTTCTGGTCATCACAACGCCCGGGGATGGCTACTGACATTATCGGGGATGCAGGACATTCAGCAGAGGGCAGGACAGCCCCCTGCACGAGAGAACCATCCTGCCCCAAATGCCACAGCACACCCTCTGAAAAACACTGTGGGTTTACAGTGTGGGAAGACTCCTCAGCCACTCTGTGAACTAGAGACTGTTTATAATTCTATCACAAAGGATAACACATTTTCAGGGGAAGTGAGAGAGCCTATGCCTTGACTGATGTATTACTTGGGTGACAATAGTGACTACATCTTAATCTCTGCTGTGAAATTCTAGAGATGTTAATTCTGACCTGTATGGGAATATTATTTCAGATTTTAGGGTATTGCTCTCACTGTTCTGTTAATATAGATATGGGTGAAATAAGGGTTGTTGCTGTTTGGATTCCCCCCACCCCTCAGACGTTCTTTCATTGGGAAGCCATTAGATAACAATTGGGTAGGCTTTGTGGACAAGGCATTTGACCAGAAAAATAATCTTAGCGTCACCGTGAACACATACGGAGATGGCACACACAAAGAAACTTTGGAAGGCTCTTTTGATATGACATAGGGAAACCGACAGTGCCAATAATAGCACAGGGCTATATCTCTCACAGTGCTTTTGAAGGCATAGAAAGCAAATGACAATTCCAGCAGTAGCTAAGATATATTTTCGCTGGAAAGAAAGTGGCATTCTTATAGGAGTACAGGAAATTGTCTTTGAGCTTTTGAAGGCACACAGAAAGCTAATGACACCTCAGAGGAATAGCGTTCTCAGGTTTTAGATGCCACAGATGCCAGCGATGCTAAAGCCAGAATATAAAACCTTTCTTATAGGGCCTTTAAGAATCCTCAGTGTGCTTTTATTAGCAGGCTGAGTGTGTATATAGAAATGTTAATGGTCTGTGGAGCAAACTCAGCTTGTTTTTGCAAACTACAGAACTATATGAGTTATCCGAAAGGACACCCATTCTCCTTCCTTCCTTTGTTCCTTTGTTTCTTACTTGTTTCTTTCTCTGTATAATAATAGAGCACCTATCATGTGCTGGGTGCCGTGGATACAAAGGTGAATCCAACGTGGATTTGTCTCTGCAGAAGCTTGCCATCTAATATGGGAGAAATATGTGTGTTAATATCTACCATGCAAGGTAGAAGGCGATAATGATGCAAATAAAGCACGAATTAAATGGAAGTTTAACCACAGAAGAAATTACTTCTGGCTGATAGGATCAAAGAAAGTGACAGAGAGGCAAGAGTGGAAATGCTATTCAACTGTTTTCAGGCATACATAGGATTTGGGCAGGTAGCAGTTAGCTCTCAGGGAGAAAGAAGAGGGTGTTGTAAGGGAGGGCACCTCAACCGGTGGAAGACCACTGCAGAGGTTTGGGCCGGCGTGGTGTGAAATGGGCGGCAGCTAAAGGTTAGGAGGGTCCTGGCATATACTTTTGACCATTCAGAGAAGGAGCCTGTATTTGCTTTTATTAATGAATGATTTGGAGTTCTGGTTCTCACATTTTGATGTGCCATAGAAATTCCTATGGAACTTGTTAAAAATACCAGTGCCTGGGGGTCCCTCTGCCCCTCACCTCTTAGAAGAGCTCAGGGATCCTGCCATCCCTCCTGCCGTGGCCAGCGTGGGCCCCGCAGCCAGCCACTGGAGCTTCTTGCTGTGTGTGTCACCGAGCTGGGACACAGCGCTGGGATGCCAGAGCAGGACGGAAGTGGAAATTACTTTTTTAAGAAGTGTAATCCCCCAGTCTCCTCTTAAGCAATTACAATAACGTCTCATATTTTATTTAATTTTCTTTTAATGGAAAAACCAGTTATACTAAATGAAAGCAAATGACTGGTAAAGAAGATCTGAATGATGCTTATAAGCCTTTTATATGATTTTTTTTATTGAGGTTTTTGGTCTCCTAATTGATGAATAAAGGGAAGACGGGGAACACTGGCATGTGTTATGTTCTATCAGGGTTCAGAGAGAGTGAAATTATTCCCACCTTGCCAGTAAAATTCTCAAGGTTGATTGCTGTTTTTAATTTATCTGAGCGGTGCTTTTCAGTGAAGTGACATTGGTCCTGATCATTCTGTAAGTAGGGAATTTTACCTGAGGAAGCGAAGTCTCCTTCTTCACAAATAAATCTGGGCTTTCAGATTGCTTATTTGATGTCAGTGATGGCAGATCATGCTCCACTGCAGTCCTCCCAGGCCACTGTCTGATGTTTTTGTCAGTGGGTACCCTGTAGCATCTTTGGCCCTAATTGGGCCTCTTGCCCCCAAGCCCAGGGTGTGGCGGTCACGGTGTATGTTGTGTGACCCACCCGAGTATGGAGAGCATTCTGCCAACCAATGAGCCCTGCACTCATGTCTGAAACACCTGAGGGCTGCTGTTCCAATAGCTTGAGTTAGAAATTCTCCGCTGCTCAGCCCGTTTCAGCCCACCTCGCCCTGCTGACACGTCCAGACAAGGCACTTCCCTGTACATTTAAAAGCCCAACCACAATCCTGTGAGTATGTAATAGTAATAAGCATACTACTTACTGTTTACCGAGTGCCTCTTGTTTGTCACAGACTGTGCTAGGGTCAGAAAGGTTAAATGGTTTACCCAGAGTCAGAAAGTAAATAGGTGGCAGAGTCGGTCCACTAAGACATGGCTTTTGACGCTCAGTCTGGATGAATCCCACACTTAGGGGAATGAGGCCTTGGCCATTTACTGTCTGCCACGTGGGCTAGGATGCCGGAAGTCTCCACAGCAGGCCTGGCCTCACATAAATTGTACTTTACTCATAACAGGAGAAATGTGGGATCCTGCCTTGGAGCTGAATCCTACAGGAGTGCTATTTAAAAGCGTAGAACTGTCCAGCTCTCAGGGAAGCAAAGCCATACTGGCTGTTTATATTCTGAGAAGATACCCGTGATCCCTGGGTCTGTGTCAGCAAGACCTACGTCTTGAATCCTGTTTTTCACGGACTGTGTGGGGAGGGGGCGAGGGTGGTCGGAGGGGAGGGAATCACTGTTGATTGAGCGCCAGCTCCCTGGGGCCAAGTGCTATACATTCCGACCCGGCTCAGGCGTGGCCTCACGACCACTGTATAAGATTTGCAGTATTCACACGTTTTAGAAATGAGCCCTGGCTTCAGGGCTCCCCGGTCAGGGAGGCGCTTCACTTGGTCCACAGCCAGGCCCAGCTTTGCTTGCTCTGGTACTTCAGTGCCAAGGTCCTGGCCACGGGCATGACTGGGTCCTAGAGTTCTCCCCTCTGACCCTCCAGGAAAGATGTGTTAGAGACACACTGTACCAGGGTCAACCGGCCTAGGTTCAGACCTGGGCTTCACTGTTTACTAACCATTTGGCCCTGAACCTATGCAAACCTTAGTTTTATTATATCTAAAGGAGGAAAAAATACCTAAGTTATAGGATTATCATTAGGCTTCAGTGAGAAAATTGATATGAAGTAGGATGCCCATGGTCTGGCGCATGGTGAGTGCTCAAGAAATGGTGATGGCTGTTATTACTGTGAGTTTTTGAGGCTGAGAATATATATCCTGACCCATAAATCCACCTCTTTGGATCCTGTCTGAAAAGAACGTATGTGATGATAAATTATAAAATGTCTTTTCCACGCCATCTGGTTTCCTGCGTTCTCTCTGGTACTCTCTCCACCTTCCCGTTGTTTGGTTACAGGTGAGTTTCACAGACGGCCAGGTGCAAATCTGTAGCTGTTACCATATGAGAAAACTGGCAAAGGAATAGCTTGCCGCTTCCTGGTGTTCACCAGTTGGAAAACCCAATACAACACTTTAAATTTTTCAGTATCTCCTGTATAGTCAGCATTCAAACTGGAGATAAATTCTTTTCATGCCCAGCTAGTTGGTACAGAAAGGGAGTTAATAAATTATTTTTTAAATTTTTATATAATTTTTAAAGGTTACTTTCCATTTACAGTTATTACAAACTATTGGCTGTAGTCCCCATGTTATATAAAACATCCTTGAGCCTGTCTTATACCCAATGATTTGTACCTCCCACTCCTCCACCCCTAGATTGCACTCCCCTCCCCACTGGTAACCACTAGTTTGTTCTATCTATGAGTCTGCTTCTCAACAAGGGAATTTTAATCGATACCTGTGCTGGCCTTGCTCTCAAATACCGGTGACATTGTGACATATCCATGCCTGTGTCACACACTCCAAGTCACTGTCAGGGGTCCTCTGGCTCGAGGACCCTTTTCTAAGAGGCTCATTTTTTTGCACAATCTCTGGTCTAAATTTACACACGGCCCACGGTCATTTCCTGGACAGCAGGTTAGAACTCTGAAGCCGGTGGTCCAGAAAGGGCCTGCTGCTTTAGAGAGGTCTGAGTGAAGTGTGGAGGAGGGAAGGCTTTTCCTGTGGCAGAACAGAGCAGCAAAACCAAGTGTTTGGTTGAAATATGTATGTGATGAACCCACTTTAATTTTTGTTTAAAAATGTCATTACATTTTCTGTTCAAATGTTTTACAAGCTGTATTCTGACTACAATGGAGGCTTTCTAAGAAATCAGTCCCAAAGAACTCTTGCTGGAATATTCTGTATCCAAGGCAGGCTATAAAAGTTAGAGCTGTTGCTAAGGGAACCAACGGAGGAATTTAAATGTGTAAATCTCGCTATTATATTTAAATTTCATGTAACATCTGGCCCGAGCTTTACTTTGAGGCGAAGAGGAAAACGAAATAGGAATTGTAACAAAGACTAACGAGATGGGCACCATCATTTTTTTAGAACTGTCTACCTCTAGTGTTTATATTTTACTCTTTTAATAAACAATTCTGTTTTTCTTTTTATAAAGGTCCTAGATATGCTCCACTTGGAGAGGTACCCTGCTTTTCAGGCCAAGCCCTCAGCGAAGGCAGTTTCCATTGCTGGGGGTTGCTTACCTTCAGAGAGAGGCAAAGTGATGAGGAAGAAGTAGTTCTCCTGTGTTTTTACCATTGAAGCTGAAATCTCTAGAGTGACAGAAGAAATTCCACAGTTTACTTGCTGTGCTTTTTTTCTTTTTTTTTTCTCCAGTTCCATTCTACCTAAAATGCTTTTTTGGACTCTTAAAATACTAGATAGAAAGAAGTAATTTTCTTGTGCTGAAAAATGGTCAGAGCAATTCCAATAGGTAATATTAATGATTAGTAACGTTGAGTTATGACTAATATTCCAAGTATTATCCAGTTGACCCTTGGACAACACAGGGCTTAGGGGTGCTGACCCTCCGTGCAGTTGAATATCCATGTATGACTTTACAGGTGGCCTTCCGTATCTACAGTTCCACATCTGTGGATTCAACCAAGCAAACGTGGACTGTGTAGTACTGTATTTCTATTTATTTTTTAATTTATTATTTTTTAAAATTTGTTAATTTAATTTAATTTATTTATTTTTGGCTTCATTGGTCTTTGTTGCTGTGGGCGGGCTTTCTCTAGTTGTGGCCAGCGGGGGCTACTCTTCGTTGTGGTGCGCGGGCTTCTCATTGCAGTGGCTTCTCTTGTTGCAGAGCACGGGCTCTAGGCGTGTGGGCTCAGTAGTTGTGGCTCACAGGCTCTAGAGCGCAGGCTCAGTAGTTGTGGCACGTGGGCTTAGTAGTTGTGGCTAGCAGGCTCTAGAGCGCAGGCTCAGTAGTTGTGGCACATGGGCTTAGTTGCTCCGCGGCATGTGGGATCTTCCCGGACCAGGGCTCGAATCTGTGTCCCCTGCATTGGTAGGCGGAGTCTTAACCACTGCGCCACCAGGGAAGTCCCCTGTAGTTCTGTTTAGTGGAAAAAGTTCATGTATAAGGGGACCAGCACAGGTCAAATCCGTATTAGGAATTTAATACATATTATTGCACTTAAATTTATACTATGTTAAGACAGAGGTATGATTCGTGATCCCAAGCATATAAAATGCACACCAGCTGAACAGAAGGTGACAGCAATGTTCTCCACATCTGTGTGCCCCTATGCTAAAAAATATTTAGATTGAACCATATGAAATTGCTGTTTTGTGAGTTGAAAGTGTCAGATATCGGCAATTTCATGTGGTTCAACACAGCACGAATTTCCTTGGGTTATATCTGACGTTTCACAGGCATAAAAAACGTGGGGTTTTCCACAAATGTATAACCACGCAGGAAAGAAAAACCTCTTAAAGATTCTGATAATCACAGATCTGAAGAGCTAGACGGTTCCCAGGGTTTGTGTGGTGGCCCTGCCTGGTTTTACAGAAGTGGGGTCTCGGGAGGTAAGGAGATGTACCTGCTGTCAGGGGTGAGTTGGTGCCGAGTGTGAGTGAGGCTGGGATGCGGGCCCATGCAGAGTCTGTAACACCTGCTCAGCCTTCCCCTATTGATTCTTAATTACAGGCCATCAAAGCTAACATCGCCAGTCTCTAACTTAGAAGTAAACTCCCTGTGGTTGGTTGTACCAGGCACAGGGTTCTAGGCAGTAGGCTGTCCTGTGGCGCAGAAACAAGTGACGGAGAGGGAGTTCGACATCCTCTGTGGAGGTGACGGAGGATGTCACCTGACGGTCAGGTGAGGACAGGGCAGCTAGCCCGGAGCAGGGCCTGTGGGTGCCCTTCTGGGAGCGCCAGCAGGACGGACGGCGTGCAGATGAGTGACCTGTGATGTGTGTTAGCCTGAGAGGAAATCTGCTTCCATCTCAGATCCTTGTTGTACACTGAGGAGGGTATACACTTAACAACCAAACGCGTCCTCTTCGCTGGGATTCCGGGTATCTCAGTAAATCATCAGTGGTGTCTTCTTCATTTTGACGCCAGCTTTAGGAGATAGCATTTCTGCCTTTATTTCCCACTTTTACTCAAAAGTATATTTTTTAAAAATTCGTTTTCTGTACTTGTGTGTAAAGAAATTGTTTTATGATTTTGTTTAATTTAGGATGTTCGAGGTACCTGCCATTTTTCATGGCAGTCATCTGAAAGATCCTTTTGACCTTCAGAAGTCAAGTGCCTTCTCTGAGAGCCAAAAAAATACATACTTGGAATCAGCATTTAAAAAAAAATCTGTGCCTGTTTCATCATAAGAGGATGGTGGTATACTGGGAAATGAAAGAATTCAGTGAAAACTCATCTCAGCGTAAATGAGTTAAGCCATTAGAAAGAACTGACCATCAGCTTAATAGGAATTTGTCATGTGACATTGGAGCTAACAGTTAATGCAGCGGTCTTCTGCTGCATTTCCCAGAAGTGGGAAAACTCTTCTCAGTGGAAATCCTGGAACCTTATGCTTAACACAGACAGAAGCAGAGTGGCGATTGCGGAGGAGGAGGGAGCCCAGAGTCTGGGCAGTGCAGCCCGCCCCTCTCTTCCTTAGGTGATCTCCTCAGAAACCTGCACACCATTGTGCTAATGCATTCATTACCTAGATACAGTAATCCCTTAAGTAAGCATAAGTGTTATAATTTTCCAGGCATGTTTTTATACGTCATTTTATTTGACTCTGGAGAACAGACAGCGAAGGCTGTCTTATCCCCATTGTCCCCATTTTTCATAAAAGGAAATTGATGATCAGAGAGGTTAGTAACAGGTCCAGGGTCAGACAGCTAATATGTAAGGCAGCAGCGTTTGGAATGTAGTTCTTCTGACTCTTAGTTTAGGGCTCATTTCACTGAACCATATAGGGCTGTCTGTGGGCAAAATAAAAATGTGGGCTTTTTTGAATTAAACTCTTTCTAGAATGTTTTGTTCAGTGGTGGATGGTAAACTGAGGATTTTCAGACTGGGGCGACTGGGCTATAACCCTTCTCATCGTAGATAGAAGAAAAAGATTTAAAAAACGGACTTCTCTTTGAGAGTTCATTCATTGATGTGAACTGGTTTCAGTAAATGCACAAGATGCTCAGTAAGGAGGGGTTTGAGGCCTGAAGGCTTAGGAGCCGCCCGACAGGGTATGAAAGTGCCAGCGAAGGGAGAGAGAGAAGACAGCCAGGCTTACACTTCTTGTAGCTCCAGAGATGAGCATTCCTGGCTGAGGGAACACATGCAGCCCACCAATTTTCAAAATACAGCCTTTGTTCCTTTTTCAGGATAAAAATTAAAGGCTGCTTTCATGTTTCTACCTCTCAAATATGTCAGTTTTTTCAATGACAGTCTTTCATTCAATATAGTAGATAATCTGAATTGTAAGAATATTGTATATTTCCCCATGGGACCAAATTAAGCTATTTGCATTTTGAATGGAATAAAAGGCGCTAAAAACATTTTTTTTCCCCCCCTGAATCATTTTTGGAAGAAGAGGTTGCTCGCCACTGATCTATTTCATGATATTATCTGGGTAAAAGCCACTTTGCCGAAAATACACCTACCTGAATGGAACGATACTAGCATAGAATTCAGCCCAAAGGGTGGGAAATTTAGTGAGAGAGATTTGGGTTCAACCTGACAGCAGCAGCAGCAGCAGCAGCAGCAAAGTCCCCACAACAACAGAGCTAGTCACCAGGAGCAGGTGGCCTCGTGGTCCCAGGCTTCCCATCCCCGGAAACGTGCAGAGGATGCACGCTGCCAGTCCTGGATCAGTGGCGCGTTAGACCGCTCCGTTCTGTTGCGATCCGAGATTCTGTTATTTTAGAGGTTTTCATTTTGCTGTCACTTCAGAATGAGTGCTTTGACTTTCTTGCATTTGAGTAGATGAGGCCGAAGGTTGCTTAGGTTTGAGTTTCTTATGTTTCATGAATTTCTTACTTTTGGAATTTTCTCAGAAAGAATCTGAGAACATTATGATGTTAATTGGACCAGGTTTGCTAATATATTTTAAGAGCGTGTAATCTGGGAATTAAAAAAAAAATTGATCTGAATATTGGATCATAAAACAATAGTCTATATACTTTTTATTTTAAAAATATCATTTTTAAGTCTTGGAATGACACTGCTGTTGATAAATTTGTCCTCCTTTTAAAAAGTAGAGAGGGGCTGCTGAAAGTTGTGTAAAGTGCCCGTATTTTCTACTTATTTGCATAGGTTTTCAAAGACTTTCTATTTTTATTTTCGATTCATTTTCAGATTTCAAGTAGTTTTCCTAAATGTTTAGTTTTGTCTTTATCAGCTTTAGTCCTTAATGGTCTGTAATAAATTCATGTTTCAATGTACTAAGGGCACAGTATTACAAACAACAACAACAAAAGAACAAACAAAAAACCCCTAAGTGAACTCTTTTGTAATATACGTAATTTTTCAATTTATCTATTTTTTAGTTTGGATTTTCTTGCAGCAGAGGTAGAGAGCACTTTTTCTGCCATAAGTCACTGATCCACAGGAAGAATGGATCAAGGTCTACTAAGTACAGAGCAATTTAATTTCTTTAAGAGAGAAAAGCATTCTACTTCTCTGCCTTAAAAGATAAGAACAGGGAACATAAAACTCTATTTAATAAATGCTAGAGATAAAAATTAAGAGAGATTGAGGGTGAAAATAAAGAGGAAAGATAGAGATCACAGAGAGAAACACGTATAAACACGTATACACACACACACACACACACACACACACACAGAAACAAAGGTAAAAATGAAGACCTAGAGTGAGAGTCAGAGACAAAATGGAACAGACACTGAAAGATGAATGTACAGGGACATATACAAGGCTGGTAACCTGGAATCCTTCTTGGAGGCCAGACAGGCAATGGTGTAACATAACGAGAGGTGTGGC
Organism: Phocoena sinus; assembly: GCF_008692025.1. NCBI lineage: Eukaryota > Metazoa > Chordata > Mammalia > Artiodactyla > Phocoenidae > Phocoena > Phocoena sinus. The sequence continues at coordinate 106,860,388 of NC_045768.1, forward strand.
AAATGCGGGGAATTGTGGAGAGCCTGTCCTGCCTAAAGACACTCAAATCCAACAAAACAAAACATTAGGAAATCCTTCTGTGCCCTGCTGGCCACCAGGTTAGACCCCTGGGTTATGAACATCCACAGAAATGAGAGCTAACATTTACTGAGGGCCTACTCTGTGCCAGGCCTTATTTCACGTGCCTTCCTTTTAATGACTATCATCCTCCTAACATCCCTTGGAGGCACGTACTACTGCCATTATTCCCATTTCAAAGGTGAGGAAAGTGAGGCACGAAGAGGTTGGGGACCTACACAGCTGGTACGCGGAGGAGCTAAAGTTTGAACTCAAGGAGTCCGGCTACAGAAAGGGTTATGTACACAAAGGAAAATCCACACAGACCGAGACGTACAATGACACCCATATAGGCCCAGCTGTCAGCCCTGTGCCTTCACCCAGCCTCATAGAAGTGCAGACTTGGAAATGGCAGAGACAAAGAAAGCATCTCGGAGAACACGCAGGAACCTTCGAGCTAGGCTCTCGTGGAATAACATCCCAACATTCTGACTTTTGCCATGCACATAATTTGTATCATGGTTTTAAAATGGTAGGCACTGCTGTATACCTCTTAAAGGTATACAGATAAGTGGGGCCAGGGTAAAGGAGTCACCCCCAGCAAATGCCTGCTTTTTAAACAATTTTATTTTTTGGCTGCGCAGTGTGGCATGTGGAATTGTAGTTCCCTGACCAGGGATCGAACCTATGCCCCCTGTGGTGGAAGTGAGGCGTCTTAACCACTGGACCATCAGGGATGTCCCCCTGCTTTTTAAATTTAAAAAAAATATATATTTTTGATTTGTTTGCCTGTTTTGGCTGAATTTGTTAGAGACGATTAAAAACTTGGCAGCGTGGTTTTTTATGCCAGATGAAAATGGCATTCTAGAGGATCGTCATGGTTGTGTTGTACCCAGCGTGTGGTACACACTCAATAAGTGTTGAATGATCAAATCACAACGATTAGCAGTTCTTTGACCACAGACGCCCTCACAATTTTCAGGATATATTTACATGCGGTATGTACTAATTATTGCAGAAACTTCTTGAGGTAAGCAAGGTAGATGCTGTTATTCCCATTTTACAGATGAGGAAACCAAGACCCTAAGGGCCAAGGGACTTGACCAAGGCTCACAGCTGGGGAGTGATGGAGCTGGTACCCAAGGGCTCTGCCTCTAAATCCAGGTTCTTTCCATGAGGCTTCACTGCTCTTCAGTGATTTAAACTGAAAGACATGGATAAATCTCGAGGAAAAAGCGTTTTCTTCTAGAGTTGTAGCATTTCTGAAAAACATGAAGCTCTGATTTTTTCCCCCTGTCTTGGAAGACGGAATAATAAATATCTGAAGTGTTTAAATTTCCTTAACCCCCTTCAGCCTTTAACTCCCTTTTATTTATTTTTATGTTTTTAAACAATCTGATTTTATTTTTACTATTTAAAAAAAAAATCATTTATTTATTTATTTACTTTTGGTTGTGGTGGGTCTTCGTTGCTGCGTGCCAGCAGCGAGCGGGGGCTACACTTCATCGCGGTGCACGGGCTGCTCATTGCGGTGGCTTCTCTTGTTGCAGAGCACGGGCTCTAGGCACGTGGGCTTCAGTAGTTGTGGCACGCAGGCTCAGTAGTTGTGGCTCACGAGTTTAGTTGCTCCGCGGCATGTGGAATCTTCCCGGACCAGGGCTCGAACCCGTGTACCCTGCATTGGCAGGCGGATTCTTAACCACTGCGCCACCAGGGAAGTCCCCTTTAACCCCTTTTAAGAGGATGTTTAGGATGATGATTTCTCTGTTTATTTTTAATGTCTCACTTTTTATTCCTCTGCAGTTGAAAGAGAGCATTGAATATGATGTTTTCATGCTGTAGAATTTTCCTAGGCTGTTTGATAAGATCTGTTTTATAAAGGTTCACCACCAAAGTCAATTGTAGTAATAGCCACAAGCATTTTAAAGTGATACGGACCAATGCAAATTTTTCTGTTGCACAGTTTTGAAATTATTTTGAGTAGGTGTTGGAAAGCAGCATTATTTTAAAACTATGTTCTTATTTTTCAAAATCTTAATTGAAAATTAAATGTTATTGGGAAGAAAGGAGATATTTACCTTCTTTTTCCTGACCCCCACTCTGCTCTTTTATTTGTTCATCTCTCCTGCAAATTCAGAGAATATTGTTATTTGGAGAGGTGAATATCACACTGGGACATGCTTCAACGCCCCCCCAACTCCCTAAATCAAGGAATTAAGCATTATTTTATCAAAAGAATGATATGAAAGGAAGATTCCCTTTGCCGTAATTTTATTTTGTCCTCTCCTTTCAGGGGAGAGAGGGGCTGCAGCATACTTACTTTTTTTGCTACATCTCCTGTGCATACATGTTTATCCCCATATTATCTGAGACCAACTGAAGAAGGAATGTTTAGAAAAAAGAGAGGAAAGCTAATACAAGTTGAAAGTAAGGTGCTTGCATCTTAATTTTAAGAGAACACAGAAAGCCAAATGCTTTCAGAAAAGGGCCCCTTCGTGGAGTAATTTGCCTGGTATGGCATCAGTTTGTTGTATAATTTCAGCCCTGTTACTATGGAAACCTGCTTTAGTGTAGCAGTGATTGTTAATCAGGATTTGTCGTTATTCCCCTTTCATCAAGAGGCTCTGTATCCTTATGGATTAAATCACAGTTCTCATTGACAATGGCATAGATCAAACATTATTGCCACACATAAAACCCTGGGCCGCTCCCTGTCATTTCCCCCCATTACCGGGAGCCTGCATGCCAGCTGAAGTCTAACTTTTGCAAGGGAATCAAGGCTCCTCTTGGCTCCTGTGCTATCAGCCCTTGTGATAGAATGCCAAGTAGCCGAGGAAGAGGGCTACTTTCATTTAAACTCACCCTGTGTCGATGGGAAAGGCAAGCACCACGTCATGTCTTTGCAAACCCGAGCCTGCAGATATGCAGACCCAGGCAGGAAGTTGTTTCAGGGTGACCGCCGACTTCTTCAATCCTTTTCCTGTGTTTGCCCGCCGTCAGGCACTTAACTGAACTCTTCTTGGAGCAGCCCACTTTCCTTTTCATTGCCATTGATTTTCCGGCATCCTAGCTGCGGCCTTGCTTAGGAAGACTGTGTCAGGATGGGGAGGCCAAGCTGCTACCCCAGTTACTATGGCTGTTCTGTGGTAAACACCGGAGAACCCCGTGAGGCTGTGGAGTGACCTCTGCCCTTCCCACTGTGGAGAGCTGGGCGATGACATTATCTGGATGGGGAAGTTCACAGCCCTAAGGTAGAGTGCCCAACTTTAGGAGTGCCAGGTGGCTACCATCCCTGGGCAAGTCAGCTTGCAGGAATGTGGGAATGACAGAGCTCTAGCTACCCGTTGTTCTGGTTTCAGAGCCCTCACCAGCCACTGTGTGCCTTCTGATTGATAATTGATTTGTTTGGGAGCAAGAACCTTTCAACTGTGCTGGTTCACATGTAGCCCCCAGAGCCAGTCTGCCTGGGTTCCATTTCTGGCCCTCCCATTTACTAGCTGTGTGGTCTCGGTAAGCTTTTTAACCTCTCTGAGCTTCCGTGTGTAAAATGAGGATAATAACAGCACCTCCCCCATGATCATGAGGATTAAATAAGCTAATGTTTGCACGGCGCTCAGACTAGCAACTGGCACGTCATGAGTGCTGAATAGATGTTTGTACATAAACGGAAAAGAAACAACATTGTGCTTATGTGTATTCAAAATATATTCCAGATCAGATTATCCAAATATTAGTAAGGTGTTGAAAACAGGGCTCCCCTCCCCCTCTCCACTCATCCCCCACTTCCCGCACCCTGCTTTCTCTCTTTCATCTCTGCAATGTGCCCATCCCCCAAGTATAATTCTGATTGGCTAAATTAATTCTGCAGCATCCTGCTGTGAATAATTATGTTGATCCAGTATGTATTCTGATGCCTTTTTTTCCCCCTTAGCCTAAATTATAATGTGACAATTGCAGCTCACAGCTGGCTCATCAGAGGTGGGCAGTTTGGGAATTGGCGCATCTGAATACGCTTCTCTGTTAACCCTCTGCCTTGATTGCTTAAGACAAGACATATGTAAACCCCATGATTATTGCCATTTGTTTGGACTTTGCAAAGGCTCTGCCTTCAAACATAAAGCTGCTAGGTTTGTTTTGGGGGAGGTGGGCATGTAGACGTCCCCTCCCTCTTTCCCCTTCCCCCCTTTCCCTTTCAGACAATAAATAGCTGTCAGGCTGATGTCAAGGATGAAATTATAGGTGCACATGAGGCCTTGATTACATTGTTTTGGAGAGATTGCCATTAGCATACTGAAATGAAGTCTAATTTTTCACTGACGGAGCTGAGTCAAAACTCAAGTGACAGAGGCAGGGCAGACAGTGTGAGAGAAGAAAGATCCAGTCTGAGCTCCTGTTCCACTTTGCCGGGGGGGGGGGGGCTTCTCCTTATGGGAGCAAACAATAAACACAAAACAGTTAGTATGAAAAACATCTCTTTGGAAAAGTAAGGCTGGCTGATCAAGGACGAAATGAGACATTTGGGTTAGATAAGGTTCTCTGTGAAATTACCGTGTGTGATTTTCAAGTGTATTTAACCCATTTTAAGGCAGCGTTGAGATTATCCAGTCAGCCTGTGTGTTAGCTGAAGAATGTACCGTCTTGATGTTTTATTTTGCTTGCTGCCCGCGTAATCCATTTCATCCTGCTACAGTCCCCATGCACGCATCCTCTGAACACGAACGCTTATGAGCACCCGATCTGCAGGGTGAGTGCCCTTGCTGTACTTTTGCCGTTTTTATCCATTCTGATGATGTGAACACGAGGCTTGTTCGTTTTCAAAATCCTTTATTTAAAGAAAAGTTCTTTGCTTGTGGTTTCCCTGAGATGTTTGAAGGACTGGTGCCTCATCTGAGGGTAGATTAATCATTATATGTGTTTTATTATCAGTGTCCCTGCTCACTGTGGTGCAATTTTTTTTGTTTTATTTATTTGTTTTTGAATTTTATTTATTTAATTTTATACAGCAGGTTCTTATTAGTTATCTATTTTATACACACCAGTGTATACATGTCAATCCCAATCTCCCAATTCGTCCCACCACGACCACCCCGCCCACTACTTTCCCCGGTTGGTGTCCGTACGTTTGTTCTCTACGTCTGTGTCTCTATTTCTGCCCTGCAAACCGGTTCCTCTGTACCATTTTTCTGGGTTCCCAGTGTGGTGCAAATTTAAAAATCATACACACACATATAAACCATGTGCATGTAAGTCTGTGCGTATAAAGATTGTGGCATTGTAACTGGAAAGGTTATTCCATACCATTGTTTCATTATTACTGTTATTAAAGGAAAAGAAATGGAGATTTAGTGTGGATGGGAGAAAGAAGACGGTGTTCTTCAATTTGAAATCCTGTAACAGTGGAGAAAGTGTGTAGACAGACCGTATTTTTATTTATTTGGAATATGTATTTTAAGTGCCCATCAACTGCAAGACACTGTGCTGTAATTCTTACTGTGGGGTTCAGAGGTGGATTAGAAATGGTTCCTGCGGTTCTGGAACATGTGGTCTAGACGGGAGGAGAATGCTTTTGCCCACATAGCTCTAGTGGAGCCAAGAATAGTGGGGCTGGAGAGGAAGAACTGAGGTTTGCTTTGCGACCTGCTGTTCAGGCGATGCCAAAGTAAATTGAAGAAGAGGAGGAATCAATGAAGGTTTAATGGAGGAGATTGAATTAGAAGTATGGGGGGAATTTTAAATAGAGAAATGGAAGAAAAACCCCCCAAGCAGAGTGAAACATGTAAACTGGTGAGAGGTCTTGGTCTGGTGAGAGGTCTGGCTATGCTTTTGCGTCACTGGAGAACTAGTAATACTGCCAGAACATGGATGGACCTAGAGATGATCATACTAAGTGAAGTAAGTCAGAGAAAGACAAATATCATATGATATCGCTTATATGTGGAATCTAAAATATGACACAAATGAACTTATTTACAAAACAGAAATAGACTCACAGACGTAGAAAACAAACTTATGGTTACCAAAGGGGAAAGAGGGGGCAGGGATAAATTGGGAATTTCAGATTAACAGATATGCGCTATTATATATAAAATAAATAGACAAGGGGACTTCCCTGGTGATCCAGTGGTTAAGACTTCGCCTTCCAACGCTGTGGGTGCAGGTTCCATCCCTGGTTGGGGAGCTAAGATCCTACGTGCCTCGCGGCCAAAAAAACCAAAACACGAAACAGAAGCAGTATTGTAACAAATTCAATAAAGACTTCAGAAATGGTCCACACCAAAAAAACCCCAAAAAACAATAGACAACTAGAACCTACTGTATAGCACAGGGAACTATATTCAGTATATTGTAATAACCTATAATGGAAAAGAATCTTAAAAAGAATATATGTATGTAAAATGAAAAGACTGCTGCCTGAAATCTGTAGAGACAGAAGTCTAGAAAGTAGATTAGAGGCTGCCTAGGGCAGGGGGAGCTGGGGAAAAGGGGGAGTAATTACAAACGGATATGGGGGTTCTTTTCGAGGTGATGAAAATGTCCAAAAATGGTTGGATGTTTGCACAAATCACTAAAAAAAATCGAATTGTGTACTTTAAATGGATCAATTGTATAGTATGTGAATTATAGCTCACTAAAGTTGTCCTAAAAAGTAACTGCAGCCTGGTTCCCATGCTGGACCAATGAGCTCAGAAAGTCGGACGTGGCGGGTCCTCAGATGACTGTGTCAGGTCCCCCTGGGTAGGGTAGACAGAGGAGCTAGCCACTGGGGGTGCAGGCTGGAAGGCTGGGTGGGCTTATCCTAGAGAGCCTTGCAGGTCCTGCTGAAAGGTTTGTATTTCTACCAGCCAGAAGGAACCATTTGACAGTTTTGAAGTAGGGCCTTGGTGCCTTTAGACTGTTCTTTCAAAAGCTGCTCACAGATGTGTGGAGGATGATTTCTGGAAGTTGGGAAGCCAGCTGAGGCTATTTTAGCTTGCCAGCAGAGAAGCTCAGCAACCCTCACCTGAGCGAGGTGGGAGAGAGGCTCTGAGGGATGCGCAGTTTTCCAGGCTGTGTTTCTGGAGGGACTGGGGAACCAGGCCAGACAAAGAGGTGGAGGTACAGGGAGGGGCAGGTTTGCAAGAGAGGACACGCAGAGCTTTGCATATGCTGGACTCTAGGGAACAGCAGTCCATCCACAGCAAATGCTCCACGAAAAGTTGGAAATATGGCTGTGACCCCAGAGAAGAGGCTGGTCACAGAGAGTTGGGAGTCTGCAGACAGGGGCCTTGGACCATCTGCTTCCACAGTGACTCACTCACCTGGCTGTGGGCAGGAGGACCTAGCCCCTCACTACGGAGGCCTCGCCCTTGGCTGCCTCGCCCTTGGCGTGTCCTCACAGCATGGCAGCTGGCTCCCCCCAGAGCGAGCGACCCACGATCCAACAAGCAACCGAGCGAGGTAGAAGTAAGTCACATTGTCTTTAGTGACCTGGTCTTGGAAGTGACACTCCATCGTTTCTGCAGGTTGCTGTTGTTCACACAGACCAACTGTGATGTGCGGTCGGAGGGGACTGCAGAAGGTGTGAGAACCAGGGGCCGCTGGGAGCCCCCCTGGTCTGGCTACCGCACTCCGATTCCCTGACAGTTGTAAAAGGAACAGCGTGGTCACCGACACTGAAAGCTGTGTGATGAGAAGGTCCCTCAGGTGTCAGGCAGGTACCAGCTCAGTGCAAGGAAGCCTGTGCTTCCAGGGGGCAACTCTATGTACAGAGGCGGGAAAATAAAATGAACAGGGCCCCGTCTCTCTGGACTGTCGCTCCTGGGAGTTTATTGTCCCCCAACTCTGAAGGGCTAGCAGGGCAGAGCAGAGATTCCGGACCTCAACAGTTGTCCCCAGTGACCGGCCACGATGCACAGCTCCAAACGGAAGAAAAATAACTTTGGAGAGACTGGAAAAGGAAGTAAGTTCTTCCATTGTCTGAAGTATTGCCACCAGTACCTGTCCGTTTTGCCACATTGCAAAGTGACTGCCACTAAAAACGCTGCCATAGCGGCTGCCAGGAAAGGCTGCGTGAGTGACCCCAGGCCGACGTCAGATCTAAGCCTGGTGGACTAGGGTGGGAGTGGACAGAATGAATCTTTTCAGCTCTGTGTGGCATGTCCAGTTTTATCCCATGAAGCTGGAAAGGAGAAGTTCTTTTAGAATATGGGTTACAGATTCATTTCTGGGGACATAGGGATGAGATGAGCCTTCTTAAATGGTGTGGCCTCTGATCCTTTAAAATGTATGTGAAAACTTACCCTTAGTGAAATTCACCCTATTTTTTTTTTTTTTTTTTTTTACTTTCTATAGATGTTTATTCTACTTCAAGTAACAAAGCTATGAAGTTCCATGTTGAAATTCACCCTCTTTTAATTTTGGGGTTAGGGCCAAAGAGTTTGTTTTTATTCAGAAATGAAAAATGTTGCTTTTAAAATTGACAGTAGGAATTTATTTGTATTTAAAAAGTAGTGGGGACTTCCCTGGTGGTGCAGTGGTTAAGAATCCGCCTGCCAATGCAGGGAACATGGATTCGAGCCCTGGTCCGGGAAGATCGCACATGCTATGGAGCAACTAAGCCCGTGCGCCACAACTACTGAGCCCACGTGCTGCAACTACTGAAGCCCGCACACCTAGAGCCCACGTTCCACAACAAGAGAAGCCACTGCAATGAGAAGCCCGCGCACCGCAACGAAGAGCAGCCCCCACTTGCCGCAACTAGAGAAAGCCCGCACGCAGCAACAAAGACCCAACACAGCAATAAATAAATAAAAATTTAAAAAAATAGTTGTAAATGGAAAAGGGAGAAAGATAAGAGTGGGTCTCAGAGAGACGGGACACGGCGCAGTGAGGAGCTGGGGGCGGGGGTGTCCAGGAGTGCATTCGTCTTTGTAAATTGTTGTTTACATTACCTCTGTCCTGTCTGCCTTCCTAGACCCCCAGGTCCCCTTTGGTCCCTCTCCTCAACGAAAGGAGATCTCACCTTCACTGCCACATGAACACCTCTCTAGTACTCGCTAATTTCCATTTTTTATAAAGAGAGAGGAAGGCTCAGAAACTTTGAGTAGGCTAACATTTTAATACCATTGTTTGGTTTTCATTGTGATGTAGCTACGTTCTGTTGTGGTTAGTGAGACCGGCTTTCTGTTTCTGGTCATGGTGAGGAATTCTCTTTGGAAGATAAATGTGTATACATCTCAAAAGTGGTTTACGTGACAGGTATCACATAAATAATATTACAGCCGGCAGAAATCATGAAGGTGGCAGTGAAATGACTGAAATTTGGGAAGCACCCCCTTAGAGCCTGTTAGTTTGGCTTCATTCGTTGAGTCACAAACGGGTTGTCCCAGTTGTGTTGTGTTGTCTGCCACAACAAAATATCACAGAATGGGAGGCTTAAACACCAAACATTGATTCCTCACAGCTCTGGAGGCTGGGAATTCCAAGGTCAGGGTGCTGGCATGGTCTGGATCTTGGTGATGGCCCTCTTCTGGTTTGCAGACGGCCGCCTTCTCACTGTGTCCTTACATGGTGCAGAATGAGCACTGGTCTCTTCCTCTTTAAAAGACACTCATCCCATCCTGGGGGGCCCCACCCTCAGGGCCTCATCTAAACCAAATCACGTCCCAAAGGCCGTACCAACTAATACCATCACACTGGGGGCTGGGGCTTCAACATATGAATTTGGGGGGAATGCAGACATTCAGTTTATAGGACGGGGGTCGTGGTATCTTTGTGTCATGGGAAATGGCACTCTGTAAGGAGCACTGGGGTTGGTGTCATCACATCTTAAGTGTGTGGCTACTGACAGATCATTCAGCCTCACTTTCCATGTCTCTAAAATGGTATCACGACACCTGTTCAGGACTGTTTGAGGCACAAATGAAATAACACTTGTGCAGCTTGCATCACTTAAGGCTGGTAAAATGCCCCTCTATTAAACTTGTTTTTTTTCATATATGCAAGATGACTGTTAGAATAAGCTATTTTGTATTTTTAGAGAAGTTTGGAAAATATTTAAAAATACATTTTAGACCTAAAATCTAAATCTAAGATACATTATGGAGTGATATCAAATTGCCATATTATAGTTTCGTCTTCTTGATTTTCAGATGATACTACTGATACCCGGATCTGACTCCTTTTCATGTAACTTAAGAGTTATGGACTCCCTTCCTACCCCTCCCCCTGGCTTTTTCTGTGGTTCACTTTTCATTCTGGCCAATCATGTTCCCTTCCCCCCCAGTCCTTAACTTTATTAAACTAGGAATTTACTCACGCTTGCTCACTTGTTTTATTTTTATGTTGGAGAAGCAGTGAGTCCGGGATTGGGGCGTTCCTAAAATGTGTTTGTGTGCAACCTGGGCTGCTGTGGCCTGGGAGCGGGCAGGCCACCCTTTCTCTGCTCTGCGGAGGGTGACGGTTGGACACTGGTCTGCACCAGTAAAGGGTGTCACTCCTTTCTTCCAGCTCGGCTGCCTTTGAGTTCCCACCCTGTGCTGAGAGAGGGGAGGAATGAAGGTAGAGAGACGGACCCAGGCGCAGGCTCAGGGCAGTTTCTCTGCTAGTGTCTGGCTGCCCCTCGGGAGATGCAGCAACAACCTTTTCAGTGCTCATGAGTTGGGGGAGCCCACCACATACCTGGGACTACCAGGTATTTCTGGAACCCAGTGGGCGAAGGTGACAGGGCGGTGTCTCCCAGGAGACCTCAGTCTGTAACAGCAATTTTGTTGATGGACAGACAGGCGGGATGTTAACACTGAGCCCATAGTATTCATGATTGTTTCTCATGAGTTGGGGATTTCTTTTTTTTTTTTTTTTTTTTTTTTGGTAAGGAGAGCAGTTTAAAAGAAAACACTGAGGTTTTTGCCACCTTCTTCTGTTATTTTACTCAGCCCATTGGTAAGTGCTGTTTTTCTACTGAATGTAGTTAAACCACTATGGGAGGCTTTCCCACTCTTGGATTATGATTACTCTGCTTGGCTGGGGAAGGAGCACCCTAACGATAGAGGAATGCTTTAATACAAACGTTCAGTTTGATACTGTGGGAATGTCGAGAGCCAACGGAAATGCAGAAAAGCTCTCCGAGTGAGTAATCGGCAAAGAGGGAAAAATGGAGCTCGATGGGGCTTTTAGGATGTCCAAGGCTTCTCAAAGCTCCATTCAAATCCAAGCGAGCGGATGACACAGAGATGTTGTTAATTACATCTGTGAAGGAAGTGAAACAGTGCGACCAGCTCAGAGCAAAGACCAAAGCAACCTTAGAGAGAAAATCAGTCTTTCATATTTGTACAAATATGTGTACTTCAATGATAATTACCATAGTCATTGTTTACTATTGCTACACTATATTAATTATCTATTCAATGATAATTAAATACAGACTTCTAAACATCATCCCTAAACAAATTACCTTTTATCAATTGAAACAAACCAATTAAAAATTTCAAAATGCAACCATGTAATCAACAGCTTAATACATGTTAATTATGACCAAAATTTCAATTAATACGTTAATATATGACCTCAAATCTCTGGAAACAAACAACAAAAAAAGCAGCCTCACATAGCAATTATGGCCCAGTTTGACTGACAGATATCTGTGAGTTTGTTTTTGTGTCTGGCTTGGTAATTTGACTTATATCAAAAAAAGCCCGCCTGTTCTCTGCTCTATTCTGAAGCCACTGCATAAAAAGCTCGCAGGGTTAGAAAACACAACTCTCTTCTCTTCAGGCCCTGCATCCTGTCTTCCCGGCACTTGCACTGACAGTTGTGTCTTCAGAGCATAGTTTCAGCTGCCCCAGGAACCCACGGAGGGGGTAGCGCAGGCTGTGATCTCTTCATTTTTCAGATGAGTAAGGTGTGGAATGGACAGGTTCATGGCAGTACCTGAACACGCTGGTGTAGGTGATGTCAGCGAGCCTTCGCTAGCGTGTTCATGTGTGACATTGCAGGGCAGAGAGGGGGAAAAGACATGGTTGGGAATGCATTGCATGCTGTTTGTTCCTGTTGGGAGCCGCCATGAGGAAGGTTAGAAGAGGTAGGAATCACGCATGGCAGCTTCTGAGGGTCTCAGGAAGGGCCTCGTGAAAGAGGCTGATGGATGGAAAGGGTTTGGACAGGAACAGATGAGGAATGGAGAACATCCTAGCAGAAGGAAAGATTGGATCAGGATACAAGTTTGACTGGAGCTTACAATCGTTGGAAGAAAAGCAGTGATGAGATAAGTTTGCCTGGGAAGATGAACATATCAATCTTATTTCTTTTTCTGCATGTGCCACTTGATGAGAAAGCCTGAAGTCAAGGATGAGGTCACTTAAAGGGTTACCTGGCCTTGGGACTTCCCTGGGGGCGCAGTGGTTGAGAATCCGCCTGCCAATGCAGGGCACACGGGTTTGAGCCCTGGTCTGGGAAGATCCCACATGCCGTGGAGCAGTTAAGCCTGTGTGCCACAACTACTGAGCCTGCGCTCTAGAGCCCGTGAGCCACAACTACTGAGCCCGTGTGCCACAACTATTGAAGCCCACGTGCCTAGAGCCTGTGCTCTGCAACAAGAGAAGCAACTGCAATGAGAAGCCCGTGCACCGCAACAAAGAGTAACCCCCGCTCGCCGCAACTAGAGAAAGCTTGTGCGCAGCCATGAAGACCCAACAGCGAAGACCCCATGCAGCCAAAAATAAATAAATAAATAAGTTTATTAAAAAAAAAAGTTTACCTGGCCTTTTTATCTGACTTAAAATGTGTTAACACAACTACACAGCATCAGTGTCCCATCATTTGCCCCCTATTTCCTTGGTTTCTTATGACCAATTTATTGTGAGACTATGTTTTATTCAAAAGAAATCTGGGGGTGCTCCTAAAATAGTTCTTTTAGTATGTACATACTTCCACTCTGAAACATGGCTCACTTAACCGCACTGGCAATCTTATTATGTGAAGTTAAATTGTGAGCATATTTTTTTGTGTATTGAAGTGGAAAATCCCCCTGGAAATTCAGCAAATTGGACTTTAGCTTGAATAGGATAGATGAAGAATAGAACTCACTATGTGTAAATAAGTGTATATATGTGTGTGTATAAAATGTTATATACATACACACACACACAAACATATGCATACATAGGTGTATGTAAATAAAAGAAATAAAATTGGATTGAGTCACAAAAGTATAAATATGTCAAATATAAACTCTATTAGAGAAGGAGTTTGTTTTTATGACTCAGAAGGGAGGTGTAATAAAGAAGTATTTTTAAGACCAAGAACTAGTGTGTGTCAATTTCTTTTTGCTCAGTTCCTCGTCTTCTTGACAGGAAGATGAGTCACTGGATTTAAATCATAAGGCTGTGAAGAATGCTGGGGCGAGCTTATTTCAGGCTGGATGTTTGAGTGGATTTGGGAATCATCAAAACAAATATTTCTCCTCAGTTTTTCAGATTCTGTGCATCTCCTGCTGAGTACAGAAGTATCTTTAAAAAAATTAATAAAGAGATCATGCCATCTGTACATTCTAAAGGACGTTGTTAATGATGAGTGGAGGAATGTGAACACCCACTTTCGTAGCAGCATATTATTCATTGTGGCCAAAAGGTGGCAATGCCCAGGTGTCCATTGAGCAGATCTGTACATACGATGGTATATTATTCAGTCTGAAAGAGGAGGGACATATTGATGTATGCTACAACATGGATGAACCGTGAGGACATTATGCTCAGTGAAATAAGCCAGTCACAAAAGGATAGATATTAGATGATTCTACTTTTTTTTTTTTTTTTTGCGGTACGCAGGCCTCTCACTGTGTGGCCTCTCCCGTGTGGAGCACAGGCTCCGGACGCACAGGCTCAGTGGCCATGGCTCACGGGCCCAGCCGCTCCGCGGCATGTGGGATCTTCCCGGGCCGGGGCACGAACCCATGTCCCCTGCATTGGCAGGCAGATTCTCAACCACTGCGCCACCAGGGAAGCCCTCTTTTCCCCTTTTTAAGGCATAAGACCAACAGTTGGGTAGACATCTAGTAATGATTTTTTTGGCTGAAAGTTACGGTTTTGATGTTGGTCACTTCCCAAAGCGACAGCAGCCGGTAGCACCAGTGAGGATATTTCGCACTGTCAGAGAAGCACACGAAATGCGTTGCCTGCTCTTCCATACTGTAGAGTGTGCTATTGTTGCTAAACATCCTTCTGGAGGAAGCAAGCGGAACAGACTTAGAAAAAATTCGAGAAAGGGCATGAAATTGGTTTTTGAATCTTGTATTCTCAATTGCAATCTAAAATTCATTTTTTTTAGGATCAAGGTTTTAGGATGTTTCTTGTTGATGTCACTAGTTAAAAATTAGGTTTAACACCATACAGAAGGAACACAGCAATGGTGTTTTGACCATTTTCATGTGGGTAGTCAATGCCTTGTAGTCAGAGTTTAAATCAAAACTACTATGGTTTTGACCTAAGAAATCTGTACTTTCAGAGGTAGTCATGGAAGAGACGAAATAATAGTCTGGGATCCTCAACTCATATTATAGGTTTTATTTGTTGGAAGTAGAATGCAAGGAAGGTTAGGACCTGATCTTGAGGAATGAGAAATGGTCAGAGCCCACTCATTAATTAAATCTGTATGGGTGGGGACACATGCTTTCCAGCCTTGCAGAGGAGTAGCTGTGTTACCAAGGTCACAGTAGATGTGACCACCCAATTAAAAGCACTAGTTATCAAGATGTTACCAAAATGTGCTTCAATAAGATGTAAACCTCAAGGCTGTGTTTATGTTTTATAGGAACAATAAATTCCCATTTTAAATAGAACAGTTTCACTTATTTCTTGTGAAAGAATGTTAAAGCATGGGTCAGACTTATTAACTGTTTGAAGGTCATCTTAAGAAAATTACTTGTGTATCGAAAAGAGTTTTAATATTTTTCTTGGGAATAGTGATCTATTGTTTCGATGGAAATTGGAACCATGGTCTTTAAAAGCTCTGTAATGTTGACTCACAAAAGCTTAACATTACCTATTTAAATATCACAGGTACTGTAAAACAATGTGAAAGCTAATTTTCATAGAGTTTGATTCTTATATGTATATATGTATTGGTACTATCTTAAATTCATATTTTGAGAGAACAAGGTAATTTTATGATTAGTAGAATCATTGAAAAGATCTTTTTATCCCAAGCTTGCCAAAGAGCCCTATATTTAAAGAATTATACCCACACTGGATGCAGTTTAATGACAAAAGGACTTCTGTTGGTAGGGATATTGGTGATGAAATTCTGAAACTATCATGGGTTTGTTTAGGAGAGAGCAAATGAGTAAATGTACTGATATGCTGGAAACCAGAATTTCTGCTGCAGATGAGGGAGGGACACAAATATGGAGAAGGGGGAATGTAAGGAAGGGTCTCATGGTATTGGATTTGAGTTGAAAGTATCAGTATGAACTCATGTTAGACAGACCGACAGACAGACAGACAGACAGACAGACACACACAGAGCTGTAGCTACTGAAAGAGCCTAGAAACCATGTCATGCCAGTAGTAATGAGCATCTCTAATGCCTGGGTCTTGGTTTCTAAATCCATATTCCACTGAAAGAAACCACGGGAGAGAATGCAAGCCTGAGATATTTGGTTGTTCCAGAGGCAAGAAAGTGCTGAAAGACTAGTGAGGTCATGTCAAGGGACCAGCCGAAAGGGACCCTCAGGAGCCAAACTTGGGACCATTTCAGTATCCAAAAATGTTTTGATGGTCCTGGATTCTAACACATTACATTTGTAAAAAACAAACCCATGAGTTAGCAGTGATGAGAGAGGAGCAGGAAGGTGGGAGTAAGGAGAAGCTCTACTTAGAGAGGAAGGTTAGTTAACAAATATAGAAGGGATTATAGAATTGAAAAAAATCATCATTTTGTAACACCAGTGTCATCACTGACTCAGGATGGATGCTAACACTGCTGGAAGAAAGGTCGTTGATGTTGAAGAACAGCGTGTTCCCGTGTCCTCCACGGAGTACTTAAGAGAACAATGTGCCTTTGAAGTGGAGAGACTGGCTGTCAGCACCTTAACCAGCTGGTCAGGCTTGACATCGCGAATAGTGAGAGCCCTGATGTGATAGAGTGGGGGGTACACGACTGCCGCAGGACTGGCCTGGGCCCCTTTAACGATTTAATGTCCTGAAGGACAGAGGGAAGTGCAGGAGCTGTTTTAGATCAGGGAGACTGAAGAGAGATAACAGCCAACAGCAGTGAATGAAACTTGGTTGGATTCTGGATCAAACAAACAAAATAGCTATAAAGGACATCTTTGAGACAGTTGGGGAAATTTGAGTATGAACTTTATATTGGATGATGATAGTGAGTGAATGTTCACTCTTTAAAAGTTGTGGTTAGATGGGAGAAGGTCCTTGTTCTTGAAGGATGACTGTTGAAGTAAATAGGGTGAAATTTCATAATGTCTTAAGCCCAATTTTGGATCATTTAGCCCAAGGAAAACGTGTATATATTCATATGAGAGAGAGAGACAGAGACAGAGAGAGACAGAGAGGGGCAGGGGGAGAGAGGAGGTTTGCCAGGATGTGAATAGCTGATGAATCTGGGTGAGGAGTGTGTGTTTAATGTACTATTGTTTCAGCATTTCTAGTTCTGTTACTAATGGTGTGACCCGGGGGCCTTAGTCTTCTTGAATATAATCATTGGTTGGTCTAGTTGATATCTCAGTTGGTTCAAGGAATTAAGATAGCATCATGACACTTTCAAAGAAGTTTTAAAAAGATCACTGTGGCAGAAATAAGGATTGGGGGCAGGGATGATAAGGAGGGCTTGGGAGGAGAGTCATGGGAGACGGCTGCAGAGAGAGGCGGGGCTAGGTTATTAGGGGTCTGTCAGCCATCTCAGAAGTTCCAACTTAATTATAAGGGCAAGTAAAAGTTCTTGTAAGGTGTGTTGTCTTTTTTCACTTCAAAAATTTGAGAGCAATTCTCTAATATCACCAAATATTAGAGTCAGTGTCAAATTTCCCTCACACTTTCTTCAAATCAGGATCTAAAGAAGGTTCATACATTACAGTTGGTGAGCAAGTCTCTCTCTCTCCCGTTCCCTCCCTCCCTCTTTTTAATAACAGCTTTATTGAGATATAATTCATATACCATACAGTTCACCTATTTAAAGTGTACAGTAGTGGTTTTTAGTATAGTCACACAGGTGTGCAACCATCACTATAGTCAGTTTTAGAACATTTTTCATCACCCCCAAAAGAAACCCTGCACCTGTCAACAGTCATTCCTTATTCCGTCTCAGATCTCCCCCAGCCCTAGGCAAATGCCAGTCTACTTTCTGTCACTATGGATTTGTTTTCTGTGGACATTTCATATAAATGAAATCATATAATATGTGGTCTTTCGGCTTCTCTCACTTAGCATAAATTTTCACAGCTTGTCCTTGCAGTAGCATATATCAGTGCTTCACTCCTTCTTATTGCTGAGTGATATTCCTTTGTACGGATATACTGCATTTTATTTATCCACTCATCAGTTGATGGACATTTGAGTTGTTTCTACTTTTTGTGTATTATGAATAATACTGCTGCAATCACTCATGTACAGGTTTTTGTGTCTTAAAGTTGTTTTAATTTCTCTTGGGTAAATATCTCAGAATGGAATTGCTGGGTTATGTGGTAACTATGTTTATTAAACTTTTTGAGGCATTGCCGGACTATTTTTTTTTTTTAAGTCTGCTTACCCCTGCACCATTTTACAGTCCCACCAGCAGTGTGTTCCATCAGCAGAGGGGTCCAATTTCTCCACACCCTCCCCCAACATTTATTATTATCTGTCTTTTTTTTTAAAGCCATCTGGTGGGTGTGAAGTGGTACCTCTCTGCAGTTTTGATTTGCATTTCCCCCGATGGTCCCTCGGAGGGTTTTAAGTGGTGGAGTGGCATTATCTGATATGGAAATTAGAATGTTCACTCTCACTGCGTTGTAGAAGATGGGTTAGAGGGGTAGAGGAGATAAGCAGGTGAAGCAAGCCAGGAGACAGACCAAGCTAGTGAAAGTGAGGACGGTGGGAAGTGCATGGATTACAGGGTTAAGAAGTACAGGAATTTGGGATTGGTTGGATGTGGGACTGGGGAATGCTTGCAATTGGATTCTCCTGCCTGGGCAACTGGGTGGAGTGTGATGGCATCCGTTTATGGTAGGGACAGAGCATGGTGGTGAGGGGAAAGCGGTGGATGGCTTGAGTTTGAGGGACAGTGGTTACTGTTGGCAGAGCAGACCAGGAGCGCTCTCTGGGCTGGACATATGCACTTGGGAATTGTTGTTTTTCAGAAGTAACTCAGGACTTGGGAGTGGATGAGATTGTGAGAATGAGAAGAGGCCAGGGTTTGGACCGAGTGTGTTGTTCTAGAAACACAGAAGGGAAGGGAAGGAACATTTCAAGATGGAGCGAGTGGTCAGTACCCTTCAATGGTCGAATGAAAGCAATGACGATTAGGGCCTTCCCCGGTGGTCCAGTGGTTAAGACTCCGCCTTCCAATGCAGGGGGCGTGGGTTCTATCCCTGGTCATGGAACTAAGATCCCACAAGCTGCAGGGTGCAGCCAAAAAAAGAAATGACAATTAAGAATCCACTGGATTTAGCACCAAGAAAGTTGGTGGGTGTTATTTGAGTGATTAAGGAGAGGGAAGGCGAGGAGTAGCCTGGGGTGTTAGTGTAAGCACAGCAGGGAGTGTAGTGAGACAAGCCCTTTGGAGAACTTGGCTTTGAATGAAGGAAAAACAGAAGCTGCAGCTGGAAGGAGGTGGGTTAGTTTCTTTTTAAGTTGGGGTTTGTTGGCAAATCAGTTGATAAGCTGATGGGAAGAATCTAGCAATGAGGGAGCCGCTGAAGATACAGGAGAAGGCACCATCCATTGAGATGGGCCCAAGGGAAGGGAAGGGGGTGGGTGGCATCCAGCACCCCGGTGTTCTGAGGCAGCAGGAAGGTGCCTTTCATTGTCACAGTTTAACCAGCAACCACAAATGTTTTGCTTTGGCATACATGTAGGCTATACTGGTCGTATAAACTACTAAGTGTTTCAAATGGTGGGCGTCTGAGTATGCTGAAAGCTACTGTCTTGACAACTCAGATTAGCTGATTTCCTGCGGTGAAGCAGGTGAATCTCCTATACAAACTAGCTCCATAATCTCAGTGCAACACTATTTAACTAAATCCTTTTTATAAAAATGGAAGCTGAAGAGATGCTCTTCATTAGAAATTGAAATGAAATCTAAAGTATGCACTCAAATAGGAGGAGTCTTTCTTTTTTCTACCCCAAAATATTTGTTCTGCCTGGAGCATTTCAAATGAATTTGACAAAATTTGTGATGTATCTACTATATGGTTAAGGAAGTGCAAGGGAAACTGGAGGTGTGAGACCCTTTCCTTACCCTCAAGGACGGGAGATGTGGAAAGGAGAGTAAGGCATTGTCTGTGCCAGGCCCCAGTCCTTGATGCTGGAGTACAGCAGTGACAAGGACAGGATGCCTACCTTCAGAGGTCCACAGCATTCTAATGGGAGGGAGGGAGGGAGGGAAAGAGAGAAGGGGGGGAGGGAGAGATACAATTATGGCTTGGCAACACAGCATCTATCAAAATTCATTATTCATTTAATTAATATTAATTGAGTGTCCACTCTGTTCCAGGTGCTGTTGTATAAGTACTGGGAATCCAGCAGGGAATAAAAGATTAAAAATTCTGCCACCATGGATTTTATATTCATCTGGGTTGGGGGCACCAGACTACAAACATTAGGTAAATTACCTATTATGTTAGAAGGTTATAAAACAAGGAAAACCTAAAATCATAAGAGTGGGATTGTGCTGCGGTATAGTTGGGGGGTGGTACAGTTTTAAATAGGATGGCCAGATGAGAAGATGAGGCATTTGAGCAAAGACTTGAAGGTAGTAGGAGAGAGTGTCATGTGGGTATGTAAGGGAAGGGCATTCTAGTCATAGAGAATGTCAGTGCAAAGGTCCTGAGGCAGGATTATGCCCAGTATGTTCAGGGAACAGTCAGAAGGCCAGTGTGGCTGGAGAGAGTGAGGGAAAGGTAGAGTAGTGGGAGATGAGTTCAAAGAGGGAGATGCCAGGAGTTGGGTGGGGGAGGGATGGGGCCTGGTTATGTTGGCTACTGAAGGCCATTGTAAGGATTTTGGTGTCCACTCTGAGATAGGAACTTACTGGAGGGTTTGACCCAAGGAGTGACAGGATATGACTCAATGGCTTGAAAGTATCCCCCTGGCTATTGTATTGAGAATTTACTGAACTAGAGATGGCAGAGGTGGTATCAGGGTGACCAGCTGGGAGACTAGAGCAGTCATTCCGGTAAGAGGTGATGGTGGCTTGGGCTGCTGTGGTGAGTACTGGTTGGATCCTGGATTTATTGTGAAGGTACAGCCAATGGGATTTTTTGACAGATTGGTTGTGGGGTTGAGACCCAAGGGAGGAGTCAAGAATGACCCTTGGTTGGTCGCCTGATCCAGGGGAAGGAGAGTGGCAGTGTTAATGAGTGAGGATGGCTACCGACCTGGAGGCTTGGGTGGAGGCTCGGGTCTGTAAGATTCCGATGACTGTTACGAGACCTAAGTGAGGATTCTGAGCCAGGGGTGTGGACTGAGTAGTCAGC
The DNA here is from genome assembly GCF_008692025.1 of Phocoena sinus. Classification (NCBI taxonomy): domain Eukaryota; kingdom Metazoa; phylum Chordata; class Mammalia; order Artiodactyla; family Phocoenidae; genus Phocoena; species Phocoena sinus. The sequence continues at coordinate 106,881,107 of NC_045768.1, forward strand.
CCATGGGGACAAGGAGTTCAAGGCAAGGTTTGAGCCATAGATACAGACGTGGGGCACACTCCCACCCTTGCAGGCAGGGGGATGCGTCAGTTGCACATGGAACACACTCCCTACAGGAAAGGAGGATTAGAAGGATGACAGAGTCAGCTCTTTAGTCCTTTTCCTCCTACTACGTCACCAGGTCAGAGACAGTTTCAGGCTGGCACAGGGTCGGATGACCTCTCCATCCTTTCCAGGTCTCAGATGGAAGAATCAGGGAAGGGGCGCCAAACCTTCTGTCCTGGGGTATGTGTGGAGGGACCTTAACTCATTTCTAGAGCCTGGTGATGCTTTTCCCCTTCTAAAACCTGCACAGAAGTGCTATTCTCACTCAATACAGAATACAGTGACAGAACTGCCTCTCCTTCAATTTGTTGAAATTTGTTCCAGGATAACATCTCTGTCAAAGCTTTCTAGTAAGTAGATTTGTGTGTGTGTCTGCTGGTGGGGAGGCGGGAGAGAAGTTGCCTCATGTAAGGCAGAGTTTAATTGGCATTATCTCTTAAAATCTTATTTCCAGAAAAAATCTTGTAAACGTGCTGTTTGGATTTAAATGACGGGTGGACCATATTTCAAGAAGAGGTACACTGAGAGAAAACTGCCTCCAAATACTTAACTATTTTTTTTTTTTAGGAGATACAGTCCTAATTTGGAGGATATTAATTCTTAACGGACATTTTGTTGTTAAATTTGGTAGAAAACACATATAAAGTTTCCCTTGGTTTTCCCCAGGACGACACCTTTATGACTTGAAATCTTTTAAAACCCTTAGAAACACTAGTCACTATATGCTGAGCAGGGTGTTGAAATCAACTGCTTTTCTTTTCATTCTTTGCACTTTGTTTGTTGAAAATGTGCGAAGAAGTCCATTTGAAATTCTCTTTGGGCCACTTAATTCAGCTTCATTACAGTGGAAGTGGGATAAAAATAATATCAAACAAACTCAATAGGTGACTAGAAATACAGCTGGAGTGAATCAATGGCTTTATTTTTCCATGTCATGAATTCTGCCGGAGAAGGTCCTTTTTAGCTAAAACTCTAGACCATCTTTTACCTGTGCAGGGTTAGTTAGAGTGGAGAGGCAAATAGATTTTAGTTGTTAAAAGTGTGAATCCAAGAAGTCACTTGAATTTCAAATAAATTTATAAATTCACTTACGTTCTAGAATAAATGGAAGTAATTATGACTGCATTAGTGCAGCATTAATTAACATTGCTAATTCTTTGTATGCAATTATGTCAAATAATAACACTCATAAAATGTAAATATCAAATGAATAAGAGAGGCGCCTCCCTTCTCTTTTTAACGCCACCATATTACAGCGTCAGATTATGAACGCGAAATATCATCAAGCTTCCAGACACCTACTTTCTAAACACAGGCTGTGTGAATTCTAATGAAAACATGAATTCTGTGGTATAAATTTTCTCTGCCGCCTGGTTCAATGAGGGGCTGCCCAGCAAGCCAATAATTCCATTCCTCAGAGCATTGCTGAGAATATTTATATAATTAAATATCATCTGTTTCCCCATTTAATTCCTGGTGGCTTCCCCCCGCCCCGCCCCCGGCTGTTTTTTCGCTGTTTCCTTGGGCAGGAATGGCCGCAGCTCTGATGGATGATCTTCATTAGCTACTTGGGGTGATGAGTCCCCGAGTAATGCTGAACTTGATTTACCGTGTGTGAAAGCCGAACCTCTTGTGGAAGCTCTAAGTAGGGCAGGTTTTATGCAGCCTTAAACTGGTGTATTTGAAGAAGAGAAAAAAATAAAGTTCTTTTAGGAAACAATTTTGGGATGTACTTTGCTCTCCTGGGAGAGCCTCCTTTTATGTGATATCAATAGACTGCTGATGTTGAAAATGCTTTTTGATAAAGAAAAGGTGAGGGGCTTCCCTGGTGGCGCAGTGGTTGAGAGTCCACCTGCCGATGCAGGGGACACGGGTTCGTGCCCCGGTCCGGGAAGATCCCACATGCCGCGGAGCGGCTGGGCCCGTGAGCTGTGGCCGCTGAGCCTGCGCGTCTGGAGCCTGTGCTCCGCAACGGGAGAGGCCACAACAGTGAGAGGCCCGCGTACCGCAAAAAACAAAAAAAAAAGAAAAGAAAAGGTGAATGAAGAGCATTATGTTCTACCGAGAAGAACACAGCTGGCCTGGGCTCTGAATCTGGGGGCACTGCGGACACCAGACACAGATTCTTGGGTCTTGGGAAGCAGGGGAACTGGACTGGTGGCTGTCTAAGGCCCCTTCCAGCAAGAACCCGGCTCCTGGGCAGGTCACCCAATCTCTCTAAGCCTCAGGCTCTGCATCTTGAAAATGGGGACACACCACTCATTACAAGTTACTTGTTAGAGGATTGTCGTGAGGATTAAATAGGAGAACATGCTGAGAGCAACTGTACAGCGCCCGACCTCCAGACAGGAGTGGTCTGCTGTGGAACAGGGCCTCAGTTACTCCTGTAGCTCTGAGCCAAAGCTCTCATTCATTTTACATTTTTGGAAAGGATGCTGGCAGAATTAGTCTTTGGGGGTGTGGTGTGTGATCTTGAGTGCGTCCTGCTATCATTATGGGTATTTAAACACCCATGGGTGCCAACATTGCTTCTCCTTTAATTCATAGGTATTTGCTTTCTGTGAGGGCCCGGGTTCTGCTGGGAGGCCCCTGCTGCTGGGCTGGGCATGTGCTGGGTGGAGGGACGGGCAGCTGCCAGCGGCCAGCTCCCTGGAAGGGGACGGAGGGGCTTCTGTTGTGGGCCTTGTCCACCTGTGGTGAAGGGGCATCTGGAAGGGAAGTCTGTAGTGAGGATGATTGGCCTAAAGTACCAAGTACAGGATAAGACAAACCAAGAGAACAATTTCGTTTTATGCCCCCAGGCCTGGACCCAGCAGCCTTAATCGCCCCTGTGGGTTGAGAATACAAGGTATATTCTAGCACGTGAATAATCTGTTCCTAACCCTGAGGCTTCCATTGCTCTAGGAAGAGTTGCTCTCTTGGCACTGCTGCCATCTCATTGGCTGCAGGATGTTCTCGTTCTTTCCATGCTTGTGCCCTGCCCTCCTTTCCCCAGAGACCTTGGAGAAGGGGAGGGAGATGGAAGGCAATGGCCTGGAGGTGGGATTTTGGGTGGGGGGCAGCGGGGGCGGACACAGGGGCTTCTGAAGAACAGAAAAGACAGAATGCAGAATTCAGTAGCCTCCTTGGTCAAGGCCACTTGTAAATGGCAGTAGGGCAATTGGCAAGAAAGATCTCCAGAGAGCCTGGCTGGATCCTGTGTGCGAGCGCATGTGTACACAGATGCACCCATAAAGTGAAGGTAATAATAGCAGCAAGGGTGGCTTATATTTATTGACCGAGTTCTATGTTTTAGACATTGTTCTAAGTACTTTATATACACCATCTCATTTACTTCTCACAACTCTCTGTGGGTAGGTACTAACATCATTCCCATTTGTAGATGGGGAAAGTGAGGCTCAGAGAGGTGTAGTGACTTGCCCAAGGTCACATAGGTTGGGAACCAGGATTCAAAGGCAGGCACTCTGACTGGAGCGCTCACTCTCTTAACCACGACTGAGGTGTGAGTCATGAGAGTTCACAGTGTCATGGTGCCTTAGAACCAGGAGACTGGTGCGCTAAGAACCTAGGGTGAATCTTTAGGTGTTACTTAACTTCTCCAATGTAATCTCAGTTTTTTCTTGGATACAATAGTACCCACTTTAGAGGGCTGCTGGGAGAAAGAAGCGAGGTCAGGTGTAGGAAATGGCTTAGCGTCCTTTTAAGCAACTGCAAATGCTTGTGCCTTTTAAATTGTCATGAGGCTGATGATCCTTGAACCACAGACAGATGGTTATCCTGCCCTTCACCTCGCGGGGTGGGGCGTTAATGCCTTACGTAGCTGGAGAGACAAATCAAATAAAGCCAGTACGTACCTGGAAGTTGGAAGAAGTGTGAAATCAGTATGGCGTTGGGTAGAAACAAAATTCTGTCGCATCCTAATGTACTCTGAGATCAAAGGACCATCTATTTATTGATAGGAGTGAGACACAGGATGCATAATGTGGGAGCCAGAGGTGTCGTCAAGGGGGAAGGTGGGCCTGGGCAAGAACCTTCAGCACATTTCCTGGGGTCTGTGTGCAGCCCTCCTGCCTGCTCTGTGGCCTGCCTGGATCTTGGACGTCTGCAGAGCCCAGAGACTTACTTCCAAGTGGAACTATGGATGCATGTTAAGGTCACCTGGGGCTGGTATCCGTGTTGCTCCCAGTCTCCTTGCCCCCTAATTGAATCACGCCCTCTGCCGGAGACACTGGGTCAACCTCGTGTGCTCCTAGGGCTGAGAAGCCCCGGCTGTATGCACCTAACCTATGTGAAGAGGACAGGGTTACGCAGAGAAGTCAGTCTCATAATAGCTGCAGAAGAGCGGCAGGGCCAAATTCCTTAACTCCTGGTTATCAAGCCTTTTCCATTCTCCCCTTTCTCCTCTCCTCTCCATCCTCTTCCAGCATCGCCCTTGCCCCTAAGCCCCCCTCTCTCATGCTAGGAATTAAAATGTTTTGTCTGGAAATAAGCAGACTTAACAAACACGGCCGGGGCTCCTGCTGCAGCTGCGTTCAGTGTATTTGGATGCCAGCAATGCCAGCTTTCACATGGAGATTGGTGTCCAAAGGCACCTGATATCTCTGTGTCCATTTCCATTGTGCTGAACATCGCGTGGAAACCAATCAAATAAAGATCTTGGGAATGAAATATTCAACATACGATGTTATTAACATATAAAAGACTTATGGGCAAATCACTTTTAAGTATGACAAGGCTTCAAAATGTGTTTCATTTGAGTACGGGGAGAAAGATTTTTGGGGGGTTGTTTATCAGCAGTGCCATGAGGAAGGCTTATTTCTTCCCTTTAAATCTGGGTGAATATGCATGTGTGCACTGCATGATAATAACAGTCACACAGCCAGGAGATTAGCTGAGCTTGTGCTCTAGTGATCCTCGCATGCAAATGCAGAGGACGAAGAGCGGGCAGGGGAGGTGCGTGCAGCACCCTCTGCTTGTCTACTCCCAGCCTTCGTGTTGTGCCCTAGGTGTGTGTCAGCGACATCTGAACGTGGAGCCTTGGCAAAGTTAAAAGCCTACATGGTTGGGACCTTGCATGAATGCTGATCCACTTTCTTTTATTGTGAGACGTACAAACAGAGTACATGAAATTTAATGAATAATTATGGATACCCGTGGAACTACCCCATCCCCCAAGGAAGAGAATATTGCCAGTGCCCTAGAAGAGCCCCCTATGTCCCTTGGTGTTGTTTAAGAAATTGGGCATGTAGAAGAGGCACATAGGTGGCCAGGAATGGAAAAACTCTGTTAGGACTTGGCAATGCCACTTCTTGACCAAAAGATAGTTCCTTTCTTTTCTTTAGAGGATCTTTAGGAGGCAGTAGGAAGTCTGGAACCCAACTGTGAGTTTGAATCTCATCTTTGTGACCTTGGGCAAGACACTTATCCTCCATGTGCCTTAGTTTTCCTGTCTGTAAAATGGGGATAATAAAAGTGCCTATTTCATAGAATTGGTGTGAGGATCAAGTGTGTTTATACATGTAAAATTCTCAAAACAGTGTCAGGTACATATATATTTATAGCTGCTGCTATTACTCTTTTGTTAATAGTCTTGGTTCTGTATATTTGTGTAATTTCATGGGAATTCTCAGTCTGGCAAATAATATCAACGTATGTAGATTGCTGTGTTATTCTGGTCTATCCACATCACCGGGGTGATATCATCCCAAGCCAGCTCAGATGTCACTGGGTAGGTCTCAGGCATGTGCATTGTTTCTCCCTCCACTCCCATGCAGAACATTGCAGCTTGGCACAAGAGAATTCTAGAGCATGAATGTGATCGTTGGGAAATAGGGAGGAAAAAACTAGATATTGATTGAATAGCTAAACAGTGCCATTTAACCCTAGAGGAAAAAATCCCTGTAAGATAAGGTACTTTTAGTTCATTTTACAGTGAGGAAAATGAAATTCAGAGAAGTGAAGCAACTTGCTGAACCACATAGCTAGGAAGTGGTTCAGCTGGGATTTGGACACGCGTCTATTTTCAAAGACTTAGGGGGCCTCAGGCTCACTCAGTCCAACCTCCCACCCGTGCAGGAGTACTTTCTTCCACATACCTGCAAAGTGATAACCCAGGCTTTACTTGAACAAATCATAAATTTAGAAGAGCATGACATCTTGATTATGCTAAGTATGTATCAGTACACCTGATTTATTGTTTCCAGCCACAGGAAAGGCTGATTGACTTCAAGGCATGTATAGATATTCACGATCAAAAGATGTACAGATTATTTGCTATTAATTACTATGTGGTATGGGCAGGATGTGAGGTGGAACCGAATAAAGGGAATATTGTAAGTGTACTTTTGCATTTGTATGATTTTTCTCATAACCTCCTCTCATAGTGGCAGGAGATAGCTCTCTTATCCGGATGCTCAAATTGAGACATCAGCCGTAACAACCTACTAGGGCTTCAAAGTGCTGTAGAGAAGACAGTGGTGGAATCCTGAGTCTTTGTGGCTATCGCTGGGGACTGATGTATCCCCTCACTTCTTTATTAGTCTAACTGTCCAACAGAAGAATTTATACAATAGGAAAACTGGCAAGAACGTTATCATATTCATCAACTTGCATTACTGTGTAAATCACAGCTCTTTGCCTCAACCGTGGGATGTTCGCAGAAAGATTGATTTAGCTGTGTGTGTACCCTCTGATTTTCACCCATTTCTCAGTTTCCTGTGTTGGTGCCACTTTAGTTTATGAGAGTTTGCTTAATTCAGAAATACCCTATATGAAAGTAACTCAAAATGGATCATGAACCTCAATGTAAAACATAAAACCATCAAATTTCTTGAAGGAAACATTGGAGAAGATCTGTGTGACCTTGAGTTAGGCAAATATTGGTAATTCTTAGATAGGACACAAAATCCACAAACTATAAAAAAAAAACAAACCCAAATGCTAAATTGGACTTCATAAAAAGAAATGTGTTCTTCAAAAGAAATTAAAAAAACGAAAAGATAAATCTTGCACATATTTATTCCTAATCATTTCATTTTGTTTGAGGCTGTTATAAGTGATACCTTAAAATTTTTTCACTTTCTAACTTCTCATTGTTAGTACATAAAAATTAACTTGATTTTTATGTATTGATCTTGTATCCTGAGGTCTGTTAAACTCACTTAGTAGGTCTAGTAACTTTTTTGCTTATTCCTTGGTATTTTCTACGTAGTCCATCCAGTCTTCTGTGAATAATGATTTCTTCCTTTCCAATCTAAATGCATTTTATTTCCTTTTCTTACCTTATTGCACTGGCTAGGACCTCCAGCAGATGTTGACTAGGAATGGTAGAGTGGATAGCCTCACTTGGTTCTAGATCTTAGGGGAAAATTATTCACCATTAAGAATGATGCTGGCTGTTTGCTTGCTAGCATCTATCTAGGTTTTCTGCCATATACTTTTACTTTAGGCATCTCAATGGTGACATTGTAGCCTCCTAACTGACTTTTCCCTGATATCTTTAACATTCTGCTGAAGGGTAGTGAAAGGGAAAGGCTGGACCACGTGTAGTCTAGTTAGAAAAAGCTGCTACTTGGGAGTCAGTTTTAATTTGTTTTAGAAATATTTGATCTTTCTTTCCTGTGGACCAGTGCAGGCATGCTCCCCTCAGTGTGTCCTTGTTCTTTTCTCCCTCTTCTCCCTAGCCCTGAAAAAACCTTGAGAGCTAACATGAGCGTTATTCCAGTTTAAACCTTAGTTTTTGAAAATAGAACTTTAAGAAAATGAACAGTTCTCTACATTTTCTTATATTTGTAATAAGAATTCCTATCAACTTTTAACCCTCTAGTTTCTGTGAGAGAAAACAAGGCCCTTATATATCTTTGTTGATAATACCATCAAGTAACTGGTATTAATGAGCAAAACTGTAAGAAGAAATATACCTTTGTTTTTTAATTAATTCATTCATTTTTGGCTGCGCTGGGCCTTCACTGCTGCACACCGGCTTTCTCTAGTTGCGGCGAGTGGGGGCTACTCTTCGTTGTGGTGCACGGGCTTCTCATTGCAGTGACTTCTCTTGTTGTGGAGCACGGGCTCTAGGCACGCAGGCTCAGTAGTTGCGGCACATGGGCTTCGTTGCTCCGTGGCATGTGGGATCTTCCCGGACCAGGGCTTGGACCCGTGTGCTCTGCGTTGGCAGGTGAATTCTTAACCACTGTGCCACCAGGGAAGCCCCAAGAAATATACTTTTTAATTTGTCAGCATGGTTCTTCCCCCAGTGACTAGATTGCTGCACATTTGACAGCACTGGCAGCAGTAGCAAACTACTGATATGGAATCACCCAGTTAATTAAATAAAAATTATATTACTGGAGGAAGCTAAATCGTCAGCTCAACCACGTGAAAACACTTTTAAAAGAATCTTAAAAATGTCTTTGCAATTTGTTTAGCTTGTAGTGGAATTTGTGCAAAGTATCAATCATTAGAATAGCATTATAGTTCTGTTAGCAACTACTTGAAATCAGAAAGTATTTTATCTATTGTTTAGATTTTGCCAAAGCATTTCTTTTATAATGTTATTAGGTGTTGATGTGATTCTTATTGCAAGAGACAGCACAGTATCTGAAGTCTGAAGTAGGCAGTGGAATCCGAGGAATTTAGGTTATAGGACGGGGGGTATATAGGTAATGTCCCAAATATAATGATAGTAGTAGTAGTGGTAGTAGTAGTAGTGGTGGTGCTGTAGTAGTAATAATAAAAATAATAATAAAGTTGAGAAACTCCCTCCCAGATTTCCGCCTGGACTAGGGAGTACCCTCCAAGGTGGGTGGGGTCAGAGGGATGGAAGTACAGCAGAGCTAGGGACATACATTCTTCCCATGCTAGTGTCTGAGAAGGTGGCAGGGACAGAGGCAGTGGGACCTGGGAGGAGGGGTGGCTGGAGTGGTAGTCACCCTGCATGGGAGATGATGCTGGGCTACTGAAGGAGCTCATGGGTTTCAGAATAGCAAAGGAATGACATTTTAGGAGCACTCAGAAGGTGTTGGTTGAGGTTGGAGGGACAGAATAGGCAAGAAGTGGGGCTAGTGGGAAGGCCACAGCTGCTGGACTCATTTCTGGGGTGGACTTTGAAGCTCGACTTTGAAGAGTTCGATTTTGGTCATTTGGTGGGGGTCGGGGGGATGGGGAAAGAGGCAAGAGACAAGGATAACACGAAGCTTGTAGCTTGGACCACTGGTTGGATGGCAAAGTATTAACTGAGAGGCAGGGGTTAGGGAATGTGCCAGTTAAAGAACCACTTGATGGAGGGAATAGAGGGTGGGCTAAAACTCGGGCTAAGGAGGCAAAAGAAATAGGCCAATTAGGTACTGGGAATGGACGTTAGAATGAACTTCTAGAAGAGAAGCTAGGGCTATGGTGTTACCTGACAGGAAGAACTGGTTCACCAGAGAGGGGAAACCAAGGAGCCTTGGAGGAATAGAGTTGTATTCTACTCAGAGGCAGAGGTGTCAAGCAGCAAGAGACTCCGGATGTCTGCGCTCACCTTCTCCTTAAGTGGAATCTTTTGCTCATTAATCGGGCCATACACATCAAGCACCTGTTTCCTGTGCCAGGCATAGTTGCTTTGTTACAAAGATGAATAAAAGAGTCTCCATGTTATGTGTGAGAAGGGGACAGACTGAACAGCTAATTACAAATAGAATATACCAAGTGGAAATTACCCCAACAAAGGTAGGAGTAAAGGGAGCTGACATTTGAGTTGGGTCTCTAAAGAGCTTGGAAAGTGAAGGGGAGAGAGGAAGGGGAAAGAACATTCTAGGCAGAAATAAAGAGTATAGAAAGGCCTTTTAAAAGAGCATACTACTTATGCAAATAGTTGAGCGTGGAGGGAGAGTTACTTTTTTCTCTCAGCAGACTGTCCCTCATGAGCCCTTTTTCTATGCACAGTCTTCCTTGATACAAACTGTTTTATTTAAAATATTAGTACCTTTGGTTTATGCATATGGTTTTCAGCTTTTCAGAGAGAAGGCAGTAAAATGCCAGGGTACCTCTTGAGCTGAAGGGTCTCTGTGCTTGACTATATATAGTCTTTGTTCTCTGCCCTGTGAGAGAGTAAACATGGTACCAGCAACGTCACACCTGGTACTTTGATCAAGAAGTCACTCTGGTGAAGAATCTGAGGGTATAGTTTAGACAAGTTGAAATGGCCACTGTCATAGCTTAACTTGGTCCAGCAAAGAGAGGGGTCATTGTCAGTAGCTCATGTCGCCTTGTTTCTACACTGGGCCAAGTAGTCTCTCTCTGTCCCTGAACTTGAAAGAGTCAACCCTCGGCTGGTTCCAGGCATTGCCCACAAATGGAGGCTACAACTGCTCTCCAGCATCTCCCTGACACCTCAAACTGAGCCCTCCTTGGGCCCCATGCCCAGGAATCTTTCCGCTTGTCTCTTTTCTGGGCTTGCAGCCAGGCTCAAATTTTCAAGATGCTGTCTTCCAAATCCTGCCTTGATTAACTCAGTCTGCAGCCCCTTCGTTGTCACTGTTTTCTTGTCACTCTTTTAGTTTTTCCTGCAGTCATCTGTGTTCATAGTCTGTCCCATTTTAGGCATTTGCATTTGCAAATGACTACATTTCCATCTAACTCACAGGAGGCAGCTTCTGTCTACTGCAGAAAGAGGCACACCTGGACTGCACAGAAGACTGAGGAACTGGGCTAGTCGTCCCAGGTGCTGTGGGTTTGATTGCCTGGGCTCAACATCCGAACCGAAGAGGATTAGTCTGAGCAGATTTCCAAGACAGGCGCTAAGATGGAGGACTCCCAGCCCCATGGTCGTCGACAAAAGGTTTTGGGGAAAGGAGTTAGGAGCAGCTGGAGCCCTCTGCACGTTACTAAAAGGGATTTGGGTACTTGTTAACGGACATATTGGTGAGGGTGTGGAGAGGTGGAAGTAGAGAGCTTGTGCCCAACCCTGTAAGAGGGGAGAGGGTGTGAGGGAATGCAGATGGCGGAGCTTATGGTGGCAGCTAGAAAAGGGAAGGCAGGCCAAGTAGTCCCAAGTAGTGCAGGGGGGGTATGCGTGAGAAAGGAGATGACTAGCAGTGGGCTCAGGATGGAGGAAACCCGGATTGACCAGTAGCAACCGATGTGTTCGGCGTTCGTGCAGCCTTTCTTTCCCGCAGCTCTTCCTTCTTGGGTCTTACGACCTTGTCCTGGTTCTGCTCTTGCCCCCCTGCTGATTGCTTCTTCTCGGGTCACCTTACCAGCTCACCTCCCCCTCTTGCTCCCTTTCTTGAACTCAGACCCCAGCCCGAAGTCCTGCATTCTTCTCAGTCTTTCAGGACCCCCATCACCTATGCTCCTATCTTCAATTATTACCGTTGTGGCCACAGACACCCAAATCTCTGTCTGCATTCTTGACCTCTCGTTTAATCCTGCCCCCAGTCTGCGTTGCTCATTGGACATTTCCACTGGCTGCCCCACTGTCATCTCCGACTCAGTGTGCTGTACTCAGACATCTAACGGGAGGAGTCCAATTAAGTGACCTCTGAGATCTCTTCCAGTTCTCAATTTCCGTGGCTTATGTCAAAAAACAAATTCATCACCTTCACCTCTTTAAATAGCATTTTCTTCTGTTTTCTGGTTTCTGTCAGTAGAGTTAGCATCCCCAGACTGGTAGACGTCAGCTATTTCTGATGTTTCCTCTCTCTTCACTGCCTTGTTGATCTTGCATCTAGCTCTTCCCCTTGGGTCCACGTGGTCGCCACCAATTCTGAGCTTTTTCCTAAACGTCTGATCTCTGACTCGCCTGGTCTTCTGTGATCCACCCTGTTAGCCCCCGCGCCTGTCAACACTGCTTCCACCATCCATGTGACTGAGTCTTGTCTCCTATTTAGCCCTTGGTCCTGCAGCTTTTCCGTACTTACCTGACTATACTCCAGCCACGCCAAAGTGCCTTCCACACTGCAGAAATAGGCCCTTCTCCTCCGTACGCGTGAGATGATGCCACGATGGTCACACCTCACTTCCTCCTGGAAAGCTTCCCGGCCCATATTGATCATCCCATTTTTTCCTTTGTTCTTCTAGAACTGATGATTTCTACTACACAATTTAACATGAACAATATATGTTCTCTTTCAAGTACATTGGTCCTATTTCTCTAACTTGAACATACACTATTATCAAATCACAGTGATCATTTTTCTTGTCGTCGCCCAAATGCCAAGAATGTGAAATAGGCTCAACAAATGTTGGTTAGTTGACAAGTGATCACTGAGATTCTGGGTTGAAGAAAAATTTTAGTCTAATGAGCTTAAAACTCTGGGTGGGAAGTCTGGTGGAATATACCCACCTTTTGGGGATGGTTAAAATGACTATCTTGAATCGCTCTTCCCCTTTCTCTCCTACATTTCTCCCATATTCCTGCCAGTGGCAGTCAATCTCTTTGTCATCAATCTCATGTCCTTCCCACTCAGATTAGTAGATATAATTAGTAGATACTAATTAGTAGATTAGTATCCTGTAAACCAAATGTTTATAGGATACAGTCTAACTCTTTGTTATGGTATTTAAAACCTTCCACGATCTGGCTTCTGCCTTCCCACTTTCTCCAGCCCAACCTCATACTTCTTGCCCAGCCGTACTTAACGGTGACCCAGCCTCCATGTGGTCTCATCACTGTGCACACGTGGCATCCTCTGCCTGGAACGTTGGTAGCCCCTTTCTTCACCTGGCTTAATGCCTCTCCCTTTCAGGACTCATCTCTGGCAGGCATTCCTTCCAGAATTTTTCCATGACTCCATCTCCTCTGGGTTAGGTGCTGCAGTAGTACCCTGATGTGGTCCAGTTTCACTCTGCGTATATTTCTATCAAATGTGTACCACACTGTGTTATGCTAGTTGGTATACCGACTTATTTCCCTAATAGTCCTAAAGCTTCTGGCTGGTAGGGATAGTGTCTCATTAATATTTGTATCCCCAGCACCTAGCGTAGAACCTGATTTCTTGAAAAAGCTGTTGAATGAATATCTATTTTAGCTTTTTATGTTGAAGATGTTTGGTACCGTTTAGAGCCAGTCCTTGTACTTAGATAAGCATCGTTAACTGACGATTGAAGGTCCTTCAAACCGGTGATGTATTCCAGGAGGCATTTTGCTTTCCCCTTTAATCTAGGTAGACACAACTCTGTTTTGTATTTTTAATAGTTACTTCTGGACTTATCACTCTATCAAGTTTATTTATATTTGATTCATTCCTTACAGTTGATGTAGCAGAATGGGATAAGGCAGCAGCATTTCTTCCATTCCATTTTATCTCTTATCAGCATTTTGTTCTTCACGTATGGCTTTGCCTGAGTCATCAGTATTGGGCTAATGGACTGGAACAGCACAAGTTGGATGGTAATTACTTACTCTGTTGCTGATAGCCCAGATGAGAATAGGACTTATTAGATCTGTAATAATGGAAATCTGTGTTTAATGCAGATCTTTTAAGCAGTTTGAAACGATCTCAAATCCATCTCTCTTTGCCATATGTTAAAATGTCACATTATGGTTTTAAAATTCAGAAAGAGAACTGAAGTTTCAGAAGAAGCCTGCCTGTGGAAAAGTTCTCAAATCTGTCCTTTCTAAAATCAGAAGGATTTGTTCATCTCAAAGCAAGCCTCCACGGAGAAGTGGCCCTGTCTGAGCAGTCTCCCAGGGCAGGGTGGTTCCAGGAAGCAGAAGGCCTCAGTTCCTGAGGGCCCAGGAACAGACAGGGTGGAGGGGAAGCAGATTTAGAGGCCCCTGGGTGGTGCCTGGGGGCCTTCCTAGAGGCATAAGGCTTGACTTCAGAGAATATACCCAAGTCGAGAGTTCCTTAGCCTCAGTGCTCAAGGTGGGCCCCAGATCTGAATGCTCATACTTGTGTCATTAGCCCATCTCTTGTTTCAGCTGTGGAAAACTTTAGCATTTCTACCAATACTGATTTCTTCTTTCTCCCTGTCATGTGAAGAATAAAGACAAGAAGACATCTGACTCAAGCAACTGCTGTGACAGGTGCTTAGTAATCATACTCCATCCTCTTCCCTTTGCAGACCCGAAGACCAGATCAGTGAAGGTACATGGCTCACCTGAGGTCCTGGGCCGTTAACGCCGCAACAGGGGTGGAGGCAGAGTCTAGCCCCTGCCCAGAGGTCCTGCCGTCACTTTTACTTTATTGTTTTTTTTATAAATTTATTTATTTTATTTATTATTTTTGTCTACGTTGGGTCTTTGTTGCTGCATGCAGTCTTTCTCTAGTTGTGGCGGGCGGGGGCTATTCTTCATTGTGGTGCGCGGGCTTCTCCGTGCGGTGGCTTCTCTTGTTGCGGACCACAGCCTCTAGGTGCGTGGGTTTCAGTAGTTGTGGCACGTGGGCTCAGTAGTTGTGGCTCACGGGCTCTAGAGCGCAGGCTCAGTAGTTGTGGTACACGGGCTTAGTTGCTCTGTAGCATGTGGGATCTTCCCGGACCAGGGCTCGATCCTGTGTCCCCTGCATTGGCAGGCGGATTCTTAACCCTTGTGCCACCAGAGAAGCCACTGCCATCACTTTTAGAAATATGTTCCAACAGGGCCTTTGGACCAGCCCAGCAGCTGTGTTTTCAAGTTATTTCCACTAAACTGTATCCTTCTTCTTGACTAGGAAATGGCCCTGTGTAATTTAGCTTCCTCTCTTAGAATAGAGTCTTGTCTGGAAACTTATGAATGTGGGCTGTAACCTCACCATATTTCATAAATGAAGCAGGGTCTTGAAGGCGCTCTTGTTTCTCAACAGAGACCTTACGAGTGAGAAATGGTTCTGCAGACTGGTCCGGTTTATCATGTGCTACTTTTCTTTTTGATTCAGTGAGTCTCATGCCTCTTTGCAAATGGTAGATGTCCTGAGTGGTATCATTATGCTGTTGGAGAACTTGGTGCTGGTAAATTGCGACAAGCATCTATCTCTTCTGATTTTGAAAACTTCACAGCATTCTCAGACAAAGACAGGTTGATACTGATTCGTTGGTGAGGGATTGCTTTGGATCCTGTGACTCTAAATTATTATATACTTCAAAAGCTTGATAAACCTGATATAACTGGCAAGGTACTCTGATGGATATAGTGGGGGATAAAAAAATAGGATTTTCTGAACTCAAGGTGCTCGTACATACTATAATTACTTGTGTACTTTTCTTTTTATTCTTGAATTTTGATACTTTTCGTTGAAAAGTTTTTGTTTTTTTTTTGGCTATGTAACTCTTTGTTTCTGTGCGAGGGCTTTCTCTAGTTGTGGCAAGCGAGGGCCATTCTTCGTCGCGGTGCGCGGGCCTCTCACTATCGCGGCCTCTCTTGTTGCGGAGCACAGGCTCCAGACGCGCAGGCTCAGTAGTTGGGGCTTACGGGCCTGGTTGCTCTGCGGCATGTGGGATCTTCCCAGACCAGGGCTCGAACCTGTGTGCCCTGCGTTAGCAGGCAGATTCTCAACCACTGTGCCACCAGGGAAGCCCCCGAAAAGTTTTTTTGAGTTCAGTGAGCTTGCTAGGTGCACATTTTTTTTTACAATTTTTAGCAATTCCTGCTTTGGGAGAAAATGGTCACATTTTAGTACTTACTCTAATGGCTGTAGAAATAACGGTGTGATGTGATATATCAGCACTGACTTAAAAGTTGCTCGAGTGTATTTGCCCCGTGTTTTGGTGACACGTGCACAATTAGGGAAATTTGAGGTCTTTTTTGGTATCAAAGTTCTCAGCTTATATCTGGTATTTGTTGATGAACTTTTTCCAGCAGTAATCTATGAACAGCCCTGAAATTTCTTAAAACCAGTCTTGGGAAGAAGAAAAGCTATGGACACCTTGGATGCATAGTTGACAGTTTATGTTACCTGAGTAGTATCTTCCTCATTTGAAGATGTCTGTCTATGGCTGAGGTCAACGAGGGTTTTTAAGGACTAGAGGGAGTCTTCTGGGTCCCCAGCTGAGAAAACAGAAATAAAGAGGCAAAGAGACTTCTCCAGAATCACTTAGAACTAGGTCCAGAACCTGGGTCTCCTCACCTCTGGGCCTGTGTCCTTTCTACCACTTCACCCACTTCTTTTATTCCAGAAACATAAACAAATATTTTACATCTGATCACCTCTTAATGAGTACATCTATTCCCAAGACTGGCAAACTTTGTGATTCTATCAGAGCAAGCAATCTTATTTGTAAAAAGGCTGGCTAATTATCCATGACATTTTAACTGTCTGCATTGTCCTTGAGCTAAGAGTGTGAAAATCAGAAGACTCAGGAGTGTACCTACTTCCTGATAGGTTTCACTTAGTTTAACACACTCTGACAGTAAAAACGAAATGAATCTTAGCTGTTCAACAACAATAACATTCCAAGCAGGAAAGTAATTTTAAAAACCTGTTAACTGCATTATTGCTAATTTGGTATCACAGGAACTACCAGAGTTGTAAATATAGCAATGAAGATGTGATAGACATATTTTATCTAAGAAAAATGAAAAAAACATATATGCACTTTGCATAGACATTGATGACAATAATGGTCATTTTAGTAACTCAGGTTTTGTTTCTTCAGTTGAAATTCAAAGTAACCCAGGTGGATAAGAAGGCTATTATGTTGAAGGATTGGGAGCTCTTGATTTTTTTTTTTTTTGGCTGTGTTGGGTCTTCGTTTCTGTGCGAGGACTTTCTCTAGTTGTGGCAAGCGGGGCCCACTCTTCATCGCGGCGCGCGGGCCTCTCACTGTCGTGGCCTCTCCTGTTGCGGAGCACAGGTTCCAGACACGCAAGCTCAGTAGTTGTGGCTCATGGGCCTAGTTGGAGCTCTTGATTTTATCAAGGATTGGAACTAAGTTGAGATACTGTGGGATGTTTGACTAGGTAAAGAGGTAGGGGAGATGACTACTGTCTGTGATTTGAGGAGAGCAGGATGGCACCAGGATCTGTACCCAGTGCTCAGACGTGCTGCCCAATGAAAAGATTCCTCCATGTAGGCTTCTGTTTCCTGGTAATTCTGCTTTCTGTTTTTAGTAGAAGGA
Organism: Phocoena sinus; assembly: GCF_008692025.1. NCBI lineage: Eukaryota > Metazoa > Chordata > Mammalia > Artiodactyla > Phocoenidae > Phocoena > Phocoena sinus. The sequence goes on from NC_045768.1 coordinate 106,898,231, forward strand.
CATATCTCTTAGTACTTACCCCTGGTTGCAAGTTTCTGGATGTCCTGTTGATTCAGGGGCATTAGAAAGCATTAAAATCCCTTCTCCATCCCAAGCCTTGGCCATATCCAGTTCACTTTTATGTCTGTGGTGAGTCTGTGCCCCACCCTTTGTCCATTTGTCATGGCCGCCCCCCAGGTCGGCGGTATCTTTGGTTAATTGAAAAATATATATATTATTTTTAACTCTATAGTATTTTTATTTTATAAAATGATTATTATTTTTGCCTGTATAGTAATGTGATGATAAGACAGGATCACCATTTATTTTAAAAAATATAGCAACATTTTCAAGTTTGAATCAATCAAATCTTGTAGGAGCTGCAAATATTTAGATCTGCACACTGAATAGATAGCAAGGACAGAAGCCCAGGTGTTCCACTTCTCTAACTGGGGGACTCTTGGCTCTGGGAGATGGCCTCTTCACCCTTCAGGTAAAAGGATAGCACTGAGTGGTGTCTGTGGTTACCTTCAGCTCACACAGTCCCTCATTTATAATCATAACGCTCGCTGCATCTGTGCATTTCAGTCATCCTGAAAAGAAAGAAGGTTTTGTCTTGTATTTTTGTTGAATGGCTGCTTTCTGCCTGGTTCTGGTATGTTCTTGTCTCGCTTTCTTCTGTGCGGACATTCCCGGTTTCTAGTCCAGGCCCGAATATGCCACCCAGCTGATGGGACACATTAGTTAGTAACATGGACTTGTTAAATCCTGGTTCTGAATCCCAGCTGGGCTAGTTTTCTCATACATGAAATGGAGCTGATGCCGACTTTGTGGGTGGACGTGAGATATTGGCAGTAAAGCCCTTGGCACAAGGCCTGGTTCCTAGCCAATGCTTGCCTCATTCCCTGTCCCCTCCCCCAAGGAAAGGTTTCTCTATGCAGAAATATGAACCCCTGAGTTGTGTACATTTAACATGTTTGTTTGATTAGTATCAGATACTGTTTGAAATTATTTTGTGGCTTCCTTCCGTTGAATGCATTGAATAAATGGACAGGAAACCAGATGTTTTCAGAAGACATGGGATCAAGAGTTGTGCTAACTTGCATGCTTCTTTAACACTTCCAAAAATTGCTGGGTTTTCGAGCCTGTCACATCCCTTCTCTTTAGCTGACTTCCTGAACTCAGTCTCTTGTTTGTGACCTCTACCTTTCCATGCTAGTCTTCCTCTATGGGCTTCGCTGTCCGACTCACAGTTAATCCAGTACATATTTATTGAACAGTAGGTGCTGTCCTAGGTACTGGGGATAAGTGAGAATAAGATGGATAATAGCTACACCCCCGATAAAATCCATGCAGATGGGAGGAAGGCAGAACATAAACAGTAAAGCAGATACACAGTTTCTTACAGTGCCACTTGTTACAAAGTAAAATAATGCAGGAGAAGGTATGAGCAGAGAGCAGAGGCGATGCTCTTGTAGAAAGGCTGGTCAGGGAAGGCCTGTCTGTAGAGGTTGGATTTGAGTAGAAACCTGAGTGAAATGAGTGAATCAAGCAAATATCTGCAGGAAGAATGTTCCTGGAAAGACCTTGTGAGGGTAACAATCTTGACATGTTCAAATGACAGCCTGCAGTGTGGCTGGGTAGGAGTGAACCCTGGGGAGAGGAAATGATGCTGGAAACCAGTCCCGGACAGATTCCAGGGGGGGCTTCAGGCCCAGGTAAAGACTGAAATGTATCCTAGACATGATGACTAGCCTCCAGAGACTTTGAAGCTGGGGATGATATGACTGTATTTACATTTTTTTAAGCTGAGATATAACATTGTGTGAGTTTAAAGTGTACAGTGTGTTGATTTGATATTAAAGTGTACAGTGTGTTGATTTGATATGTTATTGTAATTAGCTAACAACTCTATCATGTCACGTACTTATTATTTTGTGGTGAGAACAATTAAAATCTACTCTCTTGGCAACTTTGAAGTTTATAGCACAGTATTGTTGACTGTAATCTCTATACTGAGGGTTAGATCTCCAGGACTTACTTATCTCTAGTTGCAAGTCTGTACCCTTAGACAACATTTCTCCAATTCCTCCACCCGGAGCCCCAGGTAACCACCAGTTCTACTCTGTTTTTATGGCTCAGCTTTTTTAGATTCCACATATAAATGATATCAAAATTGTATTTACATTTAAGACAATTACTGTCTTAGTCAGTTTGGGCTGCTGTAATAAACTACCATAGACTGGGTGGCTTAAATAACAGACATTTATTCTCATAGTTCTGGAGGCTGGGAAGTCCAGGATCAGATGCTGGCAGATTCAGTTACTGGTGAAGATCTCTTCTTGGCTTACAGATAGCCACCTTCTCATTGTGTCCTCACATGGAAAAGAGAGAGTAAGCTCTGGACTCTTTTCCTCTTCTTATAAGGACACTAATCCCATCACAGGGCCCCCACCCTCGTGATCTCATCTAAACCTACTTCCCTCCCAAAGGGCCCACCTCCAAGTGCCATGTACTGGGGATTAAGGCTTCAACATATGAATTTGGCGAGGGTGGGGAACAAACATTCAGTCTATAACAACTACACAGTTTGCTCAGTAGAGTATAGACCGGGTGGGAGAGCCCACAGAGAGGGCAAGAGTGGAATTGGCAGGTGTTTTTCTAGCAGAGGAAATTAGATGAACTAGTTGGGTAGTGACAGAGCTGATGAGATGTGGTCATTAAGCCAGTGGGACTTCCTGATGTCAGATAAGAGATGGTCTTTCTAGAGCATCAGTGCCCTGGAGGCCATGCTTCTCTCCTGTGCGTCATGCTTCTGCATGGGAATGGCCTTTTTTCTGTGCCCATCTGTCTTGGCCTGACAGTGTGATTGGTGTGCATTTTGTGTGGGTGTGTGTAGGGAGATTAACGTAAGAAAATACTTTCTCTGCTCCTCAAAATGTAGATATGTAGGTGAAACACAGTGTTGCGGTGGGGTGAGGAGATACAGTTCTCTTGGCCCATGACCCCATCTACAACTTCACAGCTCTTTTCTCAGCCCCTACTCCAATTCCAGGTGATCCTTCATATGATGTAGAGAATTCCATAAGAACATCCAACGTGAGAGGCAGAGATGCAGTCTATCAAGGCCACGGATACAAACAAAGCCATGTGGATTAGTTACCTATTGTTGTATAATAAATTATCCCCAAACTTAGTAGCTTAGAACAACACACATCTATTATCACACGGTTTCTGTGGGTTGGGAATGTAGATGCAGCTTGCTGCATCTTCTGCTTCAGGGTCTCTCACAAGGCTGCACTCAAGATACTGGCCAACATTGAGATCTTGTCTGAAGGCTCAACCAGGGCTGGATCTGCCTTCAAGCTCACTTACGTGACGTTTGGCAGGATCCGATTCCTCAAGGGTTGTTGGGCTGAGGGCCTCAGTCCCTTGCTGGATGGAGGCTGCCCTCAGCACTTTGCTGTGGCAGCTTGCTTCAACAAAGCATGCAATAGAGACAGAGTCTTCTAGCAAGATGGGAATCGCAGTCTTTTGTAACTTAATCACGGAAATGATATCTCCTCAGTGTTGCCATATTCTCTTAGTTAGAAGCAAGTTACTCAGGGAGAAGGGATTACATAAAGCCATGAAGACCAAGAGGTGAGGATATTGGGGGGCCATCCTAGAGGCTGCCTGCAACAGCTGTATATTGTGGCTTTACTCTGTATATTAGAGCAGAAAGGACCTGAGAGATCATCCTGGACCCTCCTCATTTTTTATAGGTGAGGAACCTGAAACTCAAAGAGGTGAAGTGACTTACCCAAGGCCACAGCGACTCCGAGGTAGAGCTGGGACTTCTGACTTTCAACCCAATGAACTATAAGTGGGCTGCATTTAACCTGCCATAAGCTGGCAGATTGTGGCTTTTAAGTTTGCAGTTTCAACCTCAAGAAGCTTTATTCTTCTGTGCACTGCCACTACATGGTGACGCCAGGCCTGGATCTGAATGGGATGTAAATGGCCTACCTTGGGCTTTGTTGGAAACTCAAGGCATAGAGGCTCTGCCTAAGCTTATCCAGCTTAATTCCTGTGTTTTCTATGCTTTTTCTCCCCTTTACATCAACATGTCTAAACTATATAACATAGTTTAGAGGGAGTCTTTAAAACAACATGCTGCATGATCCAGTTAGCCATCTCACCTGTTTTTAACATTTCTCTTATAGTCTCACTTAATGCTGTAGACCATCATGTTAAGAACCCTCAATTCTATAGTTTATCTTGAAGCTTAACTCTGTGTTTGCACTTAGCTCTTGAGGCTGCTTGGCTCTCTGAACTTGGCACTGTGTTGGCCCCTTGAGTCTTGGCCGTGAGTGTGTCATTTTAGGCTGTTGTCACACTAGGATGTAGGAGGCGATGGAGACAGGTTAGTTATGCTCAGGACTAGGGTTGCATGAGAACTAACAGAAGACACCTGAGGCGTGTCACCTGGAACTTACAGGGTGAAACGTGAGCGATCGGTCAGGAATTGGGAGGTTCAGAAAATGGCTGTGGTGCTCCCTGGGATCTACTGTTGAGAGTCAGGATCCTACGATGAAGAAGTCGGAGCAGTGCTTGGGAGTCTATTGAAGCATTAGTCACAGCAGACCAAAAGTCTGGGAGCTCGACACGGCAGCAATCAAGGCAGAAATGGTTTAAAGTACAGAAGTTCAGATTGAGCAAATAACCATGCTGATGAGCAGAGGGCAAGAGCCAGGCCAATTCGTGGCAGGGGTATTTGTCCCTAGGCTATTTTTCCTTTTCTTTACTTTTTATTCTTCAGTGGAAGCTCAGACATAGATGTAGAGGCCTTGTGTCTTTTCTGCTAAGTGGAGAGGAGGAAGGTGTGGCATCAGAGGAGGCAAAACTGAGCCTGGTGCTGTTGGAATTGGTAGTGTTATTGGTGTTGGTGGTGATGGTGGTGGAGGTGGTGGTGCTGGTGGTGCTGGTGTTGGTGTTGGTGGTGATGGTGGTGGAGGTGGTATTGGTGCTGGTGGTGGTGGTGGTGGTGATGGTGGTGGAGTTGGTATTGGTGGTGGTGCCGGTGGAGTTTCAGTTTCCTCACTACTCTCTGAAATGATTCCCAACCTCTAGGTCCCACCACTCCCTCCTTAGAAATTTATAGACTCCAAACCTCTTTCCGTGAAGTAGAAGGAATCAGTTTCCTGTCCCTGGGAACAGTACACCTTGATAACTACGTTCTCTCTAGATGTGGAAGGTTTGCTTACTATGTTATATTTAGTGAAAATAGCAGAAAAGCCCTTATCTCTTGCCATGCTGGGATTAAATGGCTTGGTTTACATTGGATTCTAGGATTTTTGTTTTTTAAATACTTCCCTCCCCTTGCCAGTTCTTTTAGAAACTGGCGAGAGAATCTTTAAAGATGAAGACATATTTAAAGAAGCATTGGGATCCTTAGATTTGTCTGCTGCTTTAAACTTGCCATGTCCATCTTCCCGTACGTTTTCACCTGACCCACTTAACAACCTTGGCTGGCAGGTAGAGCAGGCATGACCCAAATTTGATAGATGAAGAGATCTAGATTCAGAAAAGTTAGGTGATATGTCGAAGGACATACACAGCTGTAGGCCATACAACTCATAATTGTGTGCAGCCAAGATTCCTACCTAGGTCTTCCCGCTCCAAATCCCATGCTCAGATCACAAAGAAAATAGCCAGAGTTTATCACCCAGCCTATGAACGAAGAGAAAGCAAGGATGAACCAAGGGAAAGACAGTAAATGATGTTGAATAAAACATGAGAATAAGAGTTTGTATGCATAGCCTTATGATTTTTATTGCAGGGCTACGACCTGATTTTTAACTGTTCTTTCCTTGTGTCTTCTGCTTTTTGTAAATATTCCCAACATTTACCATGAAATCCTCTACCTGAAGGCTGCTGTTCTCTTCTGCATGGCCCCTGTTCCCCTCTCATCTCTGGAGATTGGCTGTGCCCTTAGTGATTGAGAGTCCCCCTGTGGACAGTTGGTGATTGAGGGGGTACAGCTGGCTGCAAGGGCCGGTTCATCAGAATGCATCATGACCGGGGCCTGCCAGTTATTAGAATTCATTATAAACTATTCAGAGTCCCAGTAATCTCATTTAGTTCTCACTCAGCAGCTGGAACATGCTACCAGCTGTGGATCTAGGGTATCCCCCAAGGACTTTACCTAAGCGTGGGGGGCAAATAGGTCAAATGATCTGACGATGACTGGGTGAGGGTAAAGCAGGAAAGCCTGTTTCTACCTTAGAGTAGATGTTTTGCAGATGCCATTGAAGGAATTAATTAGAGCTGTGAGCACAGTTTAGCCCTTGGCCTCTGATGGACCAAGGAACACTCCAGAGTGTCCTTGGAGGTTATTGGAGAGAGGGAACAGAGAAGGGAGAGAAGTAAACAAAGGGAGAGTGAAGAGAGTTGTACATGCTACCTTTTCCATCAAGATCTGGCCCCTGATTGCCTTCCACGACCTCACATCTGGTCCTCGGGTGCTCTGCCTCTTAGAGCTTTGCTGTAGGGCAAGGGTTGGAAAACTTTCCTATGGAGGTGCGAGTGGCAAATATTATAGGGTTTGTAGGCCTTACAGTCTCTGTCACAACTACTCCTCTCTGCTATTGCAGAGTGAAAGCAGCCATAGACAATAAAGAGATGAATGAGTGTGGTTGTGTGCCAATAAAACTTTATTTAATGACATTCAGTTTTGAATTTCATATAATTTGCATGTGTCACAAAATTTTTTCTTCTTGATTGTTTTTCAGTCATTAAAAAAATATAAAAACTACTCTTGGTTCATGGGTCACCCCAAAACACGTGGCAGGCTTTGGCTGGCGGGCCTCAGTTTGCCACCTCTTGTTCTAGAACTAATTAAGTAGCAGTCGTTTACATTTTGGTAACATTGTCACTGTGTCGGTTCTCCCGGAAGCACTGACAGTGTAAGCCTTTAACTTCAGGTGAAAGGTTTTGTCACCTCCTAAAGGGATTTTGGGCAGCTGTGGCTATGATGGTGGTGGGGTGGGAGAGGTGATGCCAGGGGGATACCTGCCTCCACGTAAAAGAAGGTCAGTCCTGCTGTGCTCCTGTGTCTCCTCAGTGAACTGGGTAGATTTAAATCCTATATGTCATTTATCTCTGAGCTCGGTATAGAGAAAAAGGTCTTGCTTTGGTTTTTGTAAAAATACCAGGCTTAGATCTTTTTGTGTGAGCTGTCATCAGTCATTGTGATTGTTGATCTTGTAAATTCATGCTTTTTAGTGCTGGCAGAAGGATTGCTTTTGTTTCTGAACAAGTTCATGCAGTGTTTCTTTCAATAGGGACTTGCACTGAATTTCAACTTTAGCTATAGTTTTCATCTCAGCTGGATTTTCAAGACATGGGCAACTGCCCTTAAGCCACAGAGGAGTGCTTTGGAATCCTTTTGGTGTCAAAATAAGAAAAATCATCACCAAGACCAGCGTCAAGTGGCTTCCTCTAGGAGTTCTATGGTTTCAGGTCTTACGTTCAAATCTTTAATGCATTTTGAGTTGATTTTTGTGTATGGTGTAAAATAAGGGTCCTGTATCATTCTTTTGCATGTGGCTGTCCAGTTTTTCCAATACCATTTACTGAAGATACTATCCTTTACCTAGTTTATATGCTTGACTCCTTTGTTATAAATTATTTGACCACATATGTGGGGGTTTATTTCTGGGCTCTTTATTCTGTTTCATTGACCTATGTGTCTGTTTTTATGCCAAGATCATACTGTGTTGATTATTAGAGCTTTTTAATGTAGTTCAAAATCAGGACATGTGATGCCTCCAGCTTTGTTCTTCTTATTCAAGACTGCTTTGGTTGTTTAGGGTCTTTTGTGGTTTCCATACAAATTTTAGGATTGTTTATTCTATTTCTGTGAAAAATGCCTTTAGAATTTTGAGAGAATTGCGTTGAATCTATAGATTGCTTTGGGTAGTGTGGACACTTTAGCAATATTAATTCTTCCATTTCATGATCATGAAATATCATGATCATGTGTCTTCAGTTTCTTTCATCAATATATTAAAGTTTTCAGTGTATGGATTTTGTTTTGGCTATTTTAAGTCTTTTGATTTTCCATATAAATTTTAGAATTAACTTGTCAATTTCTACAAAAGCTTCCTGAGGTTTTCATCAGCATCATGTTGAACTATAGATTAATTTGGGGAGAATCGACATCTTAAGGATACCAAGTCTTTCAATCCACAACCATGGTCTAGTTCTCCATTTATTTAGATATTATTTAATTCTCTCACTGTTTCATGGTACAGGTGTTATACATATTTTGTTAAAAATCTACCTAAGTATTTCATGTTATTAGATGCTTTGTAAAAATATTACTTTTTTCATTCTATTTATTTGTTGCAACTATATAGAAATAGTTTATTTTTGATATTGTCCTAGTATTCTATGATCTTGATAAACTTAATTATTAATACAAAGAAGTTTCTTGATAGATACCTTGGGATTTTTTATTTACACAATCACGTTGGCATATACAGATAATTTTTTCTTTTTTTTCCCTTTTGGTATGCTAGGTGTAGGTTGCTTGTAGATATTCTTTATGAAATTCTGTTCCTAGTTTACTGAGAATTAAAAAAAATCATGAATAGGTGCTGAATTGTGTCAAGTGCTTTTTTAGCTTCTATTGAGATGATCATTTTTTTTCCTCTTTGTTAATATAAATTACATTGATTGCATTTTTTGAATGTTAAAACAACTTTCAATTCCTTGGATGAACCCCATTTGCCATGATTATTATACTTTTAAAATATAGTCCTGAACTAAATGTTTATTAAAAATATTTATTGGGCTTCCCTGGTGGCGCAGTGGTTGAGAGTCCACCTGCCGATGCAGGGGACACGGGTTCATGCCTCAGTCCGGGAAGGTCCCACATGCTGCGGAGCGGCTGAGCCTGGGAGCCATGGCCGCTGAGCCTGCGCGTCCGGAGCCTGTGCTCCACAACGGGAGAGGCCACAACAGTGAGAGGCCCGCATACCGGGGGAAAAAAAAAATATATATATATATATATATATATATGTATTTATTATTTTTGAGCCTATGTTCATAAAGGGAAATTTGTCTATAGTTTTCTATTTTTATTAAGTTTTTTCATTAATCAATTTATTTATTTATTTATTTTGGCTGCGCCAGGTCTGCCTTGTGGCACGCGGGCTTCTCTAGTTTTGGTGCGCGGGCTCTAGAGTGCATGGGCTCAGTGGTTGTGGTGCGTGGGCTTAGTTGTGGTACGTGGGATCTTAGTTCCCTGATCAGGGATCGAACCTGGGCCCCCTGCATTGGGAGCACGGAGTCTTAACCACTGGACCACCTGGGAAGTCCCTGTCTATAGTTTTCTGTGTCTTTTTCTGGTTTTGTTGTCGGGGTAATGCTGGACTCATAAAATCAGCTGTGAAAGTTCCCTTCTCTATTTCTTTTTAAATTTTTTAACCATTAAAGAAAAAAATTGAAGTATAGTCAATTTACAATGTTCTGTTAGTTTCAGGTGTACCTTCTCTATTTTTGAAGGAATTTACGTAGGATTGGTATTGTCTCTTCCTTAAATGTTATCTAGAATTTCCCAGTGAAACTATATGAGCCTGGAGTTTTCTATTTCAGATTTTTCCATTTCTTTTGTCAGTTTTGATAATTTGTAGCTTTCGAGGTATGTTACTAATTTATTGCCTCTCAGCTCTGAATACATCATTCTGAGTATGCTCTGTGATAAACAAAGGAATTTCTGTAGTATTTTTCCTTTACTGTGAGCATGGTGTTACGCTGTTTCAGTAGAGGGCGCTGGGGAGACTTTGTGAAAGGAGGAGCCTCTCCTGCTGTTTCTGGTGTGGCCTGGGTTGGCGGGGTGTGTGTGTGGGCCTCTAGTGGAGCCTGCCTCAGCCACTGGCCTAGAACTCAGTCCCTCTGTGACTTTATAGTCTTTTCCTGGTGATAACTTTTCTGCAGCCCTCTTGTCAAGGAGCCTCTGTGCTGTCCACGTACTCTTAGAGTCCCTGCAGTTGCTCTCAGGCTCCTGGGTGCCTGGATCCCATTGTACACTCATGTCACTGGGTTCTGATCGCCTACATTCTGAAAGTTAGCCTGTTGTTTGCCCTGCATCTCCAGATAAGCTCTGGCCTACAAACCAGTGAACTTCTCTGCAATCCAGTGGCTTAACTGTACCTTCTCCAAGGACGTTTGTATCCTTCCAAGTCTGTCCTTCCTTAGGTATGTTCAGTCCTCAGGTAGCATAGAGTTTCTTTAGATTATATAGTTACTTTTTAATTATGGTTAATATTCTCTATGTTAGACTTCCACTGTTTGACCTACTGTGTGGTTTCCATCTCCTGATTGGACCCAGACCACTACACAGGAATTTCTTATAAGCACTACTTGGATTGAGACTTTTTGTGATCTGTGGATTTTGTCCTCATTTCAAGAAGGGTAGGAGATATTGCTACGTATTCAACTGGTATTTTTCCTCCTCCCCTCACTCACCCCACCCCCCATGTGCTTTAATCTGAGATTTAACTAAAGTGACGGGGTGGGGGAGACCAAGAGTGTGGTGAGTAATATTTCTGTAAGAACTGAAATTCAACAAACAATGAGCCAGGAACATGGTTTCCTATGTCACTGAAATGACTAGCTCAAGCTTGACCCTTCCCGTGTCTCATGGTGGTTAGCAGAGATGTTTGAAATTTCTTTTTTTTTAATTAAAAATGTTGTTTTTTTTTTAAATTTTTTGGCTGCACCACACAGCACATGGGATCCTAGTTCCCCAGCCAGGTATTGAACCCGCTCCCACTGCATTGGAAGCATGGAGTCTTAACCACTGGACCACCAGGGAAATCTCTGGAATTTCTTAATGCACAGTAAGGATCCTTCTATTTTGCTGCTTGGGATACAGGTACTATGACCTTAAACTGCTATGGATGCAGTGTCCAAGGCTAATTAAAAACCAGGTGTAATATCAGCAACAATTTTCATTTTTAGCTTTTATTTTGATTCCCACGGAAAAGGGGAAAAACTGTGTTTCTTATAGGTACCACTATGGGTAAAAATAATGCAGTTGTCTTCTTACTTCCATCTAGTCAAAGAAAAAAGCCCCCCAATGCAAGCAAACAACCAATCAAACAACCAGGCAAACAACCAAGCAAAACCCCATCAAAATACAGAAGATTTTCTCCATTGCAGTTAAGGGCTTTGGCATGAATTTAAATTTAGCTTCCCTGGGAATTTTGGAAAAACATTTTTCTTCATTGTTTTTTTAAGTGCTATGAGGCAGAGGTATAACTTCTCCAAACAAAACAGCACGAAAAGCAACTAACAATCCTCTGGATGATGCAAATGAATAAAAATCACCTGAATTATTGCAGAAGTGCTGAAAGCCTTACTCTGGTATTTTATACACTCTTCCTAGACTTTAGTGGTTTAGGAACGCCTGTTTTAGCAATCCCAGCACACTAGAGAACAAGTAGGTAGAAAAATAAAATTACATAGAGGGAGTCTTCAAGTTAGAAATGGATCATCTTCCAGGGGTTGATTTGTAAATCAGTTAGACTGGAAATGCCTTTTTCCTTTATAAAGGTGAAAGTTTTATATAGCTTTATAAAAGATGGTTTGAGTTCCTGCCGTATAATCAGTAGTTGTCCTTTGCTAAAACTTACGTTATTTCCCCTCTGTTAGAACATGTTATTAGTTATCTACTGCTATATAATCAATTATCCCCAAAGGTAGCAGCTTAAAAGAACAATCATTTATTATCTCACAGTGTTTTGGGGGGGGCTGGTGGGTAGGGAATCTGGGTGTGGCTTAGCTGGGTGGCCCTGAAGCCGGGCCCCATGAAGCTGGAATCAAGATGTCAGCTGTGTTGCATCTTCTGAAGGCTCAACTTCAGGAGGATCTGTGCTCTAGCTCTCTGAGGCCTGCCAACAAGTGAGCTTGAGAGCAATCCTTTCCCAGTTGAGCCTTCAGATGAGACTACAGCCCCAGCCAGCACCTTGATTCCAACTTGTAGGAGACCCTGAGCCAGAACTACCCAGCTTTACATCCTCAACTGTGATGAGACCACTGAATTTAACTTGTACTTAGCATTTGAGCAGTGAGATTTCCTCCTCTTTTGGGGGAAAAAAAAAATCTCCTTTCTACAGTGATGAATAAAGTGGAGATTTCTTTCTATGGTCAAGTTAGTAGCTGGACAGAAATGTTTTCTTTTGTCCAGATGTAGCTTACAGCCAACTTGGCTGGTTTGAAAGCGTGTGTTCTTAGTGTTGTAGGGTAGAACTTAGAATGTATTTTCGCGCTGAGACAGTATCTCATAAACGGTGGTTAGAATCCTAGAAAGAGTTATATTTGAGACTCATTATAGGTTGAGTAGGCCCTTGTGGGCTAGCTCACCACCATTTATAACAGCATGTTCATGAGAAAATGGATTCTATATCCCAGATGTCCATCTCTTAAACATGCTTTTGAAATGTGACTCATTTTAAAGTTGGGGACTTGCCTGTATTTCATTAGCTCCTCTCCAGCTACCTTCCACACAATAGTTTACATTTTGAGCTATCAGCCTTTTGGGAAGATAAAGTGGCAGAAAATAGACATGACTATAATTTACTCCTAGCACTAAGAGCCTGGCAGACCTATCAAGGAATAATTTTACTCAAAATCAGATTTTCTGCAGGGCCTGCACTGAAGTCCCTTTATAGTTGAGTTATACGAGGTCACAGTCATCTCCTTTTGTAGAATTCTAGGGTCTTAATCAGGTCCTTCCACAATCACTCGATAAGATTTAGTACATGAGAATGTACTAAAATGAGAAATATTCTTGGCTTGCTTTATATCCCCACCACCCACAACCCATATCTCTACGAAGCTGATGGCCTTCCAGCTGGGAGGCACCATCATTCAGGCCCTGGGTGGGCTCAGTGGAAGGCTGCTTGCCTTGGCCTCCCACGTGCTTGATATTTTCAGACACGACTCTCATTTTATTCAGCAGTGCTCCAGTCAGTCATTAGAGAATTCATCCCGGAATCAGCCCATCACTTGAATATCCAAGGATATGCTTGAGCCCATATTCAAGGAAGATAACCCAATAGGCTTTGCTCTGCCCCCTCTAGTCCCTGTCCCTTCATTAAGTCAGGTGACCAAAAGCATGTTTGAAGAGCCACCCTGTCTCCACTGAGCTTCCCTGAGTTAAGATGTTCAGTTTTATGTCACTCTTTCATGGTAGACAAGTATAAAAAGCATCATAAAATGACTTTCTGTGTCGTTTGTAGAACTGTAGTTGAAGATTTTGTCCATCATATTTCCTAATATGAACGTGCACTGGGTTGACAGATGCCCCTTAATCAGCCATGTGACCAAACCTGCTCTCTCAGGACACCAGTCCTTGGGGGACATCTTCAAAGTGGACGAGCTACGTGTGCTGTTGCTCTAGTAAGAGCCGAATTCAAGAAAATTTCACCGGCTTTTTGGAAATCAGTGGAAGGTTTCACAGTAAAAACTTGATTTATCTTTTTTTTTTTTGAGGGCAATATAGAATGTTTCAACCGCTTTTAAAATTATGAATGGTGAGCGTAATTCCTGTTCGGTAAATCTAAAATAGATTTTCAAATATCCTTTTCTTCTGTTGTGGAGAAAAATTACAAGGGAGAGGGAAACAGAAAGGATGAGAGACAGGAGGGACAGAGAAATAATTAAAATACATACCAAATTCCAGAAAGGCAAAGTACTGCTCATGTACCAGTCTGCTTGCCTCCCTCCCTCCCTCCCTGCTTTCTTCCCTTCCTCCCTCACTTTATCTTTCTCTCTCTGCCTCCTTTCTTCCCTCCTCCCCTCCCTCTCTCTTCTTTCCTATAAAATAAAGTCAAACCTAGAAATACCTTTTATTTTTAGGTAAATAATATTTTAATACCATCTAAAATTTGTAATGGTTGATCCTCTTAAAATCCTTTTCCTTTTGAAAGGAGGACAATTAACATACTGCTTGGAGAAGGCAGATCAATTTCAGAGAGGAAATGGAGTGATAACTATCTTGAGGCCTTTTAAGATACTATGAACTATCCAGAATTTTAAAGCCTGGTAGCAGTTCTGCTGCTTTGAGACACAGGTGGAATCATCTTGGCTGTTGGTCCTGAGCCTGGATAAAATGTAAGCATCAGGCTGATCTGAGCCCAGGGGCTGATTGCCCGCCACTGGCCGCTCATGCGTCTCAGCAATGCCCTCAGCCCTGGGAAGAGGCTCTCAGGCTGCAGGTGTAATCACGGGGTAGCAAAGACTGGGGACATTTAAAATGTTTTTTATTTCTATTTTCAAGAAAGTAATGTATCACATGGAACAAAATTCAAAAGGTAGAAATAGAATATTAAAAAAAGAAATTGTAGCATATTATACACATTATCTTGCCTGTTGATTTTTTCCCCCAATTAACACTGCATCTTGTAGATAGTTCCATGTCTTTACCTATAGAGTTACCTCATTCTTTATAATGGTGCATATTGTTCCACATTATAGACTATTTTATGTAAAAGGTTGGTGCCAGTCTCTTTACAAACAATCCTGAAATGACTGTCTTTGCACATGAACAAAATGTATTGTAGGAGCTAATCGGTGATGAATCTTGTTAATGGTCAGTGTTAATGTTCCATCTCCTTATCAATATTTTATTCCCCTCAGACTCTTCTGTCTCTTTCTCCTTACCACCACCAACAGTAATAACTTAATAAATTGAAAATGTATTGATTTAAATGGAAGTCAAATTGACATCCATGTTTATATCCATGACTGTTCCTCTTTCTTTCTAATTAAAGTCCCGTATTTAGCTGTATCTCCTTCATTTCTAATGTCAAAAGATAATTGAGACAAGTTCCCTGTAAGGCTTGTAACAACATATTCCATTTTTGATTAGGAGCTTCCACTTAGAAATAAAGTCATAATTCGTTTTCAGGAAAGAACAGGCACAGAAAGCAGATAGGCCTGGCCTTACCCTGGTGCCGGCCTGTGTGGTGTGCTGAGGAGGCTCTTGTGGGGGAAAGACTGGTGTTGGTCTGGGACAGATTGCAAGGGGAGGTCTGGCCCGTCAGGCACAGCTGAGCAGAGGGCCCGGTCATTTATCACTGTCACGGGGGTGGAGACGGGGGAAGGGGAGTCACTGGACCATTCCTGCCCATCGGCGGCCTGACAGCAGACGCGCTTCACTCAACTTCCAGGCAGATGCTGCGCCGTCAAGGGGCTCTTTCCTGCTGGAGGCCGCTGACCTGGTCACAAGGAATGAGGAAGGAGACCACGGCTTGCTACGGCGCTTTGCTCAAGCCCTGCGCCGCTTCCTCTCAGGGTGTGTATACAGTGTGTGTAAGAGCATAATCAGTGGTCTTAGAGGCATACACCGAGGCTCCAAAGTGTTACTAGACTCTGATGATGGGATGAGAGCATACCTCTGTGGGGCTCATGCTTTAATTACATTTCCAGGACTTGGAGGCTCTGCACAGCGCTGATTATTTTCATACGGGCAAACGCTGTAGTAGTCGTGGAGGGGACTAAAGCAGCGCAAGCCGGGGACACCAAGTCTTTGAAGGGCAACGATTTTTACAACAATACTAAAAAGTATGATCTCTGTGTGATCCTTTATAGATACATTTAACATTCATCTTCAAAATCTAAAATATGTTTTAGGATCAATAGGAAACGTACCTTAGAAATCATTTTGGTGTACAGCCACCTTTATTTATTTACTTATTTATTTATTTTTGGCTGTGCTGGGTCTTCGTTGCTGCGCGTGGGCTTTCTCCAGTTGTGGCAAGCGGGGGCTACTCTTCGTTGTGGTGCGCGGGCGTCTCTTTGCGGTGGCTTCTCTTGTTGTGGAGCACGGGCTCTAGGCGCGTGGGCTTCAGTAGTTCTGGCACGCGGGCTCAGTAGTTGTGGCTCACAGGCTTAGCTGCTCCGCGGCATGTGGGATCTTCCCGGACCAGGGCTCGAACCCGTGTCCCCTGCACTGGCAGGCGGATTCTTAACCACTGTGCCACCAGGGAAGTCCCTACAGACACAGTTTTTAACACAACTGTTTTCAACACTGTTATTCACGGAGATGTCACATTCATCAAGCTGACATGTAGATTTTAATCCTTCAAGTAACCTTATTTTAAATGGAATTTCTAGTTTCAAGATTGTCTAATTTTGGTAGTCATTAGGAATTACATGTGTTAAGAGGAGGCAGGGAGATTTCATAAAAGTCAGGTGGAAATTTTTCCATCAATTAATATTATATGCTTATCACAGATGCCTAAATTAGACATGATTCTTTTTTTTTTTTTTTTTTTTATTAATTTATATTTATTGAAGTATTGAAGTACAGTATTCTTTTTTTTCTTTTTTTTTTGCGGTACGCGGGCCTCTCACTGTTGTGGTCTCTCCCGTTGCGGAGCACAGGCTCCGGATGCGCAGGCTCGGCAGCCATGGCTCAAGGGCCCAGCCGCTCCGCGGCATGTGGGATCCTCCCGGACCGGGGCACGAACCCGTGTCCCCTGCATCGGCAGGCGGACTCTCAACCACTGCGCCACCAGGGAATCCCTAGACATGATTCTTAAATGTGGTAATTAATAACAGTATTACACGAGTGAAAATGGAATTCTTCTGAAAATGAAATGAATGATGATGGAATGCTTTTCTTGGGATAATGCAGTGTGAGTCGGGAACTCATGCTCGTCTGATAATCATGGGGTAACAGGATGTGTTAAAGAGCTGTAGGCAGTGCCGCTGACACAGGAGCCTCCGTAGGTGTACCTGGTCGGCAGCTCTAACAAGTGGGGCAGGCGGAGTGCTGGTCAGTGAAGGATGAAGAGAAGGCAGGCGTTGTCTTACTATCTTACTGCATGACCGACAGTAAGCCCAGTGCCTGGCACATAAGCCATGTTCAGTCATTGTTTCCTGAACTGTGATGTTATTTGGATGGAATATGGATCCCTGTGCCTGGACTTGCTGGAGCAGATATGTCCCCCCAAGTCCCTCTGTCAGCCTTCTTTCCTCCTTCCCCCACACGCCTGCCCATGAGTTCATAAGCTCCGGAGCCCTGCGCATCTCGGCAGCAGTGGCCTCATCAGGGAATTTAATAAGGCAGTCACGCAGCTGGGTCGAGTTGGTCCTGAAGTCCCTGAGCGTCTCCGGAGCTGTTCACCCAGGGGGCCTTGTGTTAAGGAGCAAGCGAGCGTTCGAGGTACTTAAAACCCTGGAAGGAAGAGGGTCCTCATGCCATCAAGCAGGAAGTGATCTGCTCATCGGTTTTTCTCACTTAAGAGAGTTTCAGTGGTTTCTCTTGCTCTGTCTCCTTCTCAAAGAAAACAGAGGAATGGGACTCAAAGGAAAACATTTAGATTTGTACAACTTGAAAATATACCTAATAGGATCTAGATTTCCTCTTTTGTCTTGCTATTCTCCACTTAACTCTATGTTATTACTATTTCCTGACACCGTGGAAGAAACCTTTTTATGATCATACTTTTAAAATTATGAGGTAATATTGCATCTGAGGACTGTGCTACAATTTACTTCATTATCCCCCTTTTGTTGGGCCATATAGTTTTTTTATGGATTTTCACTGTTACAAACAGTTCTGCTGTAAACATCTTTGGAAACCTTTGCCTCACTTCTGATTATTTCCTAAGGTAGAAATAATTTAAAAGCTTTTGACATTCTTGATGCATATTGCCAGACTACTTTCCAAATAGATTGTACCATTCCCACTTCCATAAACAGTATATGAGAAAGCCTGTGTCTCTACACCCTCATTGGTACTTGGCATTGGTTTTGTAATTTTGCCATTTTCACGAATTAAAAATAGTATCTCATTGTGTGGTTGAGCATCTACTCATGTATGTGTTTGTTATTGATATATTTAATTTTTTATGTGTAGTCTGCCTTCCTATCATTCTCCACTTTCTCTCTGGCAGTGGAATCACTGTCTTTTACAGAATCATGGAAGCCTGCTTAGGAACGTACGGAAATAATTCTGACACTGTTTTCTAGGGCATCTGGTCCACCTCCTGCCCCCTCATTGTGGGCATCCCTGTGGTCACTCTCCTTTACTCTCTTGTACCGTCTTGTGGGGACACAGCAGGATCATTCTGGGCCAGTTTTCCTTAGGAACAGGAAAGGGCTGGTGTCTGAGGCCTTGTGCACTTGGCGTTGCTGTTCTGGGTTTAGAGTCACACTCGTGGTCTTGTGCCCTGAGCAGACCTCAGAAAACACAGCAGGCACATCACGAAAAGTAAAAATGTCCTCTGCTTGCATAATGCTTTATTTTTAAAACATACTCTCATCCTCAGCTCACTCTTCTGGCCAGAAATCTCCTCTTAGGATTTCTCTCAATAAATTTGTTGATTAAATGGATCTCCTTGAGTGTAGGGTCTATGAAGTTTATCTTTCTTCCCACAGCAGCTGGTACCTGGCACGTACTAAACACGTAACTGCTAGTGGGTCTGAGCCGTAAGCTCCACCATTTGGAGCTGATGCCTCACCAAACGTGTCCTCACTGAGGCTGAGCCCAGCCTTGCTCTGCCCTGTCCTGCCCCGTCACTGTGCCATTCGGGCTGTGCTGCAGGGGGACCCCGGAGGCGCAAGGCTGCCTGAGCCCGAGGAATCACCACCTTCACTGGCCAAGAGCTGGTCTTCAGTTTGTTGTCCCTGGAGCAAAGGGAAAAGGCATTAACTGGAGGAAGGACAGCGGCTGGGGCATAAGGATAAAATCCTCAATGACAGGTGAATTTTTGTTTTAGTGCTACTATCTAAAATGTTCTCATCTGATTTTCCTGCCCTTTCCATCACGTATTTTTTGCTTTTAGGGCGGCTCCCACTTAGATACACAGTCACTGGTCACCATGGGAGGAAGGCAGTGCGGGCTGGCCCTCCTCACCCCCTGGAGCTCTGAGGGGAGCGCTCGTCTCCGGGTGTTCACAGCAGTGGGGGACCTTCGTCTCATTCGCGCCGTTGCCTTTGCTGGGGACTCCTCTCCAGCCTCTTCTAGCCACAGACTCCACCTCCCTCTAGTCGTGTACCTCACCAATCAGTAGGAAGGACTCCAGCTTCCTTGGACACAGGATGGGTGGAGAGCAGAGGTCGGCCCTCCCCGTAACTTGCCCACCGCCATGTAACTTCCCCCCTCCCCCTCCTCACATACAGAGTAGACCCTGGATTAACATTCACCTTAAAACACCATAGCCAAAGTAACAGGCACTGTAAGGAACAAAAATATGGTAGAAGCACAGTGCCTCTGGGCAGAGGGGGCCAGAAGCATCATCGCCTGCCCTCTCCCAGTGCACCTGTCCTATATTTGGGTGACTGGGCTGCAGGTGCATCCCCAGAACTCCTGCTGCCCTTTCTTTCCAAATCAACAGTCATCAGTTCATCCTTACAGCGCTGTGAAGGGCACCTTGGCAGGACCAGGGCCCAGGATGCTTAGTCAGTGTGATCAAAGGACCCTCTGCTGGAGACAGAGCCTCGTCCAAGGCTTAGGCTTGTGGGCCAGATATGAACCCGCCTTAGTTCCAGTCTGACTTGTCCTTGAGACACCAGGGATTTGGGATCTAGAGAAAGAGCCACAAGGAAACAGACAAGGGAAGGGACAGTGAGACCATGTTTGGTTTGGGGGCCTGACAGATTTGTGTTACCTTATTCGTGAAATAAATGCACTCTTACTCCAGCCCCAAACTGAACCTAATCACCACCGATGAGCTTCATAGCGGCGTGAATGACTGATAGTAACACAGGACGAGTATGTGTTGGGTTTTGTGGGGTGAATAACATGACAGGGAGGGGCAGGCACCACTAGATGGTCTGCAGCTCTGAGGCTTCAGTCCAATATACAGCTGTTCCAGTCCTGGGATGATTTTGCGCCCAGCAGTGGACCTGGACTCCCAGGACAGCAGCAGCAGTTCCTGGGATCTCCAATTAGGTGGTGTCGCCATGGTCACCTAGACTGGAGGGGCTTGGCCCTACAGGAGAATCCTGAGGACCTGGGGGCCCACCCTCCAGTCCCCCACTTCCCTGCCATTTACCTATAAGTCCCTCCGACAACCTTACCCAGAAGATAGGAATTTTAGCTCTCAGCTTGAGCACAGGACGTGGTGCTAATCACCGGTTGGTTTATGTCTGCATTTGCATTACTGCAGGTGCATTATTGAACTATTTTATTGTATTTTTCTGAAGGAAGAAAACAGTCATAAAGTCTGAAGTGCATTAGACATTCATAAAGCAAAACAAAACAAGAAACAGCGTCAGTATCATCTTCTAAAGCTTTTTAAATGCCCCCCAAATCCCCTTCAAAATCTCTCCGATAGTTGACTTTGACCCAATCGTGCTCTAATTAACCTCGCTGCTCCTCGAGCACTGGGCTTTCAAGATAAATGGAAATCTGTTCCTCGTCCTCACATGCCCTTGACCGAGGACACGTCATGGCCATCAGTAGAGGTTGTCTTCCTGGAGCGTGGGGCTTTAGAACATGCTCCCACGGAGCCCAACCAGCCAGATGGGAGGCGTCCACCCTGCTGTGGCCAGGCAACAGATGTCCCTGTCACAGACCCCCTCCTGTTTCCGTGTCATGCTCTGCTGGTAATCAATAGTTAGTGCCCAGTCAATGAGTGACTTTTCTGTTTAGTCAGTTTGATTGTTTCTGTGGTGAAATGTGCCACCAATTTTGAAAAAAAAAATGACAAATGCTGATTAGGTTCCCAGGTGAGTCTCCCCACCCCCAGTCTTATTTGACCTTTAGAATATGTTTAAAGGGTCTCTGGTTCTTTGGCCCCCAAGTCCTGTACTTGCCTCAGCAGAGTTTCAATGGGAAAATGCCCTCGGTTTGCAGGACTGGCACTGCCATTGCTTGGTTTTTAAAAACTCCGCGTTCTTTCCTCATGGAATGGAAAGTAGCGCTCAGATTTTCCTCCATTCTTTTATCAGTAAAGCTGTGTAGAGTTTTGGAGATTTTCAAAGAGTCTTTTTAAAAATTGCCATGTATTATGTAGAAATGAGAAAGAAAATGGCTTTTCTTTGTACCATCTTTCTGTTCTATTCACTTAGACCAGGAATAACAAAGTGATTTCATCACACATGCCCCCCCCCCCCGAAGGAATAAGAGACTCTGTGGGGTGCTAAGTTGAGAAAAGATTTTGTGTCATATTTGGGGATCATGAAAGTCTGCTGTGATTGGTTAATGATGTCTGCCACGGGCATGAAAGCGGAGGAGAAGTAAATATGTGCCATGTATTTGTCATTCCTGACTCAGATCTTGTGAAAAACAAAGTTCACATGTAAATGGTAATACTAGCCTAACAGTTAAGTAATGTGTACTGCATGCCAGGCACTGTTCTAAGTGCTTTACATGTATGAATTCATTTGATTCTCAAAGCAACCCACAAAGTGGGTACAAATGAGTAAACCCTTACAAATGAGGAAACAGAGGCACGAGGAAACGGAGGCACAACGAGGCTAAGTTGCTAAGCCGAGGTCATACAGCTAGGAAGGGGAAGAGCTGAGATTCAGGGTCAGGCAGTTTTGTTCCTTAGCCCTGGATACTGTGCTGTCTCTCCTTGGCTAATGCTGTGTCTTTGCTGTCCAGGGACTGATGTAAGGCTCAGCTGTGGTTCAGAAGAAAATGCAAAATCAAGTTAATAGGGCTTGTTATCTTTGGGCCTCAGGCTCTAGAATGAAAGATAAGACAGAGTCCCGGGGAACTTTGGCACTGAGGAGAGGGTTACGTGTGAATCCTCCTTCCACTCCGGGCAGGATTTCCAATCTTTCCACATCCATTTTCTCAGATGAGAGTAGGTGGATGGGAAGGGAAGAGGAGTGGCATTTAAGGACCAGAACAGAGGAGTTCCTTGATCTCCAGGCCACCTGGTTGGGGAGACTCTGAGTGGCCATTTTCTTTTTTTTTTTTTTTTTTTTTTTTTTTTATGCGTTACGCGGGCCTCTCACTGTTGTGGCCTCTCCCGTTGCGGAGGACAGGCTCCGGACGCGCAGGCTCAGCGGCCATGGCTCACGGGCCCAGCCGCTCCGCGGCATGTGGGATCCTCCCAGACCGGGGCACGAACCCGTGTCCCCTGCATCGGCAGGCGGACTCTCAACCACTGCGCCACCAGGGAAGCCCTGAGTGGCCATTTTCAATGATCATTTTTATGTAAGGGACACATGTACATATAAAGAGAGAGAGATATGTTTAGCGTATCAAATAATATCTTTCATAATGGCTGAAGAGAGACTTTTTAGTAGTTTGTTTTCCTTCGTTAATTTAGCAACTATTTATTGAACACCTGTGCTGGGTCCCACAGTGTGCTGTAATTGTGGAAACAGTGAACCAATATGAGCCCTGCCTTCTCTGAGCTTGTAGTCTACTTGCTGGAATAATGACTTAAGTGTAAGGTGCAGCTCTGACTGTAGTAGAGGGAATGAGGGAGTGAGGTAGCCGGACCATGTGGGTTTTTGAAGCTGCATTAAAGAGTTCTGACTTTAGCCTAAGAGCAGTGGGAAGCCATGGAAAGTGGGGTAGAGGGTCAGGGACTTTGTGTTATATAATCTGAGTTAAAAGATAATTGTGGCGACACCGAGAAGAATGAATTAGAAAGGGGATGTGGAAGACCTAGAAGTGCTTGTAGGAGTGCAGGCAAGGAGGCCATAGGAGGTGGGACTAGGGTGGCCTGGATGGTGAAGGGAAGAAGGGGAAGGACTCTAAAGATATCTGGAAGGCAAAATTAGACAGATTTGGTGATAGATTAGATATGGGTAGCAAGGGAGAGAGAATGGGCAAGGATGCCTAGAAAGTAGGAGGATGGTGGTCCTATTCCCAGAGGTAGGGATGCTGGAAGAGGGTCAGGTTTGGAGTGGAAGGTTATCCTGCTGCATTGGAGGTACTTTTGAGCTGTCCCAGAGGAGAAGTCAAATAGGCCACACTCTTTATGGTAAGTGTGTAGTGTTTCGACTGGACTATACATAAGTCCTGATGGACTGTCTTGGGAAACTAAGTACTGCAGAAAAACTTTCGGAAATCTATAATTTTGTAGACTTTAAAAATCCAAACAAACATATTTTCGTCTAGGAAATAAGAATCTGACAAAGACAATTGATAGAGATAAATATCTTGCATAATCTTCCTAGTTATTTTTGTTTTTGCATATTTCTCTGCCAGTCTTTTCCCGTAAGCATTCACATTTTTGTTAGTTGTTATTATAGTCTACATTCAGCGTGTAATAGAATTGTTTTCCCTTACTGTTATCCCAAATATTTTTTCACGTTTCAATGTATCTCTCAAATTTTATATTTAAAATGTTGCCTGATAGTCCATGCTTGTGATAAATCGTGAATTATAATTTTCTAAGCTGTTTCTCTGTTTCTGGATATTTAGTTGCTTTAAAGATTTCTTTATTACCAGTAATACCTTAATAAATATTTTTATGTCTACCACCTTTTTTTTTTCTCACGCATTTTTCCTTAGATTAAATTTTTATGAGTGGGATTAGTGGGTTAGAGTTTGAATGGGTTTACAACTCTTGATATGTGTAAAGGCAAACGTTTTAAAACCTCTGACAGGGGCTTTGGGGTCCTAACTGTAGAACAGACCTGTGGCCTCCATGTGGAGACCCATCACATTCCTTTGGATTCAGTAACGAATGGTCCTAACCATATCTGAGCACTGTCCAAGGTCCCAGGGCCACCTGTGACCTTCCCTCTTGCATCTGCTGATGGTGCCAGGCTTGTTCTCTGGTTCAGCCTGGCTCCTCGCCTTCTCCCAGCTATTCTGTCTGTTCTTCAGGTAGTGCCACCATTCCTCAAGAATCCGTGGAAGCCGCTGAACTGACGGTATCCTGAAGGGATCGTCTAGCTAGGCTGAGCCTCGTAAGCCTTCAGGTTCTAAAATATTTGCAGTAGTGCTGCGGAGGCTGCCTAGGGTTCCTATGGATTTGGATGGGGTTCTCAAGATCTTCCGTGACCTGGTGCCTGCCTACCAATCCCTCCTGAAGTGCCATTGCTTCTCAACATGTCTCCTCTGCTGCACCCAGACTAGACTCTAGTCTGGCCCAGGATGATGCCTTGGTTGCATCTACTCCTGGCTCTCACTCGAGTTGCTCCCTCACCCTCTGCCTTTCCAAACCCTGCTCCTCCTCTTAGACTCGACACTAGTTGCAGTTCCTCCAGGCCCTGGCTCTGCCTTGCAGCTTGCTGTCCCTCTGCTGCAAACTCTTACAGTACCTTTAGTCCCCACTCCAGGACTTAGCACACAATTGTAAGCTTTCTGGTTAAGTTCACTCTTGAAATTTTTACCTCTTGAAGATAACTGTACACTCCTTGAGGGCAAGAGCCTCTAGATGCCTCAGAGCCTAGCTTTGGTGCTGAGCCCTGTGCAGGGCTCAATAAATCTAATGTGACCCACGAAATCAAAACATAAGCACACCATGATGCAGTGTCAAAGTGTTTTAGGCATTCTTTTCTTATGTATTTTCAACATAAATGCCCATATTCAGACATTCCTGAGGATCTTCTTAGACTACTCGTAGATGGACCATGCTCAGATCTTCTCTATCTGGTTGCAGTTTGGGGGTTATAAAAATAAGTTCGTGTTGGAAAACCATAAGCTGGTCCCTTTTTGTTTCTAAGTCCTTGATATGCACTCGGGTGGGAAGGGTGATTGGTGGAGGTGACGAGGGTGGATGACAAGTAGTAAGAAACACTGGAATGCAAGCCTGTCTGGTCGTTAAAAGGCAAGCGTCTCTGGCCCCTGGAACAGTGCTTGACTTGTGAAATGATGTCTTCTGGTATTCTGGTTCTTGAAAAATTGGTCCCAGGCTTACCCTGCTGTTTTTACAGCTCACTTTACTTCTGGTCATCAGGAGTCCTCAGGGGAAGCCACCTCAATGCACCCTGGAATCCCGAGCTGTCCTTGTTGTCCAGGGCATGGCCTGGCACACAGGGGACCCTCTGGCCGGGAGTCAGGAGCTTCCAGGCTGGGCTGGCTCTGCTGCCCCCCGCTGCATGGCTCTGCACGTGCTTGGGTCTGGGCATGCTCACTTGTAAAATGCCATGCCTGAATCAGGCCATCTCTAGGCTCTTTTGTAACTGAGATTAAAAACAAAATAGTTGAAACTCTCTTAAGAGGGTGAGCTTTGGTACCGTTGCTAGCTAAAAATGAGAACTGGGCTCTCTGACACATTTAATGACATGTGTTA
The DNA here is from genome assembly GCF_008692025.1 of Phocoena sinus. NCBI lineage: Eukaryota > Metazoa > Chordata > Mammalia > Artiodactyla > Phocoenidae > Phocoena > Phocoena sinus. Next base: position 106,923,427 of record NC_045768.1, read on the forward strand.
GTATGTGTGTAGAACTTTACACTTAACTTGCATTTCTTTCTTTCTTTCTCTTTTTTTTTTTTCTAGCCAAACATCATGTCAATGGCAACAGAACAGTTGAACCTTTCCCAGAGGGAACACAGATGGCTCTATTTGGTAAGATAACAACTCTGAAAGAAAACCCAAATTGTGTGCAAAGACTAGTGCCAAGTTTCTGAGTTTTAGCAAGTGTCCTCAGGGCTTCAAAATCTGGGCTCTTCTAGATATTTACAAGTCGTTGCAGCCAAAAAACTATCAAGTTCTTAGTATATCTGGGATCAGAAAAGCTCATTCTATAGAATTTAGTATGCTTTCCTTTCTCACTTTGCAAATCAAATATCAAACTGTGTATTTACTATTTCTTATGTCCACACTGTGAATTAACCTGATAATTTAGGAGTTGAGTTTTTCTTTCCCAGGAAGGATTTTTTTCATATATATATATATATATATATATATCTATATCTATATCTATATCTATATATATATATCTTTATTAAAGCTGGGATTCAAGGAGTTTTGAGATGTTATTCCACAAAAAGCAATAATCAATCTAATTGAATGGTCTCTTTCTCTTCCATTATGAATTGAGCATATTCCTTTGTTTGTTTGTTTCTTCTGCTTCCTTCCCCTTAGCCTTTAGACAGATTCTATCATCTCTTTCATCCTAAAAACCCGAATTCCCCTTTCTTCATGCCCCCCTCCAGCTTCCGTCTTCCCCTGGTCCTGATGGAAGTCTCCTACAAGGGCTTTTGATGTAAAACTGCTTTAGGCATTGAAGTGTCTTTGAGCCAGAAATTAGCCTCCTGACAACACTGTCTCTAAATTAGCATATTCAGGATAAAATGTTTCCCTAATCCCAGAGTTAGTCATCACTGATGATTAACAGTTGGAGAGTTATGAAACAGGGACCCACTTCTGCCTAGGTGTTTGTAAATCTTGCTCTGTATGGGCTGTCACCTTTTAAAATGTACTGGTTAGTGATTAGGAGTTATTATGTTCAGAAATTTAAATGGAGGGCTTCCCTGATGGCGCAGTGGTTGAGAGTCCGCCTGCCGATGCAGGAGGCACGAAGGGGACACGGGTTCGTGCCCCGGTCCGGGAAGATCCCACATGCCGTGGAGCGGCTGGGCCCGTGAGCCATGGCCGCTGAGCCTGCGCGTCAGGAGCCTGTGCTCCTCAACGGGAGAGGCCGCAACAGTGAGAGGCCCGCGTACCGCAAAAAAAAAAAAAAAAAGGAAATTTAAATGGAGAATTTGGTTTTTGAAGAAAAAATCATCAATGGTCACTATAAGATGTCGGCTAACTATTTGATTTGTTAACTTTCCTCTGAGAAATTATGTTCAGATGATGCCATCTTACTTAAGTTGTAGGCCTAGCACAGTGTCTGTTACCAGGAGACAACAAATGTCACATCAGTGTTCAAAGGGTTCTTTTGATGATTTCTTTTTTGTCTTTCAGATTTGTGAACCCCTAGAAACTAGGTTAGAAATTAGGTTTCATGTCATACTGAGAAATGTAAAATGAGACTGACCTGTCATAGATTTCCCCCTGTTGTGGTATTGGAGGAAAGCCTCCTTCCCAAAGGACTGATGACATTGTTTGCCACAGAATTGGAAATATCAGTGAATAAAGCTCTGTGGCGAGATTTTTTATTACTATTATTTTGTCAAAGGTTTGGTTTAGAGTGGCTTTCCTAAAAATCCTAACCCAAGGCCTTCATTGTTTGACTCTGGGCAAGCAAATCCCCCCTCCAAGCCTCAGTTTTCTCACCTGTAGAATGGGAAGGCTGATGGGGTGCTCTGAGACCCTTCCCTTGGCTTCTGCATCTTCCATACTTGGGGCTGAAGCCTCATCTGGCCTCAGGCAGCCCTGGGAAGCCCACTGTGAATGGCCAAGGGGTGTGGTTTGAAAAGAAATGAATCCTGTGCATAATTTCTACCAGTGCAGAACTATACAGGTGATAAAATAGAACATCTCTTGACATCTAGGGATTTTTGCCTTATTAGCACTGCTGTTTGGCTCTTCCAGATACTTAAATGAAGGCCTCTGTTTTGGTTAAGTGCGTGCAAGCATTTTATATTTGTGTTTTCAAAACTGTCCTCACTTGATATGGCTTGTCCACCTGGCCTGCAGTGGAGTGAGGGAGTGGATGGGTTTTGGGGTGGGCTTCTGTCATTTGGGTTGTTTATAGCTGTACTGAAAAAGTCAAACTAAGTGCACCTCTTTGACATATCTTGGGCATTTAATCCTCTCAGCACCTTGTAAAGCTGGTAGGATTACATAATTCCCTTCTCAGAGAGCTCACATGATTTATCACAGGTCTCTCAGCCAGAGATGGTGGAGCTTGAATTTGAGCCCAGGTCTAACAGGCCGGAAGTCCACGCTCTTTTTACCATGTCCCCTGACTCTTGGCCTGGTTACAGGAGTCCTGGGAGAGTCTGGTAGAGTCAGAAATGCCTTTCAGCTGGATCCATGCACAGAAGCATGATTTCCAGCCAAGCCAATTTAGCAAATTGATTTGTGAATTTCTGTGCATTCCCAGAGTGCTCTGAAGGACTCTGGAGACACAGCTTTTGCCAGGAAAATACTGCTTTTTAGAGTGACGTCTCCTACTATTTATCGTTTTCCCCCATTTGATTTCAGTAGCAGGTATCAATGTGCAGGAGAATGTCTTACATTGACTTGACTGTGAGATCACCAAAGCAACAGTGGCACTTTCTACATGTCCAAACTCGTTCTTCAGCCTGGGAAGTCAGTATTTTATGCCAAAAGAGTATCACCAGTTTCAATTTCATTGTCTATTGGTTAATCATTTGAATGTACCTTACAGAATGCTGTCTAAATAGAAACGTTCAAATTTAATCCATTCTGAAAGTGGCCACTGAACGAACGGCCATTAGCATTTAGCTTAGGGTGGATGATGTAAGGAAGGGTAGAGTGAGGGTCAAGGGCAGGCTCCGTTGTGAAAAATGTATGAATGTGTTATTATATCAAGTGACCAGAGAATATATAGATGGCTCCTTAAAAGCTATTTCTGGCATGTAATCTTCACAGATTATTTTTAAAACAAAAAGACGTTCATTTTTTTCAGGTTTTCTTTCATGGCCCAGTCAGTTTTATCCTTGTCTTGTTTTTCTGTGATCACGGTTTTTTAGCCTTTCTGTTGCCCTTTCCTCTCCTCTGCACTTTAGGACAATGATAATGAGGGTAATAGGCCTGCTGTCCTAGTGGGCTTCTACTTGTCTGTGTGTGATGCTCTCTTTCAAGTCAGTGGGAGCCCCTTTTTTACAGGCCGGAGAAGCGGAACCGAACATTTTGCAATTACTGAATGTCTTTGTTCCAGGTGGCTGAGTGCCCTATGTCTGCCATCCCTTTAATCCCACCACAGCCCTGTGAAGTGGGCATCACTGTGCTCTTTTAGAGACAGAGAAACTGAGGCACCCGAAGATGAAAGAAATATGGTCAAGTAGAGGGAATGCTTTCTCTGGCATGAGGACATCCACGTGACACTTACCAGCATGCTGTGCCTGACTTAGAAAGGTCCTCTCCAGCTTGCCATAACTTCAGGAAAGTGACTCCTCCGTCCTCGCAGAGAGCAAGCCTCCGGCCTCTCTGTGGTGGTCGTTCTTAAGCACGGAGCAGCTATTCACTTTATTAAAAGTACTCCATAGTCAGGAAGATTTATCATTTCCAAATAAAATAGACATTTATTAATTGAGGAGAGTACAGAGAAGTCAGGGGTTGGGGGCTCCAGTCTTAATTGGTGACAAGTTTTAGTACAGTTTGAAAAAATGAAATACAGCTTTTTAAAACTTTCGAGTTCAGCACTTGACCATAACACTTATCATCCAAACTAGGATACTTTTGAGAGTGAAAAGGGTGCTGGTAAAAATTATGTTAAAATAATGAGGTACGCACCCGGAGGACTTCAGGCACATGGGATATAATGTCGCCCTCTAATGAGAGTGTATATTATAAGACATGGTGTCAAGAATAATAAATACACATTGAGTAAAGTTGAAATTGAAAAATAATGAACTTAGAGATATAAAATGAAATAAACAAATGAAAAAATTCCAACGCAGTAGACTTACATTATGTACCGTATAGCATCAACACCAGTAGTTACACTAATTTCCAGGATTTTACTCAGTAAATATTGTTATATTCTTTCTGAATGACTTGAAATGAACAGTTAATTCATATTTATAAAACCTGGCTGGTAGCATTTCAATAAGAGATGGGGAATTATCTGATTATACCCTTGCAATTCTAATATTGTACTAATACTGTCCAATGATGTAGGACAATGAGCTCTCCATCAGTAGAGGTATTCAAATGAGAGATCGTTCCTACCCAGTTGGGAAGTGGAAGTAAATAGCCTTTAAGATCCTTTCTTCTCAGTTAATGAGAATTTTCTCTGTTTCAGAGTGTTAAACCTCTTTGGAAAAATTACTCCTAACTCTAAATTCTTTGATTGTATCATTTAGAAACCCATATCCCGGCTCTTTGGTGAGAGGTAAAATTCTGCAGTGAGAAACTGTAGTGGTCAGGAATTGATGGATACCAAGCAACCACAGCAGAAGTACCTCTGCGAATTCTTAGGGTCGCTGTAGGTTCTTAGGGGCTCCTACTAGCCTGATGGCGATGGCTCTGGGAACTCAAACCACTGTAAAACCTGTTCTCTATGTCAGGTTCTCTTGGGCTCTTCAAACAAGAGGGAGCAAAAGACAATCCAAGACATCATGAAAGTGTGCTATGATCTTGTTACACTTCTCTGTTTTTAACCAGGGGGCCAAGATTTGCTAGACTCTTTCCTGACTAGCTGTGTGGAAGGACTGATCGCAGAGCAGAGGCCAGTGGCTGTCAGAGGCCCATAGACAGGCCTCACTCTGGGAGACTCACCTTCTGTACCCCAAGGGAGAAGAGATCAGTGTCTGTAAGATGAACCAATCATAAGATATTTCCCCCCCACCCCAACTTGAATTAGAGGTGAATTAGAAACAGCCACAGTTACTTTGTCTGCCAGCCAAGAAAACAGCATTGAAAGCAGCAGGCAATACATCCGACTTCAATGGAAAATATATTGGTGTCTCATTGGCTAGGATCCAACATTATGTTGGTAAATAATCAAATCCCGGTGTGGCATATTTCTCCCTGAACCTTGACTGAAAACTATTGAAGACCGTTCTGTGAGCTGTGGCGCTGCAGTCACTCATTCTAGGAAAAAGGCCAGAAAGAATGACTTTGAAATGTATTTGTAATTAACTAAAGAGTCTAAATTCACAAGATCCTTAGAACAGCAGGTTGCTAACTGGCAGCAAACTTCTTAAGTGAGGAGGCATTTGGGGAAACGAAAATAGGCCTTCCTTCCATGGTGATCTGAAGCACCTTTAAGGGACAGTAAATGGTCATCTGGAGACATGTAGGACACATTTTATTTTATGTACCTTTTTTGCGTGTGTGATGATCACATTTCGTTTTTGAGTATGAAAAGGTCTGATGATAATATAGGCAAAGGGGAAGAGACTTTTCAGAGCCTGTGTTGAAAAGTCCTTTTGGTTTGTGTGGCACTGCACGGGATGGCCCTGGTCCTGCTCGAGAAGGCACAGGCGTGGTGTTGGAGAGGGTGTCCTGGAGTGGGGAGGGTGACAGCGTGGCAGCAGGAGTGCGGGTGGGGATTTCTGTGCCAGGAGAAAGGAACTGCACCCCGAGTAGAAAGGAGTGGGTCAAATAGTGTCTGACAAAGTAACACTTGTCTGGAGAGCACGTATCCATCAACCTCAACCACATGGAATGCTTGTAAGAACCAGAAAGTAAGCACGCCCTGCCCACCACAAGTTGCGGAGAAGTCCCCAGAGAATTCAGAATTCACTGAGAGGTCTTTGGAGTCAGATCCTGGTGTGTGACTTTAGACAAGTTTCTTGGGCCTTGCTGTAAAATGAAATAAGGGAAAATTAAAATATATATAAGAAATGGCAAAATAACATACATTAGAATTAGGTGAATATTAGACCAAAGAAAATTATGAGAAGTAAAATATGCAAAGAGGGCATGCTATAATACTATATAATTTATAAAACTGGGTCACAGATGTGACTCTGTATTTCCTAGCGGCAACACGAAGATCAGTTGGTTGTGTGATTGGTTTCAGTTTTTTAGAACTGTGGTAAAATATACATAACATAAAGTTTACCATTTTAACCATTTTTAAGTGCACTTAAAAAGTGCATTCACATTGTTATGCAGCCGTCACCACCACCCATCTCCTGAACTTTTTGTCTTTCCAGACTGAAATTCTATACCTATTAAATAATAACACTCAATTTCCCCTCCCCACAGGCCGTGCAGCCACCGTTTGGCTTTCCTTCTCTATGAGTCTGACTACACTAGGTACCTCATATAAGCAGAATCCTACACTATGTGTCCTTTTGTGACTGGCTTATTTCACTTAGCATAGTGGCCTCAAGGTTCATCCAAGCTGTGGCATGTGTCAGAATTTCCTTCCTTCTTAAGGCTGAGTCATATTCCATTGAGTGCACATACCATATTTAGTTTATCTGTTCACCTGTCAGCGGACACTTGAGTTGCTTCCACATTTTGACTATTGTGAATAATACTGTTATGAACATGAGTGTACAGATATCTCTTTGAGACCCTGCTTTCAGTTCTTTTGGCAAATACATCCCGAAGTGGAATGGCTGGATCATGTGATAATTCCGTTTCTTTTTTTTGAGGAACCCCTGCATACCATTTTCCACAAAGATTGAATCATTTTACATTCCCATCAGCAAAGCACAGGGTTCCAATTTCTCCACATTCTTGACAACACTTGTTATTTTTATTTGTTAATAGCCAGCCTAATGGGTGTGAAGTGGTGATTTTCAGTTTTACCAAATGATCCTGAAAATCTACATGATTGGGGGGACCATAAAATTTCTTGATTCTAGAACCAGAAAGAAATTTCTTTCAAGATACTTACAGGGAGGACACTGTGATGTAAGACAGTCAGCAGTACTGCTGACAGCGCCCTCAGAGTGAGCACTGAGAGGAGATTCATGAGCCCTTGGTCACACCACTCTTCTCTTTGGGCTCCTGACATCCACCAGGAACAATTCGGTCCACCTTCCCCCCCATGGGTGCCACCGTGTGCTTCCCTGGCTTAACCCAGAAAGAAGTTACTTGTATTGTATCTAAAACAATCGATGGACTAGATAACTTTTAGGGAATTTTGTATCAATACTACTTCTTTCAGTGGAGTTTTAAAAAATATTTATTTTTTCATTCTTTATTGTGAAAAATTTCAACCATACATAAATGTAGACTAATATAGTGAAACCTCACTAACTCAGCTTCAGCAGTTATCACTCAGGGCTAACGTGTTTCATCTGTAGTCCCATTCACTCTCTCTTCTTCATCCCAGGTTATTTCAAAGTAAATCTCAGATATCAGATCATTTCATCCAGGAATATTTTGGCACATACCTCTTTTTAAGAGCAGTTTTTAAGGAAACATACCACAACGCCATTATCACACCTAAAAAAATAGTTCCTTAGTACCATCAAATATCCCATGAGTCCATATTTCCACTATTGTCTCATAAATGTTTTTTCAAACCACCTGTTTGAATCAAGGTTCAAATAGAGTTCATACACTGCAATTGGTTGATATAACTAGTCTCTTTTAATCTCTAGGTTCATCTCTCTCTTTTTTTAAAAAATAAATTTATTTATTTTTGGCTGTGTTGGGTCTTCGTTGCTTTCTCTAGTCTTGGCAAGTGGGGACTACTCTTTGTTGTGGTGCGTGGGTTTCTCATTGCGGTGGCTTCTCTTGTTGAGGAGTACGGGCTCTAGACGCACGGGCTTAGTAGTTGTGGCGCACGGGCTTAGTTGCTCTGCGGCATGTGGGATCTTCCGGGACCAGGACTCAAACCCGTGTCCCCTGCATTGGCTGGAGGATTCTTAACAACTGCGCCAGCAGGGAAGTCCCTCTCTCTCTTTATTTTTCCTTATAATTTATTTGTTTAAGAAACTAGATCATTTATTCTGTACTGTCTCCTTCAGTCTGGATTGAATGAACATGCTTGAAAAGCCTCTGTATTTTCTACAAATTGGGAGTTAGAGGCCTGATCAGAATCCATAGGTGAGGTGTGTAAACCATCCAGGAGGCATTTAATAACTGGTTCTCTTTCTTTTGGTGAAGTTAGCAGCCCCTAATGATCATTGCCTTGACGTATTATTTTATTAGAAGCTGCAAGATGGTGACATTTAATTTCTTGCATTTCCCTTTATTTATGAACTGGAATATTTCTAAAAAGAGAAGTTTCTCTTTATCAACTATTTGGTTACCTTGACCTCCAGTTGATTAGGAAAGCAGCTTTGTTTTTTCCTGGGTTTACCATTTTGCTCCGTGTATCTGAGCATGGGTTAAATGTATATTCATGAGTCAGAAGCGTATATAAGTATAGTTGCTTAAGTGATGGAAACCTCTTTAATTTGACTGAATGACCATTTTCACTTGGGCATTTAATCAAATTATTGAAATTTGTAACCATTTGGTCAAACATTTGAAAATAGAATCACAGTAGACAGATTGCCTCTACAGATTTGGGTAAAACAAAGAAATAGGCACATAGTCAGGTGACAGAAGGTTACGTCTCCAGCAAAGCTGGGTCTAAGGGGCAGCCATCTTCTCTCCTGTTCTCACCCCAGATCTTGTGACGAGGGGACATGCCCCTGTGTGCATCCCAGTCTTGAACCTCAGCAGCCCAGGGTGAAAAAGCAACTCCAGAGAGGGCCTGAGGGCTGGGGGCCGGCTTGCTTCTGGAAGTGGCATGCTTTCAGAGTATCAAAATGATGAAAATGGCTGAGCAGCCAAGAAATGACAAAGCCTCAGGAATGCTGCCCACTACAAAGACTAACAGCTGGGCTCTGTCACCTGGAGCTCTTTCTCGTGCTTTTGGCTTAATGTTGTGAATGCGTTGGAGGGTAGCAGGAGACATGTTTATCAGAGTGCGTTTTCTCTGCTTTCCAGTTTTCACAGACAGAATAGGTAAAACTATCTGTGGTTCTCACTGCCAAACATTGTGGGATTCAAGAAGGGAAACTATTTACTGGCTCACTTATTTTTTTCTCTCATTTTATTTTCATTATTTATTACTTCATGCGTTTTTTGTTTGTGTTTTTGGTAAGTTGTCTCAAATTTTTCTTCTGGAATGATGCAGTGTATAAATAAAGTAAATAAAAGTAAAATAATTCCTATGAATGAAATTTCTTAGTCCAATACAATGTATAGTTTTTTTTTAAGGAAATCAAAATCAAACAGTGCCAGTTCTGTTTTTGCCAGGGATAACTGGAAATGTTAGCACTGAAACCCTAGGAAATGAGATTCAGTTGAAGTGACATGTCTGATCCATGCTGAGAAATGATCGTTTAGGTTGGCATGCCTTTGGCCAAAATAGTGTGAACAATGATGAAAGACCCTGTGAACTTTTCCTAAATTCTTGTGTCTGGAGGGACAGCAAACCCCCCCGTGTCCATATACACCAGGAGCTATTCCACAAAACACCTTTCATTTTCCCCTTGTGTCATCAGTGCCCCAAGACTTAGATAAAGATCGTAGTTGACCAAGACGAAGTTTCCTTGTTGAGCCCAGTGACACTGGGACCAACGGTGGTGCTTGCCAGATGGATATCCTTCTGGTGTACATCCCACCATATATCCTTCCAAGTCTCAGCTGTGATCCTAAGACTCATGATAATATGGAAAGAATTAAATGATAGCTCATGGTAGACCTTATCATGAACAAATGTGGCTTTCCAGATGTGGCTTTCCACAGTCATGCCTACTCAGGAATCAGTGCTGTTTTGTATGTGGGAAAAAGACATTTTATTTTTTTAGCCACATCTCTGGTCTCCCCTAAAACCCCCTGTGCAGTCCATTGAGTCTCGAATGCCTTTCTATGTGATGACCCTTTTCCATTTTCTTAATTTCCATAAGATGGTCACTTGTCAGGTCAAGATGAAAATGTCTCCATGTGGAAGGCTGCATTCATCTTGCTTATAACCACCCATGTGTCCATTTAGTACTTGGGAGAATTTCTTGTCACCCTCTTTTCCACCAGGCTTCCTTTCGTTTGTATATGACCTTTGTCTAGGTGGCAGTGACATTTGCATTGGGAAGAGCGGAAGAGTTTGTATTCACCTCATAGGGAACATTAAGGGAGGGTGGATTTGGGGTGGGCCATCTGGGGAAATTTCAGGAATATGATGACACTAGGAGCTTGGAGTGAGAACTACAAGTGGGCTGTCAGGAATGCATGGGAACTGCTTCCTAGCATTCCTTTCTTTTGGCTGAATAACTCGTGATTGGCAGGTATGTCCTTTGGCTAGGCCTTACTTTAATAGCTTTGTAGTAGAAATGTGCAAAGGTGACCTTAGGAAGGAGAAGGCCCTGTAGGCACAGGTTCAGCATCAGGCCTTGCTTTCCCACATGGAAAAAATGAGCTGGATTCCCAAGCAAATAGTATGTGCTTTATTCCTGGTGCCCATACAGAGGCCTTCAGTGACCCACACAAACATCTGGAAACAGGTGCACCAGCTGAATGGCAAATAGCTCTCCAATTGCTGTTAATGCATTGGTAACTGGACTGAAATTTCATCCCTGTTTTTTTTCTTCCATGTAGGACATTTTAAATTTACCTAGTAATGAAGTGGCTATAAAAACGATGCCACCACCAACAACCAACTTTTACATTTGGGTAGTAAATTTCATATTATAAAATGTTTTCATATATATAATTTAATTTTTTTCTTCGTATTTAATTCTGAGAAGACTGAGGCTCAGAGAGATTAAGCGCCTGTCCCAGGGTCAGGCTACTTAGTTAATGGTAGAACTAGGTCTAGCACTCAACTAATTTATTCACTTACTCATCATATTATTTATTGTAGCAGGAGACAAACAGAAAAAATACCTCCCTTCAAGGAACTTACACTCTAGTAGGGCAGGACAGAAAATAAGATAAGTAGGTAAAATATTTGTTGTGGGATGTCAGATTGTGATAAGTGCTGTTGATTAAAATAAAGCAGGGGAGGAGAAGAGGAAATGCCTGGTTGGGGGTGGGGTGAGGGTTTGCAATTTAAAATAAGACAGTCAGGGAGGCATCAATGAAATGGTAATCTTGAAGCAAAGACCTAAAAGAGGCACGGGAGGTTGCTATACAGAGATCTGTGGGAAAAAACATTCTAGGCAGAAGGACTACAAGTGCAAAGCCCCCGAGGCAGGGGTGTGCCTGGCATGAGGCCTGTATGCTGGAGTGTAACAAGCAAGGAGGGAGCAGTAGTAGCTGAGGCCAGAGATGAAGAGGGAGTTAAATCATGAAGGGCCTTTGGTAAGTGTGAGGACTTTGACTTTGCATGCCAAGGGGAGCCTTTACAGGATTTGGGGCAGAGGAGTAACATTATATGACCTATTTTTTAAAAGAATCACTTTTGCTGCTATGTTGAAGATAGAACATTTAGAATGGTGAGAAAAAAAGCAGCGACGCCATTTAGGAGAATATTGCCTCCTAGCCTAGTACTTCTGGCTTGAACACACACTGTCTTTAATTAATAATAATAATAATAATAATGATAAAGCTTAACTTGCACTTGTGTATCTTTCTTAAATGCTATGTCTTTATACTTTTAGAATATTTTCTATCCCCATACATTAAGCATTTAAATGGTCCTTTAACATGATACATTAGCTAAAAACAGATACAAATCCTTTGTAGAGAGTATTTAGATATTATTATTGCTCTACTTAATAGATCAATATTACTTGCATTTTTAGATGGAATGGATTGAATTAAACCATTCAGAATCATGTTGAATGTGTGCATTGGATTCCATTCAAAATGGGTTGTTCCACAATACACTGAACAGTTACGAAGCACTTCAAATTGTACTTCTGGTATATGCAAAGTGTGCAAGGGCACAGGTCAACGGACTGTGGTGATGTGATTTAAAATGTGAAATCAATGCTTAAGATAAGACTAAAAACTTATCAATGAAATAAGTCAGCGTTTACATAAATCTCTTAACTCTTCCAGCTCCCAGAACTCTTGGGGTGGAATGTCAGATATTTGTTATCAGCTGAATTTGGGTTTAAATTGTAAGTCAGCCGATTTCTGAAATTGAATAAGTTTCTGAACCTCCAGCTGATTTTTATCTCTAGACAAAACATTTTTTAAAAATTCAGTTGTCTGAAGGGACTGGAGAGCACCCAAATGTTGGGTCTCTGGGCATCACCTGGAGGGAACACAGTTCTTGAAATAAGGGAAACAAACTTGGTAAGCACCACATGTAACCAGCCTTTTCCCTGAGGGCACTTCCTAGTTCACAGTTGCTTATTTAAAAGAGAGAGAGAGAGAGAGAGAGCACGCAAATAGAAAGTGGCTAGCTTACTAGGCTGAAGAAGCAGAGGTTGAGTCTAAGGGCTGCTGGAGTAGCTGTAAATCAATGGGAAACATTCTGTAAGGAAGGAGCAATAGGGGGGGAGCCCCAAACTCTCTGTACCAAGTCCCCTCAAATCTGTGGCTGCCTCTGTGCATGTACAGGGTGAGATTCCGAGGAAACTTTGGAGAAAAGCAACTGCTAAAAGGCTGAGATTTCAGCAGTTGCTTGGTTCTATGAGAAAGCTGGAGTTCAGGTCCTACTAAGTTAGAGAGAATTGTAAAAACTTTAGGCTTTTCCTTGGAACTCTAGGAAGGTCACATCTTAGGAGTAAACCCAGGATAAAGGGTTACATCTTAGGGCTAAGGGGAAAAAGCAAAATAAACCCATTCTTGTAAAATCTAACACTAAGCTTCCACAGGATCAAGATGACCCAGATTTAATTGCTGCCAGGAAAAAAGTCAACATTTTTTGGAGAAAAGTTACAAAATTTAGCACATATCATCCACAGTGTTTAATATGCAATAAAATTATCAGACATGAAGAAACAACAAAAAAAAGATTAATAGTTAAAGAAAAAAAGTCAATAGACGCAGGCCCAGAGAAGAGTCAGATGTTGAAATTAGCAGACAAGGACTTAAAACAGATATTATAAATACGTTAAACAATTTACAGGAAAAGATGGACAGAATGGGGTAGTAGAGTAATATCAGCAGAGAAATGTAAACTATAAAAAAAGAAATAGAATTTCTAGGACTGAAAACTATAGCATCTGAAATTTTTTTTTTAAAAGCTATTATTGGATGTTCTTAACAGAAAGGACCTTACATTAGAAAAGGGATCAGTGAACTTGAAGACAGGTCAATAGAAATTCTTCAAACAGAAGGACAGGGAGAAAAAATATTTTTTTAAAAAATGAAGAGAGCCTTGGTGATTATGAGACAATGTCAGTTGGTCTGATATATGTGTAGTTGGAGTATCAGAAGGAGCCCAGAGAGAGATACTGGGCAGAAATATATATTTGAGGAAATAATAATTTTAAATTTGATGAAATGTTATTGGGAGGTAATCAAGATGAATACCAAATATGGAGGGTCAAAGGCAGGGCTCAAATCAGGACCAAGGAATAAAGAGTTTTGAGTGGGCATAAAGATTAAATAAACATAGATGACTGTACAACAGGGAAGGTCCATTTTGCCCAAAGACCACCCCTGTTTCCACTTCCCACTCCAACTCCTTTTAGAAGGCATTGTTCCTTCTTCTCTGGTTCCGTGGTGACAATGTGTTGAGATGGACTTAGACCTAAGTTCAAACCCTAGCTCTGCGTCTCACTAGCAAATCATTACAGTCTGCATCCTGGGATCATCATTTATTAAACGAGAATAGTGATAACTTTCTCACAAGGCAGGTCTCAGTGGGATAGACCATGTACATTTTATAGGATCATGCTGGCCATATAGTCGGCACTCAACAGATAGTAATTTCTTTCTTCTGCTAAACCTGTTCTCATTGTGGTTAGCTGGCATCACTACCCACCCAGTTAGCCGGGTTGAGGAAATTATAGTTTATCTTAAGAGCAACAAGACCATAGAGATGACAGGACCATGGTTGGATTTTAGAGAGATGACTCAGGCTTCCGTGAGAAGAATGGATTAGAATGATGTGCGATAAGATTTGAAAAGACCAAATTGGAGGCTATTGCGCACACCCCCTCTTTTTATCCTTCCCAAACAGCTGTATTATCTCCTTTTCTGTCACAAGAGACCCTGCTTTGCCCACTAAAACCATAGCCTCAGTCATTACCAGCAAAAATAAAATCTGGTTCCCCTTTCCTCAAGGGCAGGGATGCTTTTCAAAGGGTGAGGGATGATGGTGGCCTGGACCAGAGTGAAAGCAATGAGCGTGAAGCCCAGTGGACAGATCCAAGAGTCCCCCTGCTAATCTGTCATCGTCTTTCTATCATCTTTCTAGGGGATTGGATTACATCCCTGACAGAGATGCTTCTCAGAGTATAGATATGACCACATCATTCCTTTGCTGGGAAATCTTTGTTTTAGAAGGGTAATCTCCACTCCTTAGTTTAGCATTTAAGGCCTTGTAGAACCTATTTCCCATCTATTCAACCAGCCTTTTTTTTTTTTTTTAAAATACAACTTCTCACCCAGCCTGTGGGGGGCCTCATCCTAGTTTTCTTCCCACACTTTCATACCTTCAGCTGAAACCCTTCTCATCTTGGAAGCCTCAGCAACTTTTCCTCAATCTTTCCCCACAACTCTTTTGTGCCCATGTTCATCAGATAAGATTATCACCTTGCATTATGAGTAGATGTTGAATTCGTTATCTCTCACTGTCTGCCTGCTTTTTGATGATGGGGACTGTGTCTTATTGCCTTTGGGTCACCAGGGCCGAGTCTCAAATATAGGCCCTTAGTATAAATATTTGTTAGATGAATGAATGGCTACTACTCTGCACGTCTGCAGTGAAGTGGGAGAAACTTTTTTATATTCTGTTACTTAATTTACACAGAGTTGAGTAAGAGATGTAGAGAGAGACTTTCAGAGGAAGTCTCAGGGGACGTGTGGAAGCTTTTGAGGGGTTTAGCAGTCAATGGCCCAGTGCATTTTATAGAGGATGGTGTTTCTCCTCAGTGGTGTACATGTGTCACCAGCCCAGTTTTCTGGATACCTGCTGGATGAATGACATTCAGGGGGCTCCGAGAGGAGGTGGACAGGACGGAGGTGCTAGGCAAAAGCAACTAATGTTTACTGACTGTCTGTTGGATGCCAGGCAGTGCTGAAAGGAAGATATTTTCAAGGCAGAAAAAATGGTTGAGAGATAGGAAAGTGAAAGAGGAAGCAGTATATCCATGCCAGAAAGAAAAAAATGTAAATGACAGTGGGGCATGCCAGAGGAAAGATGGAAGGTTCCAAATTCCTCAGATTCACTGGACCAGTAGCCTAGGGTATAGTCTATGATGCCATTAGAATTGCCTTGTTGTGTCTGGACCCTGTGGATCTTGCCATGAGATTTGGTGTAAGCTAGTGGCCGAGATTCACAGCTTCTGCTACAACAAGTCTTCTGGTAACACAAAAGCCTTGGTTTTCACTAACTGCCCTCCCAGCTGTACCATACCATTCCTTCTTGATGAAATGGAATGATGCAGGCTGACCTTAGCTTCCCTATGTTTTTCTGCTTCTCCGGAAAGGTAAGAAGAAGGTCATATTGTACATTGTGGTTGCAGATTATTTGCGGGACCTTTCAGGAAGACTTCTTCATCTGGGATTTCTTTTCTGCCTCCACATGTCCTACATTTTCTCTTAGGAGTCAGCTGGAACTGAAGGCATTCTGCTGTGTTAATCAACACCCACTGGCAAATGTCATGGTCATTTGTTCACTGAAACTCCATCAGTCTCTTACCCAATGTAGAAGGGAAAACAAAATTGCAAGTGCCTAGAGAAGGCAGGGCCCATGAACAGATATATGTAGGAGATAGAGAAATACTAAAGGATGCTTCCTAGGAAAACCGAATGCTACTTTTTTCCCTTAAGGCTTTCTTTTCTTTGCCCCAGGTGAGCCGTTGGACATATTTGTCAGGCCCTGATAAAATGCACAGCTCCCTCTAAGCTGGCTTTGTCTTCAGCCTCAGTTCCCGTCCTCAGGAGGAGTTTGCTCCTCCCGAATTGAGGTGCTGCTGCCTATCAGTCATCGATCACCCTCTAGTCCAGCTAGCAGCCACTTGCTTTCCAGCAGCTATGAGAACCGTGCTGCTTCCAGTGAGCTGGCTTGGTGAAGGCTGGGCTTTCATAGTGCTGGCATGGCCATGGTCATCCTGTCCAGGGAACCCACAGCTTCATCAGCCCATACTTGGGGAGCGGTGTGGCTCCACCGTCCTTGAAGGGGTCCAGACGACACACTGGAGTCCAGACGCACATAGTGAGTGGATTCAGAAATATGTGTAGTGAGGAGCAAATGAAGAGGCTTGTAATCAGCTTACAAGAGCTGTCTTCAGATGATCAAAGGGTTGACAGGTTGTCATGAGGAAGAGGGGCTATGTATGTCCTGTATGACCTTGAGGGAGAGGATCAGAGCGAAGGAGGGAAAATGGCTCAATGTAGGAAAGAGCTTCCTAACCGTCACTAGATCTGCAGAGGTGGACTGGACTGCTTCAAGGTTGAGGGCAGTTCAGCCATTTGCCATGATGCTTTTAATACTAGCAGGGCATTTAAGCTAGATGAGAGGTCAGGTCCCTTACAACCTTGGAATTCTGGTTCTTGAATCCTCCTGGTGAATAAAGACCTACTACTCTTTAGAGGCTATTCCTAGGGTAGAGGGTGAAACACAACGACATGTATAAAGAACTTGGAGCTGCGTTAATCACAGTACAGAGGCACAGTGGAGCATATGTGTCCATATGGGCATGTTTTAAATTTGGGAAGAGACTGCGAAGAATACTTAATAAAATTAAGGCAACATTAGGAATTGATGTGGACAGAAGGTAATTGTCACGAAACACTGAAAATATCAATCGGATCCTGATCGCTGCATGGTTTCTTTTCTAGCAGAAGGTATTTAAAAATTTTGTAGTTTTCAAGTAAGTTGTGATAAGGAAAGCATCTTGTTGAATTATTTAATAGGATGTAGGTTTGCTAAAAAGCAAAGCTAACATAGGAAGTGTATTGCGACTTCATTTACATTTCTACCTCCTGTATTCATCTTCTTTGGGAGAGTCATGGCGTTTTAGAGCTGAAAATTATCTTCAAATCCCCCTTCTCCTGCCCCCTTCTTTGCTGGACAGCTGACCAGCAGTGATTTACCCCAGGCCACACACAGCCAGGGTCTGTGAGTGTGTGTCTGTGACCCGAGACAGGCCGCCTCTTGTCTGTCTCAGGTCTTCTGAGTTGCCTTTCTAGAATTCAGCCGAGCATGGTCCCCATCTCTGCCCAGGTTCCACCTTCTGATAAAGGGCTCACACCTGTCCGATTGTGGCTGGAATTTGGGTTTCAGTTTCTTGCCCTGGTGGGGGCTCTCATCTGGACCAGATGTGACATAATTAGAGTCATAACATCTGGATGTCATCCCTGTGCCTTTAAAGAGGTCAAAGAGCCACAGAAAGGAGCGCCTCGGGAATGTGTTGGGAGTAGTGCGCTGTGTGCCTTTGCTATTGACTCTCCGTATGCTTTATTTATATACAGTAAAATCCCATTACAGGAAAGGTAATGCCGGCAGAGTGCTCCATAAAATCATGCTGTTTTCACGAGATCCACATGAACTGCCTCTTATTTACCAGGTGCCACTGAATTCTCTGTAATGGATAAAGTGATGCAACAGAATCACCCTTCAGTCCTGCATCTGTAATCAGGGGGCTCTTAACTCAGGCTGCTCCACAGCGTCCCACGCAGACCAGCTTCTGAAATTGTTGCTAGGGGTGCAGCATGGCACAGTGGAAAGAACTTTGGCTTTGAATCCCAGGCATGAGTCGGAATCCTAGGTCTGCCTTGGTTCCGTGTCTTTGGGCAAGTGACCTAACCTCTCTGAATCTCCATTTTCTGATCCTTCAAGTGGGGCTAATGCCATCTCCCTGGTAGGGTTATTGGGAGATTCCATGTGCACACAGATACTCGTACAATGTGTGGCTCCCAGCCACACTTGAAAAATGTAAACTCCTTTCCCTTCCCTTTCTTCCTTTTTCTTATAATGTAAAGGATACCAGGTTATGTACTGTTTGTAGGAAAAATTTTATTTGCTCACCGATCACAGTAACAAAGTCACATTTAAAGTTGAGGAGAAGAAGAAAAGAGGAAAACAGATTTCAATTCTTCTTATTATTCTCTCCAGAGAGCCCTCAGACCATGACCAAGCTGGTTGTTAGAAGTAACTTAGTTCTACTCATTTTTTCAGATGACACATTGAGGCTTAAGACATCCCTGTGAGCGGTTAAAAGGCACATAACTCTCAGTATGTTCTTTGTGGGTCTGGGGTGACAAAGACTTGGCTGGTGACATTAGTCAGGAAGGAGGCAGTGAGAAGGCAGGAATGTGAAGGGCCGTTAAGCTCTGAAAAAAGTGATGGGCTGAGAATTAGCTGTTAGAGAAGGGATGTCTGAGTTTAGTGGTGGGAACCAGAGAGTTATATGCTCAGGAAATGGGGAGACTGGCTCAGAGAAATTCTGAGAGTTCTGGCAGAATCCAGAGAGGCTGTATATGAGACCACGAGGCTCTCTGTTTCATTTGAGGATGGAGGGGATGGCTCTCGGGTTCTCTCACAGGACAGTGTGACATCTCAGAGACCAAGGGTGACAGGAGAAGCAGCTCTGACCTTGGGTGGACTGAGAGAGGGAGTGTTGTGTGTGCACGTGTATGTTGGGAGGGGGAAGGTGGGGCAAGCAGGGAAAGTGAGAGAAGAGAATGGAAATGAACACTTATTGAGTACCTACTGTATGCTTGACACTTTTTCTGTGTTATTCGTGAAATCCTTTCAGTGACTCTGTGATTGGTAGTATTTCTATTCCTAGTTTATAGATGAGGAAACTAAGACTTAAAGAGTATAGGGCTACAGCACAAGAATCTAGCCAATATTTTATAATAACTGTAAATGGATTATAACCTTTAAAATTGTGAATCACTGTATTGTACACCTGTGACCTATATAATATTGTACCTCAACTATGCTTCAATTAAACAGAAAAAGAAAAAGAAGACAGAAGAGTATCAGGTGCTTCCCTGAGGCTGAATAGGTAGTAAGTGCTTGAGTGTATAGGCCTGGCTCAAACTGACCGCCTTCGGTGCTTCTGAACCCGTGTCTCCAACAGCCCAGGAATTTGGCAGAGCAAAGAGACAAGTGAAATGAGAACTTCTTTTTTCTTTGTTCAGCACTACATTTTCCCTCCATATAATCATTGGGTTTCCACTTCAGAAGCCTCAAGGAGGATCTGAGCTCTCCATAAACTGGCACTGTGGTTTCTAGGAGTATCTCCATTATAAAGTCCACCATAATTATAAAAGATGGTCCATTAAATTTTCAAAGAATTCCAGTCCAATCCATTAGACACCACCCCCGCCCCCTGCCCCATGCAGCCTAATACGGCAAGGTGCCATGATAGGTGATAGAAGGAAAACCGGGTCCAGAGAGGCGGGCCCTGTGTTCTTAGTTCGTGGTGCAGGGAGCCAGCAGTCATCCCATCAGGCAGACCACGTAAATGGCTGAGTGCAGAGGCTTGGACATACCTTGGGGTTCCAAGAAGAGACACCTTATGTCTGAATGGCATTCTGGAAAGACTTAGGGAGAAGGTGATATCTGAAATTACTCAGGGCGGGTCGGCAGGGTTTCCAAAGGTGGAGGTGGGTGGAAGATGCAGACCGTGAGTCGGTAACGTGATGGCCAGCGAGGGTGGAACGGCACAGAGTGTTCTGGTTTGGCTGAGGAAAGGGTATAGATGTTAGAACTTTAATAACCACCTTAATCGTGTTGGTTATAACACACACGCATTAGAGAAAATTTGGAAAATATATAAAAACACAAAAGGGAGCAACCAGAGGCAACTATTATTCTAATATTTTATTGCATTTCCTTCCAGACTGTGTATCTATCAATCTGTGTAAACATTTTTAAAAAACTTCTTTTTGATTATGACAATTGGAATACATACTTCTTGCAGAAATTTGGAAAATACTGAAGACTATGAAGAAGAAAATAAAAGTCACCTGTAATCTTACTCAGAGTTAATAACCACTATTAACATTTTGACGTATTCCCCTTGAGTCTGTTTGTCAAAGTGTAAACAGACTAAACAAAACATGAACATATTCTTCATACAGTTTAATATTTTGCTTTTTTCCCCTTAACATTATTTTGGATATTTTTACATGTAATCAAATAATCTTAGAAAAGTGGATACAAAGTACTCTACTCCAAATTATGGGTGGACCATTATTTATTAAATACTTTCTCTACTTCTGAATATTTAGGTTGTTTAAAATTTTTTATTATTATCAATAATGCTGTTAAAATATTTCTGGAAAATCAATATTTGCCAATTGAAAAGTTTTTCCTACAACTGCTTCATAGGAGTGGAATCATAGGATTAAAAGGTGTTATTAATGCTCAAGACTCTTGCATGTTACCTACTCATGGTTTTAAAGAAGACAAAGGACACGTTGGAAAGTGTCTGTGAAGGAAATTGACCTGAAAGCAATGGGTGGGAGTGAGGGAGCAAAGCTGAGGTGGGAGGACAGTTGAAGAGGCAGCAACTGGCCGGAACTAGGGTGGTGATAGGAAAGGGATGAGAATATGAGGGACAAATAACAGGACACCGGGAGACTGTTGAGGCTGAGACAGATAAAAGGGAAGAAAAATGGTGATTCTCACCCTTCCTATTAAGGGTCTGGGAAAATTCCAGTGTAATGAAAACAGAGACATCAGAAGAAGATGCTGGCTTTGTTGGTTAACTAGGTATTAGATGTTTTGAATTCAAGGTGTCAGGGAGCCTTCCAGGTGGAGATACCCAGCAGGGAGTTGGAAATGCATCTTTCTAAAGCTTCCTTAGGTGGATGGTCAGGGGTTAGACCTGTGGGTTAAGAGCCATTTCCAAATAGAGGATATGTGGTTTGAACTATATAGAAAAAGGCTGCTTTAAATGCAGAAAAATGAAAGTGTACCTTACAGCAAGTTAAAACGGGCAAAGTGACTTTGTGAGCTCGAGCTGTCAAACCGCAAAGGAGTTGGGGGGGAGGGGGGGGAGTATGCGATCTCAGAAGTGGGGTGGCTGTGTCACGCTCGCTATCCTGTCTACCTTTCCGGGATCCTAGTCGTGGAGGTAACCCTGGAAATGATTGCGAACATGGCTGTGTTCTGAGTAAAGTCTAAAAGTAGGGAAAAGAGCTGGAAGAGAGGGAATATTTGGAGAAAATGTGAAAGGAACATGGGTGCCTGCACACGTACTGTTGAAAGCCCAGCCTCCTTTTTGTTTGCAGTCTGACAGGATGGAGCATTCTTCCTAATCTACCTGATGTCTGAAGGCTGTTATTCAGTGACACCCGTCGCAGGCAGAGCAGGAGAAGGGGGCGTGCTAGTGAGCAGAGCATGGAATATTCTAGGGAGCAGAACTTGTTCTAGCCAGTTTATGCAGAGTCCTGAGACAGGTAAGTAAGACTGCCTTCAGATGTGCCAGAGTTGTAGCGGTCAGCTTCTCATGTAATTTTAGAAAAACAGCATTTCAAAAATCACAGATCTTTACTCATCAGGTCAAAAATTGCAGTGTGAATGCAAAGGGCTTTTTGAAAATTTGAAGTTTCTTTAAAGTCCTTTCTGAAGATTTCAGCTGAGTATCATAAATGCTGAGGGAAAATAAAGTAATTCCCAAAAGTATTAAAAAATCCCATAGCCACAGATAATATTCATGAGAAATGACAGGTAAAAAGTTTGAGTATAAATGCAGGAATCTAAAGGTAACTCTAAATTTTTAAAAATCCAGCAGGAGTTTTGGAATATTTTTATCAAGTAACAAGTTTTAACGATTGTAGTCTGCAGACCGTTGGCATCAGTTATCACCTTGGGATAAAATATTCTTTAAAGAACCATTTGGTTATATTCTGTAAAAGACACCTCTTATGCTCCAGGACTCCAAGGTTCACCTGTGTCTTGCAGTAGGCCATAAAATGAGTCTCAACAGATGTCAAAAGAACACAATAAAGACCATGTTCTCTAAGTACAATGCATCAAAATGAAAAACTAGTATAAGAAACAAGCCATATATTTGGAAACTAAATTGTACACCCTTAACTAATCCTTGAGTTAAAAGGAAGTAACTTGGAAATTATAAAATATTTAGAAAAGAATGATGAGGAAAGTTCTGCATATTTAAATATGTGGGATATATTTAAAGCAAAACTTAGAGGAAAATATATAGCCTTAAATACATTTATCAAAAAACAAGAACACTTGAAAATTAAATAAGCTAAGTATTCATATCAAGAAAGTAGGAAAGGAACAGAATAAAAGTAAGGTGTACAACAGGATAACCATAAAGAAAGAGCAGACATAGAAAACGAACCAAAAAAAAAAAAAAGAGGATCAGTGAAAGCCAAGATTTGTTCTGTGATGAAAACGTCTAAAAACTAAAATAGAAATAGGAAAACTTGAATAAACACATAACAATGAGACAGCTAGTTTTTCCTAAACCCTCCCTTCTCCTCTCCAAAGACACAAGGTCTAGGTGGTTCAGAAAGTTTTATTGTAACTCCAAGGAACAAATAGATTTTTCTAATGCAACATTACATAGGACAAAAAAAAAAAAAGAAAAAAAGAAATGTTAACCAGTCCATTTTATGAGGCCAATATAACCTTGATTCTAATTCTGGACAAGTTAGTATAAGGAAATAAAATTACAATGTATTTTCCTTATGAACATAAATGAAAAAAATTGAAATAACATATTAGGAAAAGTAATTCTTCAGTATTAAAAGGCATTATGAGTAGATAAAGTTTACTGAAGGATGGTTCAGAAAAATTTATAAATGTAATATATTACTTTAAGAGATTACAGGATTTGGAAACCCTATGATCATCTCAAAAGAATGCAAGCATTGTTAAAACTCAAATCTCATTCATGGCAAAAAGCTCTTTCTTTACAACTAGGAATGGAAGGAAACTTTCCTAACCTGAAAAAGAGTACCTGCTGAAAACCTACAGCAAACCTCATCCTTATTGGAGCATTCTCTCTAACATTAGGATGAGACAAGGCTTCCCACCATCACCCCTGTTATTCAGCATTGTGTGGAAGGTCCTAGCCAATGCAATAAAATGAGATAAAAGAAGGAGAATAATAATGGGACAGGGAGATATAAAACTGTCAAAATCAGTTAGAATCATCCTTGTCTCTCTGTTTCTCTCAAACCCTGCTTCCAATCTGTCAGGAAATCCTTTTGGTTCTACAAAAAGTATCCCAAATCTGATCATGACTTGTGACTTCCCCTGCTATTCCCAGGTCTGACCCACCCGTATCTCTCACTTGGACTATAACAGTAGTTTCCTAAGCATTCCCTGCTTCTGCGGTTAGTCCACTCCAGTCTGTTCTCAGCAGAGAACAGCCAGAGCGAACCGTGTAAAACATGAGTTATGTCATTCCCCTCTCCTGCCCAGAACTCAGCCATGGCTATTCATTTCACTCGGAGTAAAATCCAAAGTCCTTACAGTAGCTCCCAAGGCCCTACACGATCCGGCTTACCTGATCCATGTCCCACTGCTTCCCCCTGGTCACTCCACCCAAGCCATCCTGGCTTCTTTCCTGCCACTTAAACATAGCAGGCATGTTCTTGGTGCCTTTGTAGTGATGCTTTTCTCTGCCTGGAACACAGCATACCCCAGATAGCTGAATGGGTGACCTCCTTACTGCCTTCAAGTCTTGATTGAAGTCACCGTCTCTTTGAGGTCCACCCCAAGACCTTATTTAATATTGCACCTTCCCCAGCACTCCTGATCCCTCTGACTCTGTTCTACTTTTCTTTTCTTTTTTAATAGCTCTTTACCTCTTACTTGCTATATTGTGTGCTTCCTTCTTTCTTTCTTTCTTTTTTTTTTTTTTTTTGCGGTACACGGGCCTCTCACTGCTGTGGCCTCTCCCGTTGCGGAGCGCAGGCTCAGCGGCCATGGCTCATGGGCCCAGCCGCTCCGCGGCATGTGGGATCTTCCCGGACCGGGGCACAAACCCTTGTCCCCTGCATCGGCAGGCGGACTCAACCACTGCGCCACCAGGGAAGCCCTGGGTGCTTATTTCTTATTTTTAGTGTATATTATTTGTCTTTTGCCACTAGAGTGTAAGCTCTGTAAGAGGTTAGGATCTTTGTTTTGTTCACTCATGTATTCCATGTGCTGAGAGCACTTCTTGGCACATGGTAAGCAACGAATAAATATTTGTTGAATATGTGAATGAAGAGCAGTGTGTTATTAGTGCAGGAACAGACAAATGAATGGAATATAACAGCCCAGAAAAAGTATCACTCATAATGATATAGGATAGAGATGACATTAGAGATAAATGAGGAAGTAATAGATTACTTAATAAATAATAATTTGTTTTGGATACTTGGTTATCCATATGGAAAAAAGTAAATTGAATTCCTACTTCATACCCTACACAAAAAATTATTTCCAGATGGATTAGCAACCTAAAATGAAGATCAAAACTAAAAGTTCTGAAAATACAGGATACTATCTTTATGACTTTAATGTATAGAAAGAGTCCTTATGCATTATATACAAAAGACACAAATTATAAAGGAAAATGTAGAGAAATTTAACCACAATTAAAATTTAAAATACTTGCATGACAATAGGCATCAAATGAAGGTAAAAGGCACATCAGATACAAGATGATATCTGCAAACATAAAATTGACAAAAGAATTAGTGTTCTGAATATATAAAAACTCCAACAAATCAACAAGGAAAATATAATCTAATAGAAAAATGGACAAAAGCAATTTACAAAAGAGAAAACATGAATGGCCAGTATACAATATGAAAAGATGCTTAACCTAACTGGTAATTAGCCAAGTATATGTTAAAATCACAATGAGGTAAAATTCTGAAACATCTCATTGGCTAAAATTTATATAACTTGTGACACCAAATGTTTTCAAGGCCCAAGAGAGATCTCCTACACTGCTTGTGGGTCAGTTCCACCTGGCAAGCTCTTTTTGCTTGCTTGTCCCTGGACACAAGGAGCCAGAGTGCCTAGGCAACAGCAGCAGCATATAATTCAGTGGGCTCTTGCTGTGTCCCCTGATGAACCTGTACCCTTTGGGGGACCAGGACCTCTAACTCTATCTACAGAGCCAAGAGTTCTGGGACAGGAAGTACAAAGTCTCCCAATGGGTCATTAGGAATGATGGTAAGTGGAGCCAATCCTGTTTTCACCCCTTTTTCCTAATACATGTATTTTTCTTTTTTGGGACACAGTACCCCAGTATCTTTGGGGTCATTGATTCACTGCATATGTAGTGTTCCGAAAGATAGCACTGTACCCTCACAGAGATTTGTCCCTGAACTGGTGCTGCAGCTGTGCCTCGGGGATGTTCAGTGCTTAATCAGAACGGCAGCTTCTGGGTGGTGTGGTATGTAATAAGATAGGTGGAAACTGTAGTCATGGGTTCATTGCTGCATCTTTTGTGCTGTAAACCCGGTCTCCTGGTCTGAAACAGTGTTATGTGTAACAGTAGTTGGCTGAGATTCTGAAAGCAGGAAAGTGAAACCCACGCTTGGAATATGTCTGTTACTGTGAGAACAAACCACTGGCCCTTTCAGCATGGAAGGAACCCAGCGTTTCCCCTTTGCCACCCAGTGGTCGGTTGTTCCCCTTGAGAAATGGTGCTGTACCAGGTGCTTGGAGTTGATATTTGGTGATGGCAATAGTGGATGAAACTTGGTAAGTGGGAGTCTACTGTTGTGCCAATGTTGACTCCGTCTCTGCCACCATGGCCACTTTGTTCCTGTGCCCATCATGCCAGTACTGGGGTGGCCAATGGAACAGGCTGACCAGGCTGACCAACAAAGCCAGGTCACTTTGTCAGCTTTGTTGTTTAGTGCCTCTTTCTTGGTGGATGCCCGCTGACTGGCTTTAACATGTGATGCAGATATCTTCATAGCACATACTCACTCCTACGTCCATCCACATGTTTCTACCTCAGATTTCCTTGTTCCCGATCTTTCAGTATTTTTGTTTCTGGATTCTCACTAGCCAGCCAAGCCATTTTCTAAAGGCTTGATTTCTAAAGTTGGGCTATTTCCCTTCCACGTGAAGTAGGTAGCTGGTATACTGTTTGAAGGTCACCAGTTGGGAGGATTTTCCTTTATCACTATTTATTATGGCCACTCCTGAGTGAGACTACAGTGTGGCTGCTGTGAATTTTTGGCTTGCATTTGTATATAGTAAGCCAACCATTTATAAACCAAAATCCAGCCTTTTTCTTGTCCTTCAGCTGGTTGTATAACATCCCCTTACATCCATAGGTGTGAACTGAGGGAGTGGTTTTGGTGCAACCCTGGTGGACGCTGTGGGAGTCTGGCTACTATTCCTACAAGACCACCTGGTCCCGGTTATGTGTGATTCCAGACGCACAGCTTCTGTCTTGTTATGGATTGCTGTTGCACTCTTTTGCCATTATGATTTGGTGGGTCTGACAAGACTTAGATTTTGATGGGCAGTTTTAGCCACATGGTCTCATAACTGGACAGTCTGCAGTAAGTAGCACTAGTACCCAAGTGATGGTCTTGAGGTACCTGTTCTCATTTAAAGAAACAAGCCTTCTTGGGAAATGGCTGATTCCAGACATGGGGTAGGAAATATACAAGCCTGGAACATCCTGTCATACCAGATAGCAAGGAAGCAATAAGAGACTATTGAGAGTATTTCAAAAGGGACTCAGGAGACAATTTGAAGAGGCTGTCCCTAGCCAAAGATATGACAGGTAGAGCATATAAGAGAGGGGTAATTGAAAGGGTGAAACATATCAAATATGTTTAAATAAATGTGTTTATAATGATGTTTTAAAAACTAATTGGTCAGACTTCCCTGGTAGCACAGTGGTTAAGAATCTGCCTGCCAGTGTAAGGCACATGGGTTCAAGCCCTGGTCTGGGAAGATCCCACATGCCGTGGAGCAACTAAGCCCGTGTGCTACAACTACTGAACCTGCACTCTAGAGCCCGTGAGCCACAACTACTGAGCCCGCGTGCCACAACTACTGAAGCCTGTGCACCTAGAGCCCATGCTTCACAACAAGAGAAGCCACTGCATTGAGAAGCCTGTGCACTGCAACAAAAAGTAGCCCCTGCTCGCTGCAACTAGAGATAGCCTGCGCACAGCAACAAAGACCCCATGCAGCCATAAATTAAAAAAAAAAAAATCTAAAAAGAAAAATTAGTAAACCTTGGAGTGGGCAAGTTCATCATCTTGAAGACTGCTAAGTCAATGGACATAATCCAACATTTATCTTCCCTTTATTTTATGAACTGTACCGCTGAGTAACAAAATAATAGTTGAGGGGAAGCTTTTCACTATAAAGGTATTTCAACTAATGAATGGAAAAGAAGTGAGAGAATTGAAAATCACCATTTTGCTGCTCTCAAAGAATTAACACATCTAAGCATTGAGCATCAGTAGATGCTAACATCACAAAAAGAGAGATGGCCAGACATTATGTGCTTCCTGATCAAAGAACATAGAAACCAGTCTGTAAAGACTGGAAGAAGTGTTTGCTCCTTCAAACGCACAGACCCTAGAATGTATATATATGTATAACTGAATCACTTTGCTGTACAGCAGAAATTAACACATTGTAAATCAACTATACTTCAGTAAAATAAAATTTTGAAAAATGCACAGACACTAATGCAAGGCTACATGGATCATGAAGAATCAGGCAAATATGACACCGCCAAAAGAAACGAATACAGCTCTAAAGGCAAAGAAACGGAGATCTGTGCTTTGCCTGACAACGAATTCAAAATAATCGTCTTAAAGAAATTGAATGAAATGCAAGAGAACACAGGTAGACAACTAAACAAAATCAAGGAAATGATGCATGAATAAAGTGAAAAGTTTAGTAAAGAAATAAAACCATAAAAAGATCTAAACAGAATTATTGGAGCTGAAGAATACAATGAAATGTTGAAGTTCAGTAGAGAACTTCAACAACAGATTTGTTCATGTAGAAGAATTAATCAGCAAACGCAGAGACAAATCATTTGAAATTAGCTAGTTAGAGGAACAAAAAGGACAAAGAATGAAAAAGAGTGAAGAAAACTTATGCGAATTATGTGATACCCTCAAGTGTTTGATAATTTCCATCATGGGAGTCCTAGAAGGAGAAGAGAGAGAGAAAGGAGCGAAAAGATTATTTAAAGAAATAATAGCTGAAAACTTTGCAAGTCTTGGGAATGATAATGACACGCAAGTATAGGAAGCTCAAAGGACCCCAAGCAGGATCAACCCAAAGAACATTACTCTGAGATACATTGTAATTAAAATGTTAAAAGCCAAAGACAAGGGTAGAATTTTGAAAGCAGCAAGAGAAAAATGACTTGTCGTATGCAAGGGGATCTCCATGAGGCTATCAGTGGATTTCTGTGCAGAAACCTTGCAGACCAGTAGGTGGTGGGATGGTATATTCAAAGTGCTGAAAGAAAAAACTGCCAGGTAAGAATACTATACCAAACAAAACTGTCCTTCAGAAATGAAGAGTTAAAGACATTCCCAGATAAACAAAAGCTATGGGAGTTCATCACCACTAGACCTGCCTTAGAAGAAATGTTAAGAGAGTTCTTCAAGTCGAAATGAAAGGATGCTAAGTAAACAACCTGAAAATATATAAAAGTATAAAACTGACTGGTAAAGGTAAAAATGCAGTCAAATGCAGAACACCCTAATTCTGTAATGGAGGTGTGTAAATCACTTTAACTCTAGTAGAAAAGTTAAAAGCCAATAATATTAAAAATAACTATAGCTGTAGTAACTTATTAACGGATGAACAATATAAAAAAATGTAAAGTGTGACATCAATAGCATAAAATGTGAGGGAAAGAGAAGTAAAAGTATAGAGTTTTTGTACGTAATCGAAGCTAAGTTATCAGCTTAAAATAGACTATTATATCTATAAGATGTTTAATGTAAGCCTTATGGTAACCACAAAGGAAAAAACCTATAATAGTTACACAAAAGACAAAGGTATTAAAGAATACCATTACAAAAGACAAATTATAAAGGAAGACAGTAAGAGAGGAAAAAGAAAGAAGGAAGTAAAAAAAAAAGGCAGTCAGAAAATGAGTAAAATGGCAATAGAAAGTTCTTACCTATCAGTAATTACTTTAAACATAAATGAACTAAATTCTTCATTCAAAAGACACATAGTGGCTGAATGGATTTTAAAAAAAATAGTATTCAACAATATGCTGCCTATAAGAGACTCACACTAGCTTTAAGTACACACATAGGTAGAAAGCAAAGGGATGGAAAAAGATACTCCATGCAAATGGTAACCAACAGATAACGGGAGTGACTATACTTATATCAGATAAAATAGACTTTCGTTCAGAATTGGTCACAAGAGACAAAGAAGGTGACTACACAGTGACAAAGGGATTAATTCATCAAGAGGATATAACAATTGTAAATATATGTATCCAGCATTGGAACATCTAAATATTGAAGGCAAATATTAACAGAACTGAAGGGAGAAATAGGCAGCAATAAAATAATAGTAGTAGACGTCAATACCCCTCTTTTAACATCCGGTAGATCACCCAGACAGAAAATTAATAAGGAAACAGTAGATATGAATAACACTAGAAACTAAATATACCTGACAGACATATACAGAATATTCCATCCAACAGCACCAGAATACACATTCTTTGCAAGCACACATGGAATATTCTCCAGGATCGAATATATATTAGGCCACAAAGCAAGCCTTAACAAATTTAAGAAAACTGAAATTACATCTAGTATGTTTTCCAAACACAGTGGTATGAAAGTGGAAATAAATAACAGGAGGAAAACTGAAATATTCAAAAGTAGTGGAAATCAAACTATACACTCCTGAGTTAAAGAAGAAATCAAAAGGGAATTCAAGAAAGTACTTTGAGACAAATGAAAATGAAAACACAAATACCAAAACTTATAGGATGCAGTAAAAACATTCCCAAGAGGGAAGCTTATAGTGATAAATGCATACATTGAAGAAAAAGAAATATCTCAAATAAACAACCTTACTTTACACCTTAAGGATTTAGAAAAAGTTAAAGATCACAGCAGAAGTAAATGAAATCAAGACTAGAAAGAAAACAGAAAAAAATCATTGAAACTAAGAGTTGTTTTTTTGAAAAAGATAAACAGAATTGATAAGCCTTTAGCTAGACTAACCAAGAATAAAGGAGAGTGGGCTCAAATAAACAAAACTATAAATGAGACATTACAACTGATACCACAGAAATACAAAGGATCATAAAAGACTGCTGTGAAAAAGTATACACCAACAAATTGGATAACCTAGAAGAAATGCGTAAGTGCCTAGAAACGTACAACCCACCAAGACTGAATCATGAAGACAGAAAATCTGAGCAAACCAATTAAGGAGACTGAGATAGTAATAAAAAAAATCCTACCCCCTCAAAAAGACCCAGGACCAGATATCTTCACTGGCAAATTCTGCCAAACATTTAAAGAAGAATTAACGCTAGTCCTCAAACTCTTCCAAAAAAACTGAAGAGTAGGGGACAGTCTCAAACTAATTTTATGAGGCCAGCATTACCCTGATATAAAAGCCAGATAAAGATGCTACAAGGGAAGAAAACTACAAGCCAGGATCACTGAATAATGTAGATGCAAAAATTCTCAACAAAATATTAGCAAATCAAATTCAACAGCACATTGGAAGGATCACATACCATGATCAAGCAGGATTTATCCCTGGGATGCAAGGATGGGTCAACAGCTGCAAATCAGTAAATGAGATATACCAGATTAGTAGAATGAAGGATAAAAATCATGACTCTCAATAGATGCAGAAAAATCACTTGCCAAAATTCAATACCCTTTCATGACAAAAGCTCTCAAACAAATTTGAGAGGTATAGGAGAAACATACTTCAATGTAATAAAGGCCAAATATGACAGACCCACAGATAATGTCATAGTCAGTGGTGAAAAGCTGAAAGCTTTTCTGTCGGGATCAGAAACAAGACACTCTCTATACGCCTATTCAACATAATACTGGAAATCTTATCCAGAGCAATTAGGCAAGAAATGGAAATTAAAGGTATCCTATCAGAAAGGAAGAAGTAAAATTGTCTGTCAATGACATGGTCTTATATATAGAATACCCTAAAGACTTCACCAAAAAACTGTTAAAAGTAATCAATGAATTCAGTAAAGTTACAGTAATGTAACATATGAAAATCAGTTGCATTTCCATACAGTAAAAATGAAATATCTGAAAGAGAAATAGAGAAAACAATCTCACTCACAATAGCATCAAAAGCAATAAAATAATCAGGAATAAATTTACCCAAGGAAGTGACAAATATTTATACTGTAAACTATAAGACATTGATGAAAGAAATTGAAGAAGGCACAAATAAGAGGAGAGATATCTCATGTTCATGGGTTGGAAAGATTAATATTTTAAAATGTCCATACTATCCAAGGCCATTCTATAGATTAAATGTAATTCCACATCAAACCCAATATCAAAATTCCAATGGCATTTTTTACAGAAATAGAAAAAATAATCCTAAAATGTGTATGGAACCAAAAAAGATCCCAAAGAGCCAAATCAATTTTGAGAAAGAAGAACAAAGCTGAAGGCATCACACTTCCTGATTTCAAATTATACTACAAAACTATAGTAATCAAAACAATATGTTACTGCAATAAAAACAGACACATAGACCAATGAAATAGAACAGAATAGAATAGAATAGAAGAGAAGAGAGCCGGAAAATAAGCTCATGCGTATATGGTCAACTAACACTTGACAATGGAGCCAAGAATACTCAGTGGGGAAAGGTCTATTAAATAAATGATGTCGAGAGAAATGGATATTCACATACAAAAAAATGGACCCCTATCTCACACCACTCACAAAAATTAACTTGAAATGAATTGAAGACTTGAATGTAAAGATCTGAAACCATAGAACTCCTAGAAGGAAACATAGAGAATAAAACCTCCTTGACATTGGCCTTGGCAATGATATTTTGGATATGACACCAAAAGCACAGGCAACAAAGCAAAAATAAGTGACATTACATCAAACTAAAAAGCTTATGCACAGCCACGGAAACAGCAGAATGAAGAAGCAATGGAATGGAGAAAATACTTGCAAACCATGTATCAGATAAGGGGTTAATATCCAAAATATATAGGGAACACATACAATTCAATAACCCTCCCTCAAAAAAAACCCCCTCCAAATTATCTGATTGAAAATGGCAGAGGACCTGAATAGATATTTTTCTAAGAAGACATACAAATGGTCAAGTACATGAAAAGATGCTCAACATCACTGATCATCAGGGAAATGCAAATCAAACCCACAGTGAGATATCACTTCACATCTGTTAGAATGACTACTGCTGAAAAGGCAAAAGATAACAAGGATGGCAAGGATGTGGAGAAAAGAGAACCCTAGTGCACTGTTGGTGGGAATGTAAGTAGGTAAAGCCATTATGGAAGACAGAATGAAGGTTCCTCAGAAATTAGAAATAGAACTACTGAATAATCAAGCAATCCCACTTCTGGGTATATATCCAAAGGAAATGAAATCAGTATCTCGAAGAGATATCTGCACTCCCATGTTCATTCCAGCATTATCAGCCATAGCCAAGAGATGGAAACAACCTAAATGGCTATTAACAGACTAATGGATAAGGATGGTGTGTTATTGATGTGTATATAAATATGTATATGTATGTGTGTGTGTGTATATATATACATACATAATGTAATATTAGCCATAAAAAACAAAGGAATTCTGTCATTTGTGACAATGTGGGTAGACCTTTAGGGCATTATCCTAAATGAAATAAGTCATACAGAGAAAGACAAATACTGTATAATTTCACTTACATTAGAAGCTAAAAACACAGACAAATTCATAGAACAGAGAGTAGAATGGTGGTTTCCAGAGGTTGTTGGGGGAATTGTTTACAAACTTCCAGTTATAAAATGAGTAAGTTCTGGGGATCTAATATTCATCATGGTGACTATAGTTAATGATACTGTACTTTATAGTTGACAGTTACCAAGAGAGTAGATTTAAAATATTCTCACTACAGAAAGATTGTAATTGTGTGAGGTGATAAATGTGTTAACTAACCTTATTGTTTTAATTATTTCACAGTATATATGTGTGTCAAATATGTGATGACGTTATAAATGTCATATGTCAATTATATACCAATAAAGCTGGAAAAAAACTTTTAAAAAGTTTAAAAAATTACATAGTACCACCTATAGTTTTGCCTAAAGGATGAAATCTGAGGTTGATCACACCGCTGGATCCAGCAGCAAATTTGCAGGAAATATTGAGGATAGAGGAACAAGTTGAATTGCACCACAAGAATGCAATTGGCAAAATCCACACTGTGGGAAATTCTGCAGGTCAAGTGGCTCATGTTTTCTTCAATAGATAAATTAAAAGGAAAAGAATGGAGAGGGAACCTGTCAATTGAAAGAACTTTAAAGACATAATCAGATCTTTTTAAATGAGCAAGACCAAAGTATAGTATCAGGATGGATAACTTGAGTGATAAAAATATAAAGAAACATAAGGAAGTGAATACTATAAAATTCAGACAGTGGTTAGTTTTGGGGGGAGGAAGGGAGTTGTGACTGGGGTGTAATACAAGGAGGAATTTCTGGGGTGGGTGGCAAAGTTCTAAATCTTGACCTGGGTGGTGTTTAGTAGGCCATTTGAGTAATGATAGACATTGAATTTGCATCTGTTTTATGTGGTTTTTCTGTATCTGTTTTAACTTATAATAAAAGGTTAAAATATAAAATATTTTAAATAAAATAGTGCACACTACATCTTCTTTGATGATATTCATGTTGTTTACTAGACTACTGTAAATTCTGAGAAATTCTGCCATTAATAAACCTTGCTTTGTTTAAACCACACACACACTTGAAGCCAAATAAAAGAATGCTTAGGTTATACTGGAAGCCACTAGATAAAACATCTGATTGCTTCAAGGAGGAGTTTTATTCTTAGAGCTACTGCTTATCCTAAGTTAAGTACCTTTCTAAAAATTTTGACATTGGTTATATAACAGTTCCCTGGAGGATTATTTCAGCCACCCATGGCCCCCCTTGGAGACCTTTGTCCAGCTGGAGCTAGTTCATTCTCCCTGCTATCAGAGGTCTTATCTTGATCCTTATTAAACATAAAAGGGGGTTAAATATCTCTCTACCTGCAATAAATGTTTGGTCATTTTAAGTTTTACATCATGAGGATGTAGTGAAGATGTAAAAGATACAGACTCTGGGGCCGTCTGTGTGGTACTATAGACAATGGTCAGGAAAGGCTGGTTGCTAAAATAGCCTGTTATATACCATGTGTGGAGAATACTGAAGGCGTGCAGTACTCTTCGGTACCATCACTGTTAGTCGCTGTGAGATACAGAAATATTTTATTCGGTGAACTCCTCAGTTTCTGAACTTCAGGGGCTACGGTCCCTCAGCTTGGCACACCGCACGGCTCCTGGATACCTTTGTGGCCTTTTATGTTTGGTAATGCTGCGCAGCTCCTTTTCTACCTGTCCTTCTCCAGAGATTCCCTGTCATCATTCCTGTGATGGTTAATTTTATGTGTCGACTTGACTTGGCCAAGGGATGCCCAGAAAGCTGGTAAAACATCATTTCTGGGTGTGTCTGTGAGCGTTTCTGGAAGAGATTAGCATTTGAATCAGTACACTGAGTAGATCAACCTCACCAGTGCGGGTGGGCATCATCCAAACCGCTGAGGGTCTGCACAGAACCAAATGGCAGAGGGAGGGTGAATTCACTCTCTTTGCTTGAGCTGGGACACCCGTCTCCTCCTGACCTTGAGTGTCAGTGCTCCTGGTTATCAGGCCTTCAGACTTAGACGGGGATTCACATCATTGGTTCTCAGGCTTTCAGGTTTGGACTAGAATTATAGTACCACCTTTCCTGGGCCTCCAGCTTGCAGACTGTAGCTCATGGGACTCCTCAGCCTCCATAACTGTGGGAGCCAATTCATCATAATGAATCTCTCTGTATATATATATTTGTATAAATCCTCTTGGTTCTGTTTCTTTGGAGAACCTTGACTAATATAATTCCCTCATCCCAGGAATGCAGGGAAGTAAAATTAGCAGTGAATCCTTGTTTCAGAGACTTGAGGATAGTCAATTTTAGTAAATACTCAGTAAATATTTAGTTATATTCACTAGCAGCAAACAATTCACTTGTAAACAGGAAAAATGATATCTAGTGATGTGTAACTTGAAGAATGCATATGCTTATGTTTTTCCTTGAATTTCTTTTCTTTCCCTTAAAAAATGTATGTATTTGGGCTTCCTTGGTGGTGCAGTGGTTGAGAGTCCGCCTGCCGATGCAGCGGACACAGGTTCCAGCCCTGTTCCAGGAAGATCCCACATGCCGTAGTGCAACTCATCCTGTGCACCACAACTACTGAGCCTGTGCTCTAGAGCCCGCGAGCCACAACTACTGAGCTCACGTGCCACAACTACTGAAGCCTGCGCGCCTAGAGCCCATGCTCTGCAACAAAAGAAGCCACCGCAATGAGAAGCCTGTGCACCACAATGAAGAGTAGCCCCCGCTCGCCTCAACTAGAGAAAGCCCGCGCGCAGCAATGAAGACCCAATACAGCCAAAAAAAAAAAAATCTATTCCTGGCTTCTGAAAAAAATAATAAAATAAAGTAATGTAAATCTATTACATACAAACTTGAAAAATGAAAAAAAGATTTGTATATTCTCACTGCTGCAATATAATCATGATTATGATTTTATATATTTCTTTCTAGTCTGTTTTGGTATGAATTTTTATAAAAACATGCATATAACTGTGATTTTCCCTTTTAAATTTAGCCTTAGGTAATTATGATATAATTATATACATATTTCCATATTGCATTGTTATCACAAGAGTAATTTTTTTTTTTTTTTTTTTATGCGTTACGCGGGCCTCTCACTGCTGTGGCCTCTCCCGTTGCGGAGGACAGGCTCCGGACGCGCAGGCTCAGCGGCCATGGCTCACGGGCCCAGCCGCTCCGCGGCATGTGGGATCCTCCCAGACCGGGGCACGAACCCGCGTCCCCTGCATCGGCAGGCGGACTCCCAACCACTGTGCCACCAGGGAAGCCCCAAGAGTAATTTTTTTACTGCATTAAACTTCATCATTTGGCTCTATCATATTTTTTAACTGTTAACCTACTTTTGGTTAGTATGTTTCCCATCACAGTTGAGCAAATATATTTTTTATAATGTATAACATCATGCACATTTCTTTTTGGTTGTTGCTCTGAATTCTTAAAGTAGTATATTAACAGGTGTCAGGAATTTCAGTAAACTTCTATCTAATTTTTCTTTTAGCTCTAATTTTTCTTTTAGTCATCGAATCTGGCAAATCTAGTGATCGTTAAAGTAGGAGGAATATATTAATTTGCCAGCTGTTGTTCTACCCACGATCTTAATGATATATGACTTAATAAAGCCATGTAAAACTTGAGTGAGGCAGTAATCTTGTTTACATCTAGGAATTGACCACAGAATAGCAGTTGTGGACAGTTTAGAAACTCATGGTAGAAAAATGAAGATTCTTTATTTGGAGCCCAGGAAAAGTAATGGCAGCATTTTAGATGTGTCTAAGTATGTGCATCCTTGGGAGATGGTTCTTAGTTTTCGTTGTATGTTCTAAGGAATCCAATAACTAACCACTGGTGTGAGCCCAATGTTTGTTAGTTGAATGGAATGCCATTTTTGTGAGTTTCTTTATTTGTTGTTCCCTCTTTCCCTGCCTTCCCCTGTCTCTCTTTCCTTATTCATTATGTTCAGTACTCGAACTCAGAAAAAGGTTCTTTTTGGTGAGCAGTGATTTATCACATGAAAGTTTCTAATAACTTAAAAAATTTTTAAAAACAACACATGTGAAATCATTAATCAAATACTGTGTCAATCTGTTTTGATTTGGGGAAGTTTTCCCATTTAAATCAGTAATTTAGTGTTACCTTCCTTTGTTAGAATTTTTAAAGAAAGCACGACCAGGATGCTGATCATTAAATAAATTTCTGCTATTCCTACAACGTACTATGTTTTGACAAGTCCATAATGAACTGAGTGTTGAAATCATTCATCAAATGCAGTTATCCTTTTGCTGCGTTATTTCAAAAGGTAGAGCTTTACTAACTCCATTAAAATTTGAGGCTTTCTAAGTTTTTGCACAACTAAAGCAAAGAGGCATTCTGTTAAAATAACCTTAAATAAAATTCTTTTTAGATGTTAAAAACTCTACTTCTTTAAAACATAAAATCTTAGTCACTTTTGATTACCAGATGACAGGAACAACTTCTCTTTTCTAGTGTAACAGGGCTTCTGATATGCAATGACCACCTTGTTTTTGATAAAGAACTAACCAGTATCATATTTTTTCTTAGGAATGGGCTGTTTCTGGGGAGCTGAAAGGAAATTCTGGACCCTGAAAGGAGTATATTCAACTCAAGTTGGTTATGCAGGAGGCTACACTCCCAATCCTACTTATGAGGAAGTCTGCTCAGGTAGGAAGAATTTGCTCTATCATATAAGGAACAAGGACGGACTTGTCCCTGCTGGCGGCTGACAGGATCTTTAAAATGGAAATAATTTTTTTGTGTGTTTTCTCAGTCTTCTCTTGCCTGTTTCTATAAATATACTTGCTGGCCTTTCACTTCATATTTTTAGAAGATAATAGACTTCCTACGGAATGTGTCATTTAGCGTTTGTTGCAGAAAAATCACCCTGAAACTTAATCGCTAAAACAATCATTTGTTACCTTATGATTCTGTGGGTCAGCAATTTAGACTAAGCTCAGCCTGGTGGTTCTTCTGCTGGTTTCATCTGGGTTCATTCATGTGATTCCAGTCAACTGGTGGGTTGCCTGGGGGCTAGTTGGTCTTTGATGGCTTCGCTCATACATCTGGCAGTTGCTGCTGGCTGTCACTTCCTCTTGCCTGGGGTAATGGGGATGATGGAACGTATGTCTTCACACACTGGCCTGGGTGAATTCATGTGATGGCGGATGCAGAGATTAGGAGCAGTAAGAGAGGGCAAGCACCATTCTGCTAGTACTTTTCAAGTCTCTGAGTCACATTCACTTTTGGTCCCATTGACCAAAGCAGGTCACGTGGTCTAGCCCAGAATCTGTGTGGGAGGGACTTCCCAAAGGCAGGTGTACAGGGAGATGTGAAGAAATTGGGACCATCACCACATCACTCTATCACCTGGGACAAATATGTCATATACCAGACTTGTTTTCTTGAGGGAAAGACACTAAAAATCAGGCTATAATGAAGGGATTGTCAAACTGTGGCTTGCAGGCTAAATCCTGCCTGCTGCCTGTTTATATAAAGTTTTTTTTTTTTTTAAACACAGACATGACTATTTATTTATGTTATCTGTGAATGTTTTCATGCCACAGTTGCAGGTGAGTGGATGCATCTGAGACAGTATGGCCTGTGAAACCTAAAATGTTTATGATCTGGCCCTTTACAGAAAAATATTTGCTGACCGGGATAGGCAGTTGCCTCCATGACAAATTCTAGCTCAATTACCAGATAACCTTTCTGGAATTTGTTTTGTTTTGTTATTTCTGGCCTTCAAGAATTCCCTTTTATCTTTCTGCCAGCTCTGGTTGCATTTAAAACACATTATTTTTCTCTTAAAATTTTTTTTTCATTTTAAATATAAAAATGGTATATATTTAAGGTGTACAGCATGATACTTCGATATACATAGTGAAACAATTACTAATAGTTAAGCTAATTAACATACCAATCTCCTCATGTACTTTTTTTGTGTGGTGAGAGCACCTTTGATCTACTTTCTTAGCAAATTCCAAGTATACAATACAGTATTACTAAGTACAGTCACCATGCTGTACCTTGTATCTCTACAGCTAATTCATCTTACATAAATAAACGTTTGTACCCTTTGACCAACATCTCCCCATTTCCCTGGTAACCACCATTCTACTCTCTGCTTCTGTGAGTTCGATTTTTTTAGACTCCACTTACAAGTGAAACGGTGCAGTATTCTTTTTCTGTGTTTAGTTTATTTCACTTAGCATAGTGTCCTACAGGCTCACTCATGTTGTTGCAAATGGCAGAATTTCCTTCATTTTTTTAGGCTGAATAGTATTCCGTGTGTATGTGCCACATCTTCTTTATCCCTTCATTGATGGACATTTAGGTTGTCTCATACCTTGGCTATTGTGAATTATGCTGCAGTGCACTTGGGAGCACAGATGTCTCTTTAAGATACGGATTTCACTTCCTTTGTGTGTATACCCAGAAGAGAGGTTGCTGGATCGTATGATGGTTCTGTTTTGAATTTCTTGAGGCACATCCGTACTGTAAAATACATTTTTAAAAAGAATATTTTATTTACTATCTTAAGAGTTCTTAATAGGGAGAGTTTATCTAATATACAGCCCACACCACATTGACAGAAATGGGATTTAAAAAAATATGTAAATAGTCTTATCGTTTAAAAATAAAGATTTGCATTGGTGTTATTTGTGGAGGGCCCTCTCAGCTCTTTGAGGGCGAATGTAGGTGGCGGCGGGGGGAATTGGAGTTTGGGAGTTTGTTCGATAATGAGCGTGTCGATTTGTTTACTACAGTATGAATTCTGATTTTGAAATGAAATTTGAACTGTGCAACAATGAAAATATCATGAAAATATACATATTCTTCTTTTTCTTGCTTCTGGAGAAGAATTGAAATAATTCTGATCAGTGTTGAGAATGTGGAATATCGAACAAATACGTTAATGGTTAATCCATTTTTTTCCTCTCCTTCTGTTTCAAAATTAAACAAATGCTTATGCAGAACTATAAATAGAGAGATTCAGATGAACCCTGGAGATTGCCCAGGTGTATCCTCTTAAATCTTAGGAATGGAAATGAATAAATTCCTTCCTGTAATTGCAGACATGACTTAATAGCCTAAGACAAAAAGTTGCTAAGAAAACCTCCAGATATCTACTGCTTATACTGTTACTGTCTACCAGCAAAATGTTAATCATCAATTAGAATATCGTGGTTGCTGGTTTGCTCAGACTCTCTTCAATTCAGTTCTTCACCGTAACAAGAACAACATGATAATTGCCCTTTGTTGAACTCCTACTATGTGCCAGACACTGTAACAAGCACTTTTTGCATCTTTGCTTTTTTCCATCTAATCTTTCAGACAGCCCCATGAAGGGCCTCAGTTTCTGCTTTTTTACAGAGGGAGTGTTGAGGCTCAGAGAGAATAAGTAACTTACCTGAGGTCATGTCTCCCAATCTCATTAGCTCTCAGCTCAAAACTTATGCCATTGACTGTGGTGTAAGTCACCCAGCTGTCATCACGGCCCAGCCATTCTCCATCCACCTATTTATGCTTCCCTCCTCCACATATTCTCTTTCATGTATAGTTTTGAATCTTTTGGTATGCTTTTTAATGATTACTGTAAGGAAAATACCAAGCAATTTTTTTGGGTCTTTCTGATGTTTAAAAGGAAAAAGGAAAAAACCCTTTTAAGATACAGTTCATGCAGACATCTGGTGCGTTAGAGGCCTGTAGCAACAGTGAAGTACAGAAACCACGGAGGTTGGTAAAGAACTCTCTATTTGATGTGAACACTACCTGCTAAGTTAGCGGTGGCATCCGGAAGCATGGTTGTCATGGAAACTTGTTCCTGATTGGAAAAAGATAGTTATAGGGTCTTATCCAGACTCAGAAGGAGAGATGATTTCTTTCCCCAGGCTTTTTTTTTTGTTCTGATCATGAAAGGGAAAAACAAAAAGGCAGACAGAAGCTGTGATAGAAAGGGCTCTCTAGCACAGAAGTGGTGGAGCCTTCAGATCCCTGGGAATAGCAGGAAAGGAGAACAAACAAGATCCCCAGCTAATTAAAGATTTTTGACCAAGGAGAGGGATGGGGGAGACAGAAAGCAGGTTATACTGGCTAGGCCTCCCTACTGGGGCCTCAGCTGCTCAAAGCCTTGTTGAACAAGTCAGCCCTGGAGGGGTCTGCCTTGCAAGAAAGAAAAACCCAGGCTCTGCTAAGATGTATAATTGTTGCTGAGGTTTCATGTGAGAGAAATACTAGTCTATGCTCCAGTATTTGCATTAATTTCCATATTGATTACTCTTGTGTTTGCAATTAA
Source organism: Phocoena sinus (assembly GCF_008692025.1). Taxonomy (NCBI): domain Eukaryota; kingdom Metazoa; phylum Chordata; class Mammalia; order Artiodactyla; family Phocoenidae; genus Phocoena; species Phocoena sinus. The sequence goes on from NC_045768.1 coordinate 106,964,824, forward strand.
GCTTGTAAAACTTTGGTCACAACCAGGAGTCTTTTGTAAAGGTTTTCCTTTCTTCCTTCCTTCTTGCCTTCCTTCAAGAAAAGAAGCCCAAGGACCTGGATTGTGTGGCAACTGCCTTCTCTCACAGAGCAGGACGCCTGAGCCTGAGGTGCCATTGGGTTTTTTGGGGGCAGGTGCCAGAATTACAGGGCTAGCACTCAGGAAGGGGTTCTCAAAACCCACTGGGCTAGCTTTACCACTCCCTTCTACCCTGACCGATCATCTGGGAGATGCTTCCAGAGTCAGAGCTTGTGTCAGAGCTTCCACAAGTATTGTCTTGGCGCACAGATTGGTGATCACAAGCCATGGAACCAGAACCGTTGGCTGAAGTTGGTCATGCCTGCTTGCTAGTGGGTATGCGTGTGAATGTGAAAGCAGGTGTGTGTCCAGACAGGCTGCATATCAATGTCTGAATGGTGTTTCTGTGTGGCTACAGATGGGCCAGTGATTGGAGTTGTGCTTAGGCACGTGGAAAAGACATATGACTTCTAGTAACAGCCAGGAGAGGAGGTGGACCCCACGGTGGCATTCATTAACGGCTCACCAAGGGGTCTGTTACATGCTGGGTGATCTGTGTGAGTCTAGAGCCTAACACATGTAGAAGGCCCGTGGGGAAAGCAGTTCCTGAAGCATTTGCAAAGTTGCCTTTTGGGAATGAAGTATAAAATAAGCCTGTAATGCATCAGAGCCAAGATAGGCAATCACTTAGAAGAGAGCTTGGCTTTTGGGTCTTTGGGACCTCAGAGTAACCTGACAGAATGCCCTGACGCATGTAAAAGGAAAAGAAGAGAACCTTAGCAGGGAGGCTGGTCAGCCAGGTCTGCCAGGCCGGCCTGGGAAAGGGGAGGTCCTGCTGCCCCCACCCCCCCGGTTGCTCCGTAAGGTTTGGCTGCTGGACAGACTCCCAGAGCCTGACACCATGACACTTTTAAGTTCTATCACTAACTCGTCTTGTTCTGATACACACTCCGTAGAAACTTCTCGTCTTTTGTCCTCCTGTGGAGATTATTTACAGGAAGAGAATGCAAGGAGACCAGGTCAGCCAGACAGTTCTACTTCTCATTTCAAATTCAATGAAATGCTATTCTGAGAAGTATATCTCAGTCTATTGTGAGTTTAGTCTACACAGGTCATTCTCTTCATATTCAATTAACCTTGGGTTACATTCAGTGTAGAAATGGAATTTGGCCTTCAGAGCTGAGAGTCAGAGGCCTGACTGCCATGATTTTCCAAAGTCTGTGATTGCCTCCTTGCATTTCCCTAGAGACTCCGTGTCCCTCACATGTCCATCATTTCATTTAAACCTGTTTTAAAAGTGACCACCCTCCTATAATAGGCGCTTAAACTTCCTTTCCTCAGATTCATCAATTAGTGCTGGAGCTCACAGACTGAGAAACTTGCATCTCTCAGGTATTTTAGGCCTGAATTCTGAGTCCTCTGAGAGCTGCCCACCACCAGCTCCTGCACCAAGAACCCAGTCTCAGCTTGGATGCAGGGTAGCATTGCTCACAGCCACTGTTTGGCTGCTGTTTCTTGTTGTGTCTCAGATCTGTCTCTAATTCATGTGCTGAGAAGTAATTTAAGTCTTAGTGGCCATCATTCTGTTCCTGAAATGATTTCTAAGGATTCATTCATTCACAAGGTGTTCCCTAACAGCTCAGTGTATGCCTGGCACTGGAGAACCCATAAAAACCTGGAAGGGAACAGCCAGGAAGAGCCTAAATTTCATGTAAGCTTTCTTGATGAATTAAATTCACCACTGATTGGGAATGTACTGCATACAAGACATTGTACTAAGTACTTCATATCATTGTATGTGATACCAAGTTGAAAAATGCTAGTACCTGTCTTCCAGAATTCTTTCTCTGTAGTTAAATGAAAGCTTGATCTTTCACATTTAAAGAGTTGTGCTGACCCTGGCTTTAGACACACACACACACACACACACACACACACACACACACTCACACAAACTACACATTTGTTATGCAAACCAACTGATTAAATGGCATGCTGTTGCTTTCCTACGTTGATTTTAGAAGTAATTGAGCTATTCAGTTTCTTGAATACCCTGATAGAGAATTATTCTTACATTTTATAATAACGACTACACAGATGAAAATATGAAAAGACATTCTGCAATGGATAAGCATTCTGGGTTAATTTCAGTGCATTAGCCTAATACACAAATAACCCCATTTCTGGCAAGAAAACCCAGGATGTTCATTCACTGGGTAATATCTTTTCGTATTTTGCTTACAGATGTTCAGAACAATTCCATGTTTATCAGTCTATTCAAAAGCTTTTAGAAATCTGCACAGCCAAGTGGCACCAAAACCAGAAACATGAAAGGGACTGTACAACTTTCTCTCATAAGAGAGATTTATACAGTCACCATAGAAAATCTGAGGCCCAGACGCTTTTCTTTATCAACAGAATACTCTGGTGGATTTTCATGCAACGTGTTTGGTAGAAGTCCCGAGCTGGAGCCAGGGCTTGGGAGGAGCAGAGAGTGGGAGGCTCCTGTCACCTTCCGGTGGTGTCCATGCCGAGGCTGTACCACTCTTTGGACTCAGCTGCCTCTCTTGTAAAATGGGGGCAGTGCTGCTTTATGAAGCCCATAGGGTTGTGGTGAGGTTCTTATTTGAAAATAAAATTATTTCATATTGGGAGTAGGAAATCCAGGACACAAGCTTTCTATCACTCTAGCTCTTGGGTATATTAAAGATAAAAGTGATGGGTCAGGAAGCATCGCTTGGCAGGGGCCTGGGCTCAGCCCACAGAATATGCACGCGACGCAACAAGCAGAAGCCGTTTTCTTCTTTTTCTCTTCTGTGTTCTCAATAGGTCATATCCACCACCCTCTCCAAATGCAAATCCTTATTTCCTCGATGCTTCAGAGCTCTAACAAAGCATTGAATAATTTCCCCACTAATATAAAAAAAACTCAATATACTTTTTTAGTTTGACAATTTCTGAAGTGTTTGGGTGGATGTGCATGTCTATGTATCTTGCATGAGATTAATGACCCCATTCTTTTTCAAAGTAGTGATGAGTTCTGTTATTAGCAGATTTTACCAAGCAATGTAAAACTCTTTCTAAATTCCTTGCAGACTACATTAAATCTCTCTTTAGTGCATAGTAAGTCTTATTGTACTCTTTTCAATGTCAGTCAAGGTAAATTACTAAGTTATTGACATATCACTGAAAATGCCAGAATTCTGGTGTTCATTTATTGCTATAAGCAATTTGATCACTTTTTGCTCCTCTTATATTAGACATAAAATTAACCTTGAACTTGTAGCAGGCAGGGTGAAAATGCTTACCTCCCTCAAACCACCAGGCAGAAAGCAAGCTCCAAGGTCAGGGGTCCTGTGACTCATAGTTATAACCTGGGTTCTAGGACCAAATACAAATTCTCCACGCATCATGCCCTTTTAAGTGAGGGTGGCGATCAAGAATTCAGAGTGGGGCTTCCCTGGTGGCGCAGTGGTTGAGAGTCCGCCTGCCGATGCAGAGGACGTGGGTTCGTGCCCTGGGCCGGGAAGATCCCACATGCCGCGGAGCGGCTGGGCCCGTGAGCCGTGGCCGCTGAGCCTGCGCGTCTGGAGCCTGTGCTCCGCAGCGGGAGAGGCCACAACAGTGAGAGGCCCGCGTACTGCAAAAAATTAAAAAAAAAAGAATTCAGAGTGGAGGTGGCTGTTGAGTTTGAATTAAGATTTTGAGAGATCAATTATCATTTCAGTTAGGCTGGATTTTTTTTTTTTAATTGAGTACTGGGGTTTTTAATTTTTTTAAATATTTTTAAAATTTATTTTATTTATTCTTTTTGCGGTACGCGGGCCTCTCACTCTTGTGGCCTCTCCGGTTGTGGAGCACACGCTCCAGACGCACAGGCTCAGCGGCCATGGCTCACGGGCCCAGCCGCTCCACGGCATGTGGGATCCTCCCGGACTGGGGCACGAACCCGTGTGCCCTGCGTCGGCAGGTGGACTCTCAACCACTGCGCCACCGGGGAAGCCCTGGGGTTTTTTAATAGTTCTTGTGTCTGCTGGATGCTCTCAGTGCTGTGTGCTATAGCCGGGAGCCGAGCTGAGGGTGTGAGAGCAGAGCGTGCTGGAGCCTCTCATGTTAACCAGTGTGCTGGCATCTCTCGTTTCTCCTGACCTTGGAGCCAGAAAGGAAATCATTCGACCAGCAGGTGTTGTTGCTTTGCCCTCTTTCAGAGCTTCTGCAGGTCTGGTTTCCAGCCTGGGCTGTGGGCCGTGGGGCCTCGGAGTTGGGAACAGTCTGCAAATCGATTTGTCCACCAGGCAGGTGCTGAAGGTCTGAGTAACCATCTCGCTCACAGCTACTTAGGATTTTCAGTCTGCGAGGGAGATGACATTGTGAAAATGAAAGACACATTCATGCAGTCTTACTGAGCTCAGAGCAGCTTTTGGTCTTCACCAGTATGCCCTTCATGCCTGGATTCTAGAACCCCAGAGCACCTGTACTTGTTAGAGGCTTGACAAAATCATGTGATCTCTCGTGCTCACACAGCCGTGGAACCACCGTGCTAATGGGCTGTCCAAAGTTCCCAAAGCTGAAACAAAATAGACATGCGCGCCCTTTGCTAGAGATATTTTGAGTTTGCTACAATAATTCAGTACAGCATTAGACATCACAGAGGAGGAAGAAGATATTTCTATAGCTTCAAAGGCCTGACAGCTGGCAAACACCAAAACATGAGGCAGCACAAGACCTCCCTCCTCAGGTGGTGAAGGAAGCATTCATGCCTTTCCTTCCCTGTCGGGTTTAGTGGCCAAAGACTCCAGTATGTCAGTGTCTGTTGTTTGTCGTTTAAGAGGAGAGGTGGCAAATGAATTTTGATTCTTTGTGGAGTCTCTGAAGATATTGCATGTTCAGTATATTCTTCATATGTCCTTGATGTTTTCGTTTTCTCTGGGTTGTTTAGCTGTTCTGTCACCTCTCTCCTTGAGCAGCTTAATTCACTGCTGGGAACAGGTGTAGTGGTCAAAGATCAACAGACTGACAGACTCTGAGTAGTTAAATGTGTCAATATTTCAGGATATCTGATGGTAAAATTTGAATAGTCCAATTAAATGAAAAGGAACAATAATAAAAACATTTCTTATACTCATCCAGTGCTAGAAGTAAGTTGTTCTTTCATTGTTTCGGGATTATATTCTCAAGGATTTAGGAGTGATGTGAAGAGGAATTTGCTATAGCAAGCAGTTCTTAAAACATAATTGCAAAAGCAATTGATGAATGTGCCTACACTGATATTTTCAAATCACATGTAATGGAGCCATAATGTAATATGAGAAAAAAGCCTTATAGGGGGTTGAGCTTCTCTAGGAATTTTATGTGATACTTTGGGTCTTAATTACTTCATAATGACTGGCAATTTTTAAAGCCTGAGAATTAGTTTTATTTATTTATTTTTCCTTTCCTCCTTTCTTTCTTTCCCTTCCTTCCTTCCTTCCTTCCTTCCTTCCTTCCTTCCTTCCTTCCTTTCTTTTTCTTTCTTTCTTGTCTAAGTTACATTAAAAATAAATATCTGGGTCAATTGCTGTCCCATCTGCCAAGTTGAAACTGCAAGGGACTCGTATGAAAACACAGTCGCCCATCATGTGAGCGAATCACCCAGTAGGAACGGAGCAGCTTCCGAAGAGGTCACTGCTGTGTGCCAGGCCTGCCTCAGATTTGCTGGGGCCTCATCAGCATGCGAATCAGTCACAGGCCACTGAGTCCTCTCAGCTGTGGACCAGGCTTTGCTTAATAAATCCTGGGCTCTGATGCATGGAATTGCAGGGTCTGTTGGGGACGCCGAGGGACAGAGCTGACCTCAGCCTCTTCAGGCTTTGCACATGAGAGCCAGTGCCCTGTCTCTGGGGCAGAAGCTTCCTGAGGAGGACGCTTACCCACAAGAGAGTCGGGCCCTCTTACTTGAAGCTGTCTCCTTCATCTTCTTCTTGTCATATTCTCTCCGCACTTCTCCTTCCCTTCCCTGTGTTTCTTCTTCTTTCCTGTGGTTAAGGATACATTACTTTTCTACTCCAGTACCATTATAATTACAATAGTCCTAGAAAGTCACAAGAACTGGTGACTTACACGTTGCCCATCTTAGGTTTAGAACAGTTTATAACACAAAACTCTCAACAAATATTATTATAATAGTAGCTTACATTAATTGCTGGTTTATAAAATCTACAAAACATTTCCAGAGGCTGAGCTTTGTCACAGGCCTGTGAAATAGGGCAGCGTTGTTGCCTCCACTTATAAGGGTGCAAAGCCCTCTGGAGCAGAAAGTTACTCGGAGTGTCACCCCCTAGTTAGAGGTCCCAGCCATCTCGTCTGATGGCATTTCTTTTGAAGAAAACAGAGTTTGTATTTCAGACTGTGTCCTTCTAAGCTTTTTCTTTATGTATTTCCAATAAATGCATTTTCACATGCCTTTCTTGAGCATTTTAGGATACTTCAAAAGATATTAAATTAAACAATGAAGTTCTTCTAGGAATAAACTAGATTTTAGAAAATGGTTTATTAAAAAACGTCTGGTGGTCCAAAACTATTTAGATGAACTTGATCTATAGAAACATGGATTTCTTTTTCTTTTCATTGGATGTATCTTAGAGGTCATCTGTTTCAGTAAGTCTTGAAACTTTTGGTAAGCATTAGAATGTCTTCATCAGATAAAGATTTTGCACAGAAGTCTATTATTAAAACACAGTGTCCAAGGTACTCTGATTAGTGGAGGGGGCTCCCCCTACACTGTCCTCGTTCTTCAGGCCAAGGAGGTGCTTCCTTGGGGCTAAGTCTAGAAAGCAGTTGAGAACCAGGGACGACTTCACCCTGGGCTGAAACATACATTGAAAAGGAGAAGACCACCCAACCACATTACACACTAAAGGAGAAGACCTCCCGACCACTCACACATTAGGGAGAAGACCTCCCGACCACATCACACACTTAAGGAGAAGACCTCCCGACCACATCACACACTTAAGGAGAAGACCTCCCCGACTACTTCATACACTAAAGGAGAAGACCTCCTGACCACGTCATACTCTAAAGGAGAGCTCCCCTCTCTGACCACATTCCACACTTGTGCCTGCTTTAAGGCTGCATACTGGAAGTTACAAAGTCCCCAGGATTGTCAGGCAGACCACCCAGAGATAAAGTGCTGGAAGGCATGAGAATGGCGCCTTTTATCCTCTGCCTTCTCAGAGATATACCCAGGTACCAAGATGTACCCAGGAGCCCTAAGCATAAGCATTTTTGTGTGAGTTCTGGGTCTCCCATCAGAGTCCCAGAGCCTCCAGTTTCTCCCAATCACTTGTCTCTGTCCATTTTGTTTCAGTTCTGGTGCCTTGAGCATATTTATTTTAAAGCCCTCCCTCCCCTCCTCCTTTCTGGAGGTAAGGAACTGTTGGCTACTGTCATACCCAGGCCCTGTCCCTGAACCTGCCTTGCTGCTGAAGGGGGGGTTGACAAAAAGTCATAGGTGCCTGAACTTGCGTATCTTTGTGCAGAAGAAAAAAAATCTGTCACCTTGTTTAAGGCTTGTTGAGTTGTATTTGGTAGTTTGAAAATGCTCCAGGGAAAACCATCTGTCCACCTTGGAGAGTCGGGTTATATAATGGCTAAGCCACATACTGGGGGTGCAGGTGGGGTCGGCATGGGAAGAAGGTATCTGTTTTGGGCTCTTCAATAACATTTTTTAATTAATAAACTTTATTTTTTAGAGGAGTTTTAGGTTCGCAGCAAAATTAAGAGGAAGGTACAGAGATTGCCCATATACCCTCTGCCCCTGTCCTGTGGTCTCCCCTACTATTACCATCCCCACCAGATGGTACATTTGTTACAGTTGATGACCCTACCTTGACACATCACTATCACCCAGACTCCATAGTTTGCATTACGGTTCACTCTTGGTGTTGTTCATTCTATGAGTTTGGACAAATGTACGGTGACACATATCACACAGAGTATATCTTATTTTCCATTCTCTGACTTGGCCTTTGCAAATTGTGACTGCTGCACACAATTGTGACTGTCCTGGGCTTTTCTCTTTGGGTTTGCAGCTTTGCTCTGCTCACTGGTGTTCCTGACATTGGTGCTTTAGGCTCTGCCGGCCTCACTCTTACCTCGCGGATGGGCGGCTCTGTTGCTCATGGTTCCACTTTGTTATACTCAGGTAACCTCAACACAGAAATTCCAGAAAGGGGGCCTGGACCTGTTTCCCTGAGATGCTGTAAGATACGAAAGTTCCAGAAAAGAAAAATATAACCTTATTATTTCGGTTTGTTTCCAGATTTGGACTGGAGACAAACACTGCCCAGAAAAAGTGGACACAAGAACTGTAAGATCTGTCAGAATAAATGGGAAAGAAATGGGAAAAATCAGCAACTGTGTGTAGGCGAGTCATTGATGAATGAGGCTCACTCTGTAATTTGGACCAGTTGCAGCAGAATAAAAGCTCCGCTTCTAAGTGAAGAATCACACATGACAAACAAGCAAAAACTACTGAGTGCCACCGTGCCTGGGCCAGTTGTACAGGGCACAGAATTCTGGTTAGTGATGAAAGTGGAGTGAAAAAGCTGCATGTAGCCCAAGATCCATGGAATAGAGAACCAGCAATGTTTCCTTTGCTCCTTAGGGCAGAGGAGGGGAGAGGGAGAACACCTCACAGCGCTAGCTGCACAAGCACGTAAGCGAGACAGCTCCTATGTCGACAGGCGCAGATGTGCTGGTCACGTAGCCTGAATTTAGGGCAACAGATGGACGATTCATTGCATGAATTGGATAGCCAGGGACCTCAGTGCCTGCTGGGTAATCCAAGGACGCATCAGGTTGACCTGATGACACCACACTTGGGCAGAGGTAGAACCAGGGTGCCCACCATCTAAAAGGGAAGGGAATAGCCATTTGCACTGGTGGGGAGAAAAACAAATGAAATTCAGTAAGAATAAAGGAAATCCCAGAATCGGTGTGTATGTTTATAAAGCGTTTTTTGTCCGAGGACTTATCGTCTTTCATTTGTCTTTGCAAGACCTCACCTTTTCATGTCACTTCCGAATGTTGTAATCATATGACATTCAGAGCACTGGAAAGGGAAATAATATTTGGGTATTTGATATATATGCAAACTATATTTGAAATAAATTTTCTTAACACTGAATTTTTACTCTAAGCACAAAATGAAAGATAACTTTCTTGAAAAGAACTACAGAATGTGGTTCGGTTTTCAAAATACAGTATAAGATGTAGAAAAGATGAAGCCTTCATTTAAAAACCAAATAGTATTGAACTAAAACAAAAAATAATTCTATGTGACTCCTTTTATGACACTTTAATCGTGTACACAATCGCTATAGTCAGCTCTGATGGTACTAACCTTTTCATTTGATGATGAAATGAATGAATTGGCACATTTTTAAGCTGCTACACACTCAGCACTTTTATATACATTTAGTAGGTGTGTACACTCATGTTAGGGTCTCCGCTGAAGGCATTTAAAAACTCATCACCTGCTCTGCAAAAGTCCCGGTGCCAGATACAGTGGGAGGCAGGAGGGATTAGTTGTTGTTTTCATGAAGGTGCACATACATTGTAATAGGGAAGACCCTTTGTATTCTGTTACAAGGTAATCACTAAAGAGAGGTTGCCTATAAGCTTAAATTATACAAAATGGCCCATCTCTGGGAACCCTGCCTCCCAGGTAATGAGCATTCAGCTAAAATACCTTTGTTTAGCTCCCAGGAAACATCCTGACCAGGCCCACCTGTGAATGACTGCAGGGAGGAAGAAATGAGCACATCCCCTCTGGAGGCTGATGGGAACCAGGAAATGTTTGACTTTATTCCTTCTGATTTTAGTATAAAAGAAACCTGAATTCAGGCAAGATGTTTCTTTGGAACCTGAGTCCACCATCTTCATGGTCTGCTGGCTTTCCGAATAAAGTCCTATTCCTCTCTATTGACCTGTCGTGCAGCGGGCGGTATGAGCTTGGACTCGGTAACACCTTTACTTTTTTAGAAAATAGACTTCAAACTTAGGGATAACTTCAAAGTTTTGACTAAAGAGCTACTCTTCTAGAAGCCAATCCTCTATTAAAATTCACCCTCAAACTATATCTATACCTAGAGTATACTGTTTGCCCTCAGACTATACCTGTGTCATTAAGTCTCTGCTAAACTGGGCTTCCCTCATGTCCAGTAGCTTATGAGAACTCCAGCTGTTAGCCTGTGGCAGTTCACCTTGTGTAATAGTATGCCACTTCCTTAATTGTCCAAAAAAATCTTATTGTAGAATGAAACTATTATCAATTATGTGCACCTAGTTTAAACTAATTGAAAGATATATTTGATTCTAAGGGTTTTTTTCCCCCAGAAACTCAGCATTGAATCTTTTTCAAAGTTTTCTATTCTGCGGCGTTTCCAGATACATTTTAACTTGTTTGTTGGAACTCTGGCTGTCTGGGCTAAAGCCGGAGTTGCCAGGCGAAGCTGCTGCAGGTTGGGCCCAGGTGGGTGCAGCAGGGAGCTGGCTGTCGGGCGGGGCCTGAGCTGCTTGGACAAGCAGGAGTGAACAGGTGGGTAGGCCTAAGGGCATGGCTGGAGTGCTCAGCGTGAAGAGGGAGAAGGGCAGGTGGGGTGAAGGATACCTTCTCGAGTACATGGTTACTGAGTTCAGATGGCTAATCAGTGAGAAACCTTTAGCCTCGATGGATGGGCCAGGGGTACAATCTTGTATATCAAGTCCAAGGAAATAAAATAACCTAGAGTGAAGTGAGAGGCCAAAGGAGAGGGTCCTAGGAAGTCAGTTAAATGGATAGATAGGCCGGTGTGTTGAAGAGATTGAAGCGAGAGTCAAATGGGGGAAGTAGGGGTCAAGTCGGCCCTCAGAGGGAGAGGAAGCTTTAAACCCATCTCTGAGTGTGTGCTGCCACCAAGCCGGTGAGAGGGGGGTGTGGGTGAGTCAGGGCGGCTTCTACGATTAGGTCATGACAAACTGAGGGTTTTGCCTTTGCACCCAATTAAGTCCTGCACGTAGGAGGGGCCAATCTATATTCCAGAATCAGACCTGAGCTCAGGTTCCAAGCGGCTGGCTGGCGGAGACTTGGCCAAACACAAGGTGGTGGGGAGAGAAGAGAGAGGCAAAGGGTACAGGCTGGTCTGGAGCAGCCACATGGAGTCAAGGTCGATTCTTGACTCCGGGAAGATCACGATGCACACTGGATGGTGATTTGGGCAGGACAGGGACATCACTGGGGTCTTCTAGGCAGGCATCAGCTCAGGGCCCTTCGTCTCAGCCAGGTCTGTAGGATGACTGAAAGGTCCTGAGGTCGTCACGAACTGTGATGACGGCTGGAATGAGTGACCCATGGCTCAACCAAATTGGCAGAGCTGGAAGGGCCTTTGGAATCATCTCTTTTTACACAGTGGGAAGTAGAAACTCCAGAAGGTTAATGACTTACCACTGTCAGACAGCTGGCCTATAGCAGGGACTTGGTCAGGACGCTGGTCATTTTTTTTTTTTTAAATATACTACATTTTTAGAAACAGTTCTATTGTGATATAACTGACATATGGTAGACTATACATATTTAAAGTATACACTTTGATAAGTTTTAACATTTGTAGACACTGGAAAACCAACTCCACAATCAATATTGAACATATCCATCACCCTCAAAGTTGTCTCATGCACCTTTGTAATTCCTCTTCCCTGCCTTCCTTATCCCCCCTTGCCCCCTGCCACCAGCACCCTAACCCCCATGCCCAGCCAACCTCTGATCTGCTTCCTCAAATTTCTAGATAAATTTGCATTTTGTAGAATTTTATACGGAATCAGACACATATGGTTATCATACTTGTCTGGCTTCCTTTATTCAACACAATAGTTTTGAGATTCGGTGGTTTTTGTATTTGTCAAGGGTTTGTTCCTTTGCATCGCTGAACAGTATTCCATTGTGTAGATATACCATCCATTCACCTGTTGGTTAATGTTTGGATTGTTTTCAGTTTGGCTATTACAGATAACACTGCCATAAACATTCATGTCTAAGTCTTTGTGTGGACATATACCTTTATTTCTTTTGGATAAATACCTAGAAATGGAATGACTCAGTCACATGGTAGGTAAATGTTTAACTTTTTAAAACATTGCCAAGCTGTTTTCCAAAGTGGCTGTACCATTTTACATTCCTTCTGGTTATGTGTGAGAGTTCCAGTTGCTCCACATTTTCACCAACACTTCGTATGGTCAGTCTTTTCAATTTGAGTCATTCTAATAGATGTGCATTGATACAGCTTTGTGCTTTTCACGTGCATTTCTCTAATGACTAAGTGATATTGAGTATTTTTTAAGGCTCTTACTTGCCATCTATATAGCTTTCATAAAATTGTCTATTCAAATCTTTCATACATTTTCATTGGATTATTTTCTAATTTTAGAGTTTTGAGAGTTCTTTATATATTATGTTTACAGGCCCTTTATCAGATGTATGATTTGCAGATGTTTTCTCTGAGTCTGTGGCTTGTCTTTGCATTCTTTTAACAGTATCTTTTGAAGAGTAGAAGTTTTAAATTTTGATGAGGGCCAATTTATCAATTTATTATTTTGTGGATCGTCCTCTTAGATATGACATCATATCTAAGAAATCTTTGCCTAATCCACATTCACAAAGATTTTCCTATATTTTTTTCTAGAAGTTGTATAGTTTGACATGTACATTTAGGGAACCCCACAGTCTTTTTTTTTTTTTTTCGGTACGCGGGCCTCTCACTGTTGTGGCCTCTCCCGTTGCGGAGCACAGGCTCTGGACATGCAGGCTCAGTGGCCATGGCTCATGGGCCCAGCCGCTCCACGGCATGCGGGATCTTCCCGGACTGGGGCACGAACCCATGTCCCCTGCATCGGTAGGCGGACTCTCCACCACTGTGCCACCAGGGAAGCCCCCCCACAGTCTTTTGACATATGTGCAATATAGTAAAAGGCATGTGGTCTCTTTATCCACACGTGGTTATAGGAATCTTCTACCAACACCATCATGTTTAAATGCAAAGGTTAACCATACATTAAACATGTACGACACTCAAAAAACACCCCACTAAAATACATTGCCCAGTTTTCATAATACATTTAATGAAAGAATAATAAGGTCATTAAGGGCAATCAGTGTTTTGTTATATTCTTGATTATATATATTTCTTGATATGAACATAGTTGGGGTAAGAAGTAAGCTTCTTCCCTTTTAATGGGGACCAACATAGTCCTGGACTCAAGTTTAAAACCTTGACAACAGCAGTGATTACCCATTGTTTACCCACCACCCCCTCCTGTTGTGATTATGGCACTTTAGAATTCCTGGAGAGGATGCAGTGCTTAATCACGTAATTATGTCCCAAACAACGCGGGCACTCTCTCTGCCATTCATAGGAACAGTGCAAAGAGAAGTTTGTTTGGGTTCTTATTGTGAAGACCCAGCGGGAGGAGAGGCTGCAGTGGCTGAAGAGAGCAGCTCATAGACAGGGAAGGAGTTGATTTGGAGACTAAATAGGGCCGTGTAGGGATATCGGGGGTTTTTTCTGTGCTTGTCAGGTACTTATGAGAGGAGTTTTTAGCACCATTCCATCGACCTTAGTATATAAGTGTATGACTCAGGTTCCACGACACAGGACTGGAGCTGGTCATTTCATCTCTGGGGATTCTTTAATGGGCCCTAGTGTTCTGCCTTCCACTGTGCTCCTGACCCCAGGGATGTACTTTCTTTCTGAAAAGCAGTAGAGATATACAGAAAGGGGCATTAGAATAGAAGTCAGCAGATGGAGGCGTTTGTGTTCTGACAGTCCCTTACATCTGCTGGGGGACCAGGAGTAAGGCGTTTAGCGTCTCCTAACACCGATTTCCTTATCTGCCAAACAAGGAGAAGGGTACCTTTTAGTGGCCTCATGAGCACGCTGGGAGAATGTGCTCTCTACGTGTACAGCATTACTGTTAGTGGGTGGGCCATGCGTTCTTTCATCCAGAAAAAAATTATTTGCACATTTTTTGTTTCGGAGACACCATGAGAACTGGCCTTCCCTCGTCCAGGAACCTTCCCTCACCCCAGGCCTGGGCCCCGAGGCTAGACCAGCTCTCCCTGCATCTCCCTGTCCCCCTTAGCATATTTCCCTCGTTGCACTTACCCTAGCACGATGACTGTTTTTCTCCATGCCTGGAGCAGGAGTTCCTTTAAGGGCTAAGACCTCTAATTTATCTTTATAACCCTAGTGCCATTTAATAAATGTTTGTTGAATAAGCAACTAAATGGGTAAATCTGAAGATGAGCAGGACATTCCTGTGTTAAAGGAATTCATCTTGGATGAATGGAGGAGATGGACGTGTATATGAGTACTTGCCTTCCACTGTTCCAACTACAGCAAGCAATTCATTTATTCATTTTTAAACCAAATGGGACCACTTCATTCTCATCTAACGGAATAGCTTTTATTGGCACTCAAGACATTTGGGGGCAGAGTATGTGACTGACAAATGTTTTCTAGAAAGAGTAGAAGAGACAAGGGGAGACACTATTCTTTCATTCCAGTCATCACTCGTCTGTAATATTTCATGTCTGTGGCATCTCCCCCCCCACTCCCTAGATTCGGTTGCCCCCCATCCCCCCCGCCACCCCCGCACTGTACATTCTCGCAACACCATCCTTCTCTTTTCTGACAAATTATTTGTTTACCGTGTACCTCGGCAGCTGTCTTATTCACTACCCTAGCCTCATCATCTAGAGCAGTGCCCGGCAAATAGTAAGATCTCTGCAGATTGCTATTGCATAATTAAATACACGTGCAAACAACTTCTGCACCATAAAGAATTTTCAAAAACAACCCTGACTTCAAACACTTTAAGGCCATGAGTTGTTCTTTCACCATCATGGGCTTTCAGTATGGCTCTGTGACCCAGCATTCCTTCTGAGCAAGGCTACGGGCTGACCTTCTCAACAGGTTACACTAAGCCATTCAGTGGATCTCCAGATACCTCGCTGAGCTGACCTATTGCATAGAATTATTTCATGTTGTCCTCCTGGAATCCAGGTACAACTTAGCTTCTTTTCATTATCACACAACTTTATACCAGAAACCTTTTCTCACCTCTTGGGACCCTTATCTTTAGCTTTCTGGAAAAGATGCAGCTTGGAATGCAATGGCACAGGCTGAGAAGGCAAACCCCACACGCGTTCGCAGGTGCTCTGTGTTTCCTCGCATGGTCATTTGTCTTCAGGTTTGAATGTTTCTCCATCGCCTTTATTGGCAGCTGAAAATAGAGTTCTTGCCAGTGTAGATGCATTGTTACCACAAAATGCAATTTGCTGCCACACGTTGTGTTCAGATAATGGGAAAGGGTAGAATTCATCCACACAATTGTGCTCAAAGCAGTGATACCACAGAGTGAGCCATGCTTGGTTTTTCTGAATCATTTAAATGGTTTCATTGTAAGGTATCCCTTTGTCAACTATTTTTCAGTGGGAAAATAAAGGCTCAAAGGAATTTCTTTTCTTAAAGAAACAGAACTTAGAGCAGAATCAGAAATATGTCATGTTATATAACCATTTATGAAAAAAGAAACATGTTACCAATGATGACAAGATCACTTTTGTCAAGTTGGAACAGCATTGTTAATTCTTTGAGTTTTCTAGATGCATCAGGCATAAACTTGTGTGGACCACGGGGAAGTGTTACCTGTGGGGAAGCAGGGATACAGTGACAGAAGCATGGAATTTGGAGGCAGAAGACTAGGCTATAAGCTTTGTTGCTCCCACTTGCTCTCTATGTGATCGTGGAAAAATTATCCTCTCACCTGCCTTGTGGGCTTGTTATGAGTGTCAAAGAAGATAATGCAGATGTGTAGAGTGTTGTTTGAACAGTGAAGGAGTGAGATGTTTTCATTCCTGTAGAAGTAATATATTCTTGTGTGAACTGGAAAACTTGACATTCAGGTTTCACATTGGAGGTTTGGTCTTTCTTTAATTAGATATTATCAGATGGGAATATATGTATATATGTAGCTGATTCACTTTGTTGTAAAGCAGAAACTAACACACCATTGTAAAGCAATTATACTCCAATAAAGATGTTAAAAGATAGATATTATCAGAAAAAATTGTTTTGTTATGTATATCTATCTTTGGAAGTTTTACTTGTATAGCAGATTCTAGGTAATAAAACATCTGCCTATCAATAGCTATTTTTGTTTCAAGATAATTCACTGAGCTGCAAAATTCTATATAAAAGGCAACATGATATCCTTTGGTAGAGAGCTATGTTTCTATTTGTTTTCCATAGAAAAGACAGCAAGTATGTCCCTCTTTTTTTTTTTTTTTTTGAAGAAAACACATGAAAAATAAGGTATAAATTACCCGTTGCCTTATTCATGTAATGGAAACTTTAACCCAAGTTTAATTATAAAAAAATGGTAAAGCGAATTTTGCTAATTAAAGACTGGCAGTTTGAGCGTATCCCAAGCAGGATCCTCCTATGGATGGCTAGAGGAGGGAGGGGATGGCCCAGGGGCTAGCATAGCGTCACTCAAACCACGTCAGACCAACTTTACTTCCAAACACTTGTGAGGGATGCTGTACAGGGAATCAAGTGTCATAAGGGTGGGTGTATTGCAAATTTTCTGATTTTATGGACTATTGACACAATGTGTGTCATTAGCTCATTCAGGTGTGACTCCATGAAGAAGTTAGGAAAGGTTGATTCCACGATCTTTGGGTTTTTTCTTCGGAAGGAAGGAACTGTTCAGTTAGGCTGAAGGTATTGCAGTATGGGAATCTGTGCAGCAGAAGATGGGCATCCAAACATCATAGAAAGCCAGGCGTCTTTCCCCACCCCTTGGCTTCACCATCACTGAAACCTTGAGTTGGCAGAGACCTCATTGCATCCTTGGAAGAGGGCTTTATTTTATTTTGAACCCCCAGCTGCCTGGAGAAGTAAATAGCTTAAAGCTCATTGATGAGCTCTCTCTCTCTTTTTCTATTCCATAGAAGAATAAAAGGTTTTATATAGAGAACTCAAAACTCAATAATAAGGAAACAAACAACTTTAAATCTTTTTGTGTGTGTGTGTGTGGTATGCGGGCCCCTCACTGCTGTGGCCTCTCCCGCTGCGGAGCACAGGCTCTGGACACACAGGCTCAGCGGCCATGGCTCACGGGCCCAGCCACTCCGCGGCATGTGGGATCCTTCCGGACCGGGGCACGGACCCATGTCCCCTGCATCGGCAGGCGGACTCTCAACCACTGCGCCACCAGGGAAGCCTGGAAACAAACAACTTTAAAAAAGGTGGGCAAAAGATTTGAATAGACCTGTCACCAAAGAAGACATACAGATGGCATATAAAAACATCTAAAGATTCTCAAAATCATTAGTTGTCAGGGAAATGCAAATTAAAACCACACTGAGCTACCATTATAACCTATTAGAATGATTAAGTTAAGATACTGACAGTACCAAGTACTAAGGAGGATGCAGAGTGACTGGACCTCTCATACATTGCTGGTGGGAATGCAAATGGCACAACCACTTTGAAAAGCCATTTAGAAGTTTCTCATAAATGTACTGCTGGTTCATAGTGTAAATGTAAGTGTACATTATGAACCAGCAGTCTAACTCCTGGGTATTCACCCAAAAGAAATGAAAACTTATACAATAACCTATACAGGAATGATTATAGCAGCTTTATTCATAATAGTCCAAAATGAGAAACAACTCAAATGCCCATAACAGGTGAATAAATTGTGGTACATCCATTCAATGAAATACTACTCAGCAATAAAAAAGAATAAATCACTGATACACACAACAACATGGATGCTGAGTGAAAGAAACTCAGTTATGTTCACTCAGTTACGCTGAGTGAAAGAAACCAGACAAAAAAGAGTGCACACTGTATGATTCAATTTATATAAAACCCTAGGAAATACAGACTAATCTATTGTAACAGAAATGGTTGCATGGGGATGGAGCCAGTGAGGGGTAAGAGGGAAGAATTACAAAGGTGAATCGGGAAACATCTGGGGGCTTCCCTGGTGGCGCAGTGGTTGAGGGTCTGCCTGCCGATGCAGGGGACACGGGTTCGTGCCCCGGTCCGGGAGGATCCCACATGCCGCGGAGTGGCTGGGCCCATGAGCCATGGCTGCTGGGCCTGCGCGTCCAGAGCCTGTGCTCCGCAACAGGAGAGGCCACAACAGTGAGAGGCCCGCGTACCGCAAAAAAAAAAAAGTGCAATGAATTGTATGTCAATTGTAGTGACCTGTTTCATATATTTTAATTCCCCAAAATTAAAATTAGTTTATCACCAAGTCATCTCTATAGAAGAATTCTAGCTATTAATGCAGAAGTAATTGTAGAATTAGAAAGATCACAATTTTGCAATCTCTAATGAAATATAGGCCTACCTCTTTTATTGCTCTTTACTTTATTCTGTTTTGAAGATACTGCATTTTTTAAAACAATTTGAAGATTTGCGGCAACCCTGCATCGAGCAAGTCTGTGGGTGACATTTTTCCAACAGCATTTACTTACTTTGTGTCTCTGTCACATTTTGGTAATTCTCACAATATTTCAAACTTTTTCATTATTATTATATTGTTATGGTGATCTATCTTTGATATTACTATTGCAGAAAGATTACAACTCACTGAAGACTCAGATTATGATTAGCATTTTTTAGCAATAAAGTATTTTTAAAATAAGTTGTGTACATTATTTTTCAGACATAATGCTATTGCACACTTAATAGACTATAGTATAGTGTAAATGTAACTTTCATATGTACTGGGAAACAAAAAAAATTTTTATGACTCACTTTATTGTGATATTCGCTTTATTGCGTTGGTCTGCAACTGAACCCGCAGTGCCACAGAGGTATACCTGTAGTTTCTTTAGGCAGCGCTCGCCCTGCTGAAACCATTAGGATAAATGTTGCTGGGAACAGGTTAGATGGCTGTCGCCACCTGAATCCACTGATCAATCTTAGCATCACTAAAAATAGAACAGCCACACATCATTATACATCTCCTGTAAGATGAGGTACATAGCACCGTCTTGAAGAATTCTTGCTAAAATAGTTGAATTTAAATAAAGTCAAAACCTTAGATCCAACATCCAGTTAATGGGAAATAAAGGGGATAGAGAAACACCTTGCATGACACATACCTTGAGGAAGCAGTAGGGCACATCTGGAATGTAGGATATGCTGAGGACAGCTGACCTGGTTTCTTAAATATGCCCATAAGTTACAAAAGCATTGCCTATTACATAACATTTAAGAGGCATATCAAGTAGGATGTGTGGATCAGGGATGGAAATTGATTTGAAAACAAAACAACCACTTGAAAAAGACTTTTTTGGGCAGTAGTCAGGGAAATTTGAATATGGACTAGGAATTAGATGATGCTAAGGGGTGATTGTTAATTTTGCTAGATGAGAGTATTGCAGTTTTTGCAGTTATGAACAGAAATATCCTTGTTTTAGCAATTATATATGAAAGTATTTAGGTGTAAAATGATGCAGGAAATTTGCTTTAACGTACTACAGAGTAAAGGAAAAAGGAAGGAAGAAAAAAAGAAATTGATGAAGTAAGTATGTTAAAATGTTGGTAATTTTTGCATCCAGAGGGTAGGTGGGCAGGTGGGGTTTATTTTACTGTTATTTTTCTTTTGTGTATGTTTGAAAACTTTCATAATAAAAATTCTTTATAACTATCTTTCTAGGAATTATGAAGACTATAAAACATAAGTAAATAGACACATAATTTTAGGAATAGATTACTGTGTGTTTTACATGCAAGAAACACCTGCTCATAAATTTAATTAAAAATGGTTTTATCTCCATTAAAAATTTCAGATCTATCAACTGTCTGTTTGCATTACAAAGAGGATTGTTCTTTTATAAAATAGTTTACCATGGAATTCCATTACATGATTTAATTTCTGTGAGTCATCTTTTCTAAGTCCTCACAACTTAACTATTCTCTTTCTTCAGTCTCTTCTATTTTCCAGCCAAGCATGCTGAATCCTTTCATGGCTGCAAAACTTTATGAAAGCTTGCTTCCCCTATCTGAAATGATTTTCTTCACTTAAAGCTTATTGTATTTATCAGGGTTCCCCAGAGAAACAGAACCTATAGGGTGGTGGTCTGTCTATCTGTCTATCTATCTATCTATCTCTATCTATCTATCTATCTATCTATCTATCTATCTATCTATCTATCTATCTGTGTACCATCGATCTAAGGAATTTGTTATAAGGAATTGCCTCATAGGATTATGATCACTAAGAAGTTCTAAGATTTTCAGTCGGCAGACTGGGTACCCGGGAGAGTTAATGGTGTGAGTTCTAGTCCAAGAGCTGGTAGCCTTAAGACCCAGGAGGAATGTGTAGACATTCTTCAAGTCCCAGCTTGAAGGCAGGCAGGAGGAGTTCCCTCTTACTTAATCTTTTTGTTCTACTCAGGTCTTCAATTGATTGGTTGATGCTGACCCACCTTAGAGAGGGCAATCTACTCTACTCAGTCTACTGATTCACATGTTAACATCATCCCAAAACACCCTTATGGATGCATCCATGTTTGAACAAATATCTGGGCACCCTGTGACCCATTCAAGTTGACACAAAATTAACTGTCACACTTATTCATGCTTTAAGACCTAGCTCAAATACAAATTCTGTAGTAAAGCCTCCACATGTCTGTTTTATATAGACTTACAAGCCTGTATTTTACTCTAAGCTGTAAGTTCCTTAATGCAGAGGTGGTGTCTTATTTGTGTTCCAATTGCTAGAGACTAGTCTAGGACCTGGCATAGAACAGGTATCAAATAAATGTCTGCTGAGTAAATTAATACATGAGTGATTGCATCTGAAGTAGATTTGGGAGAAAGTCTACAAGTTAGAAAGTCCCAAATTTTAATGTTCTAAAGTTAAATATGACTCTAGTAAGATTCATATGGGTTTTAGAATTGATATAAGTAACCATGAAGGATGATGGTCTATTCAAAAGTAGACTAAATAAAAGCAAAATAATCAGTTCATTCTTAAAAACAATCCATGTATAGGTTTGAGATTATAGATATGAACAAGTTATTTATTACTCAACAGAATCTATTTGCATTTTGTTTTAGTCTAAGCTATAGTGAATTATTTTATCAAATTTTATATGAACTCCCAACAAACAAAAGTCCAGGACCTGATGGCTTCACAGGCAAATTCTATCAAACACTTAGAGAAGAGCTAACACCTATCTTTCTGAAACTGTTCCAAAAAATTACAGAGGAAGGAATACTCCCAAACTCATTTTATGAGGCCACCATCACCCTGATACCAAAGCCAGACAAAGATACCACAGAAAAAGAAAATTACAGGCCAATATCACTGATGAACAAAATCAGTGCAAAATTCCTCAACAAAATACTAGCAATCCGAATCCAACAATACACTAAAAGGATAGTACACCAGGATCAAGTGCGATTTATCCCAGGGATGCAAGGATTTTTCGGTATCCGCAAATCAGTGTGATACACCACATCAACATATTGAAGAAAAAAAACCATATGATCATCCCAATAGATGCAGAAAAAGCTTTTGACAAAATTCAGCACCCATTTACGATAAAAACTCCAGAAAGTGGGCACAGAGGGAACATACCTCAACATAATAAAGGCCATATATGACAAACCTGCAGCTAACATCATACTCAATGGTGAATAGCTGAAAGCATTTCCTCTAAGATCAGGAACAAGACAAGGAATGTCCACTCTTGCCACTTTTATTCAACATAGTTTTGGAAGTCCTGGCTACAGGAATCAGAGAAGAAAAAAAAATAAATAAAAGGAATCCAAATTGGAAAAGAAGCAACTAAACTGTCACTGTTTGCAGATGACATGATACTATACATAGAAGATCCTAAAGATGCTACCAGAAAACTGCTAGAGCTCATCAATGAATTTGGTAAAGTCTCAGGTTACAAAATTAATACACAGAAATCTGTTGCATTTCTATACACCACCAACAAAAGATCAGAAAGAGAAATTCAAGGAACAATCCCATTTACCATCACATCAAAAAGAATAAAATACCTAGGAATAAGGAGACAGGAGACCTGTACTCCAAAAACTATAAGATGCTGATGAAAGAAATTGAAGACGACACTAACAGATGGAAAGATATACCATGTTTGTGGAATGGAAGAATCAATATTGTCAAAATGACTATATTACCCAAGGGAATCTACAGATTCAGTGCAATCCCTATCAAATTACCAATGGCATTTTTCACAGAGCTAGAACAAAAAATCTTAAAATTTGTGTGGAGACACAAATTACCCCGAATAGCCAAAGCAATCTTGAGAACGAAAAACGGAGCTGGAGGAATCAGGCTCCCTGATTTCAGATTATACTACAAAGCTGTAGTCATTGGGACTTTCCTGGTGGTGCAGTGGTTAAGAATCTGCCTGCCAATGCAGAGGACATGGGTTCGAGCTCTGGTCTGGGAAGATCCTACATCCCGCAAAGCAACTAAGCCCACGCGCCACAACTACTGAGCTTGCGTGCCGCAACTACTGAAGCCCGCACACCTAGAGCCTGTGCTCCGCAACAAGAGAAGCCACCGCAATGAGAAGCCCTCACACTGCAGCAAAGGGTAGCCCCCGCTTGCAGCAACTAGAGAAAGCCCACGTGCAGCAATGAAGACCCGACGCAGCCAAAAATAAATTTTAAAATTAAAAAATAAATAAATAATTAAAAAAAAAAAACTATAGTCATCAAAGCAATATGGTACTGGCCTCAAAAATAGAAATGTAGATCAGTGGAACAGGATACCAAGCCCAGAAATAAACCCATGCACCTATGGCCAATTAATTTATGAGAAAGGAGGCAAGACTACACAATGGTGGAAAGACAGTTTCTTCAACAAATGGTGCTGGGAAAACTGAGCAGCTACATGTAAAAAAATGAAATTAGATCATTGTTTAACACCATACACAATAATAAGCTCAAAATGGATTAAAGACTTAAATGTGAGACTGGATACTGTAAAACTCCTAGAGGAAAACATAGGCAGAACACTCTGTGACATAAATCGCAGCAATATCTTTTTTGATCCATCTCCCAGAAGAACGGAAATTAAAAACAAAAATAAACAAATGGGACCTAATTAAACTCAAAAGTTTTTGCACAGCAAAGGAGACCATAAACAAAACAAAAAGACATCCCACAGATTGGGAGAAAATATTTGCAAATGATGTGACCGATGAGGGATTAGTCTCCAAAATTTACAAACAGCTCATGAGGCTTAATATCATCAAAACAAACAACGCAATCAAAAAATGGGCAGAAGACCTAAATAGACACTTCTCCAAAGAAGACATACAGATGGCCAAGAATCACATGAAAAGATGTTCAACATCACTAATTATTAGAGAAATGCAAATCAAAAATACAATGAGGTATCACCTCACACCAGTCAAAATGGCTATCAAAAAATCCACAAACAGTAAATGCTGGAGAGAGTGTGGAGAAAAGGGAGCTCTCCTACACAGTTGGTGGGAATGTAAATTGATACAGCCACTATGGAGAACAGTATGGAAGTCCCTTAAACAAATTAAAAGTAGAGCTACCATATGACCCTGCAATCCCACTCCTGGGCATATATCCAGAGAAAAACATGGCCCCAAAGGACACATGCACCCCAGTGTTCATTACAGCACTGTTTACAATAGCCAAGACATGGAAGCAACCTAAATATCCATCAACAGAGGAATGGATAAAGAAGGTGTGGTATATATATATATATATATATATATATATATATATATATATGTATGTATGTATACACACACAATGCAATACTACCCAGCCATTAAAAAGAATGAAAGAATGCCATTTGCAGCAACATGGATGGACCTAGAGTTTGTCATACTGAGTGAAGTAAGTAAGACAGGAGAATGAGAAATACCGTGTGATATCCCTTATATGTGGAATCTAAAAAGAAGTGATACAAATGAACCTATTTACAAAACAGAAACAGACTCACAGACTTAGAGAATGAACTTGCGGTTACCGGGGGGAAGGGATAGTCAGGGAGTTTGGGATCGACATGTACACACCGCTATATTTAAAATGGATAACCAACAAGGACCTACTCTGTAGCACAGGGAACTCTGCTCAATGTTATGTGGCAGCCTGGATGGGAGGAGAGTTTGGGGGAGAATGGATACACGTATATGTGTGGCTGAGTCCCTTTGCTGTGCACCTGAAACTATCGCAACATTGTTAATCGTACTCCAATATAAAATTAAAAGTTAAAAAATTTTTTATGTGAACATGGTTAAAAATCAAATCAAATGAAAATACAATAAATCAAAATCAAAATCAAAGCAATATTCCTTTTCCTGATTCTACTCTGCCTTAAATCCTGCTCCCCAGAAGTCTGTACTTTATTTAGGCTGTTTCTTCTACTCCATGGGTTAAAACAGTACATTTATCCAGGCACACCTTGCTTTATTGCACTTTGCTTTATTGTGCCTCATGGATACGCAGTTTTTACAAATAGAATGTTTGTGGCAACCCTGCGTCAAGCAAATCTATTGGTGTCATTTTTCCAACAGCTTTTGCTCACATCGTGTCTCTGTGTCACACTTTGGTAATTCTTGCAATATTTCAAACTTTTTCATTATTATTATATTTGCTGTGATTTGTAATTTGTGATCAGTGATCTTTGTTGTTACTGTTGTAATTGTTCTGGGGCACCATGAACCGTGCCCATACAAGATGGCAAACTTAATCAATAAATGTTGTGTGTGTTCTGACTGCTTCACCAGCCAAACAACCCCTGTCTCTTTCCCTCTCTTCGGGCCTCCCTATTCTCTGAGACACAACAATATTGAAATTAGGCCAATTAATAACGGTACAGTGGCCTCTAAGTGTTCAAGTGAAAGGAAGAGACAATGGATGAGGCACACTTCACTGTGGTCTTATTTTAAGCAATTGTCACGGCCACCCCAGCCTTGAGCAGCCACCACCCTGATCAGTCAGCAGCCTTCATATCGAGGCGAGACCCTCCACCAGCAAAAAGATTAAGATGCACTGAAGGCTCAGATGATGGTTAGCGCTTTTTAGGAACAAAGTACTTTTAAATTAAGGTGTATACATTGTTTTTTCACACAGTGCTATTGCCCACTTAATACTTAATAGCTAATTATTGCACACTTAATACTGCTGTTTCTTAATTTACCCATTTTAGATATTAATTCTACCCCCCAGTAGTTGTACAGCATTGGGTAAGTCATCTAACTTTGCAGTGCCTCATTTTCAAGTTTTGTAAAAGGAAGAAAATAATATTATTTCATGTCACAACATTTCTGTAAGGACTGAATGTTACTAAATGTAAAGCACTTGTTATGTAATAAGAATCATGTAACTTTTAACTATAATGATGATAACAATGATAATTAGTATTATAAACATCAGTAATAGATGGGAACAGCCTTCTTATACCACCTTCCCCCTTCCCACCATCTCATCTTCCCTCATTCTTCCTATGTAACTATATCATAATTTTTCAGTAAATCAACAGACACTATTATTATGACTATGTCAGTTTATTCTCAACGGAAGTAGATAATAAAACTGTGTGTGTTAGGGTCCGTTTGCAGATAACACAAACTATTGAAATTACTTTAAGCACAACCTGATAAAGAGGATTGGGGGCTGACAGCATGATCCCAGAGGCAACAGCTGGACTTAGCAGCTTCCTGTCTGCGGATGAACCTGCATGAGCCTTGTGAGAGGAATCTGCTGAGCAGGAGGTGAAGGCTGGAGAGGGCAGTGCCCTGCAGGAGCCTGGTGAGGGGGCCTCAGGGGGACCTGGCAGAGGAGACCGTTCCTCCTCTAGTGTCCTTCCCGCGCTCCCTAGTGACGAGGCTTAACATCATGGCATCTGGCAAAGGGGGATATTTACAGAGCCCACCTCCTTGATCACAGAGCGGGAAGGAAGGACAGATTTGGAGCTGAGGGGTAATGACTTAATAACTGCTACATCTATTAAACCCAGAAGCCTTCTAACATACTATTATGGTTCAATTCCAAATGCTAAGTCAAAGGCTTAGGTGCCTGTGTTGGGAGATGGGGAGCATGTTAGTTGTTTTCAAATAAAGACCTGTCGCATGAAGTAGAATGTCATTATTATGTGTTGCTCAGAGGGAACAAAACTAGTGAAAGGTACAGGGAGGCTTATTTTGGCAGATTCCCTGAGGATCTCAGACACTTATCTCCAAATGTTACAGTTATCCTGACACCAAGAATGAGGAAACATAGGTGATTCTCTGTGAAGTTATGAGGGTTCAACCAGGGTAGGAGGTGGAGCCAGACTATCTCCAAGGTCTGTTCCAATCTGGAGAAGCCATGAACTTTTCAGGAGTACCTCTGTTACTGAAGTGAGGTGTGCCTGTATGTCTATCCATAAATACCCCCACTTATTTATCTATCTGTGCATTATCCATCCATCTGTCCATCTATCCCTCCTCTTTTGAGTTGTTTAAAACTCAGTGAAGTTATTTCACTCAGTCAAAACTCATTTGGGCCAACATTTATTGGTTTGCTTCTTAGGGCTATTACATTAATGTTGGAATTAATCGACATTACATATAAATGCATTAGTTTCATTTGGTTTAACTAGTAGAATAATTTTTAATTGCTGTCTTTCTATTCCAGGTGTCCTTTTTCTAAAAGTATCCTGTAATATGCCAAAAAGACAGGATTAATATCAGCAGAATATCACTGTTACCAGAATAAAACCACCAATACCCAAAGCACTAGAATGAGAAAACACAACGTATTATACAATAAGCCGAGTGACTCCAAGGTAATTCCACGCTGAAGTTTCAGAAATGTAGCCTACAGTTGTCTAAGCAGAGGAGCTGCAGCCAAGATCGAGGTCGTTGTTTGTCCCCCAGGCCTTATTTCCTTAGTTCAAGCCTGGTCTGAGAGAGTTAATAGCATGATTTTACTGTTTGAAATTGGATGTGTTTTCTTTTCCGACATGTGGGACTTTTAAAGAGTTGGAGAGCCATGTCAGATGATATCATGAAAAGCTTTACCTTGGTAGGGCCTCTTCGTTGTTGAGTGGTGAAATAAGTAGTAATAATGATAATAGTAATAGCAGTGAGGGACAGAATTAGTATTCAAACCCAGACATTTTGATTCCAGAGTCCCTGCTACTACCGTGCTATGGCATCCCCTAATACGATGGAAAATGTGTACGTGTGGGTGATGTGGGAAGTTTGGAGTCGGTCAGCTCTGTTGTTTACAAGCTGTGTAACACCGAGCTGCAATCTTGGTTTGATTCATGAAGAAAGTAGGGCCCAGAGAATAAAGTGAATTGCCCAGCATCACACAGCCAGAGTTGCACATCTAGGATTAGAAATTAGATCTCTTAATTCACAACCTAGAACTTGGGTTTTGTTTTTGACCTAGTTTTTCATTTTGTTGCATAGAAAATCATTCAGATAATTGCCCAGGAAAATCAAATCCCCCTGCTGCAAACCTGTTCTCAGAGTTTAGCCCCTTCTGGCTGTCAGATACCGGCAGTGTTTCTTTGTTGGTGCCTGTCCAGCCTCTCTGTCCGTGTCTTAGTCAGTGCAGCCACCATGTCTGTGGAGGAGATAGGAACATGTGGAGGGTGTCCTCCACCTTGGTGCTTATGGATGGGCCTTTTTCTAATTGCTCACCCAAAGTAGTGGTTCCTGACTATGCTTCATGCAGCAGCTGTTGGGGGCTCCATGGCTGGGGGCAGAGTCACAGTGAGTGCATGCCACCCCATCCCGACAGTGAGGGTTGGTTAATCATATACAATCCACCAACAGTGGGCTGCCTTGTAACTGTTACAGGGCCCTTTCAATTTCTTGCAATTTCCTTTGTCTCAGCAGTTTTGGTTGCATCCTCAAAACTGTCAGGCTTCCTTGTTTCTGTAAGGACCTGACAATTCCGGCCTCACAATGCAGCTTAAATTGGACCAGCTGCTGCCTCAATGGAGCAGTCTGCCCATCTCTAAGGCATTAAGCCCAAAATTATTTCGAAAATTGAAGGCTTTGACTTGCTCTGGATTAATGTGATTAAGCAGGGCTTGCTTTAATTTGTAGCCATCTCTTCCTTTATTAATAACATCTCATCAATTGGAGCAGCACGTATGTATGCGAGACAACAGAAAGTTAGGTTGATTGCAATTTGTAAGAAAAGTCTTTCATGTTTCAGTAGCAACTGATACGAGGCTTTGGTTGTGGGCAGATTTAGATCTGCTTGTTATTCTTAATTTTTTTATGGAAACCTAATAAGCAAATGAGCCCTCCCTCCTTCTCTCCCTTTGTCCCGATGCCCCTGAGGTCTACATTTGATTTACAGCTCCCTTTAAGTAATAAAGAAAGGATCTTTTTTTCATCTGAATTGTATCAGCTGGTGAAATCTGGAAGAAATATCCTTCAGGGTTAAGAAAGGTAGAATTAAAAGGGATTTGATTTTTTTCTCTGTAATTGAAAATGTATAACCAGTATGATGATTAAAAATAATCTGTTAGCTTTGCTAAATAACAAAGTATATACCTCATTACTTGAGACCTAGATTTTTATAATAACAGTGGTGAGTGATAGTAGAAGAAATTAAGGGCAGTGTTTTAAAAATGTCTTTAATAATTGTTTTAAGCTCAATGAAATTATTTTTGTAAAATGTATCCTGGCCAACTTAAGATGGTCTGAATTCTAGGTCGCATTTCTTGGCCCTATAGTATAATTTAGCTATTTGAAAGTGTAGTTCAAGTATTTTTCTGAGGTTAAGTTTGATCTTCCTTCTATGTTATCAGAGCCAGGGAACCCAGGTGTCTGGGAGTCAGCAAACCTGGAGTTACTTCATTTTTTTCTCGCCAGAAAGCTGTGTTATGTTGGGAAAGTGACTCAACCTCCCTGTGCCTAAGTTTCCTCATATATGAAATTAGGAAATTGAGGAGGAGGCTTTCTAAAATCCTATCTGGTCCTATTACTCTGTAGATCCAATTTCCAAGGTTTCTTCCCCTATTTAAAAAATAGGATTTACTGAGTCTGATTCCAGTGTAGTCTTCTTGCTTTTCCTCCTTTACAAAGTGTAAAGTATAAATGACCAACTTTACTGATATTTGTGTCAAATATGGTAATTTCTGGAAGTCAAAGAGCCTCAGATAACTCAGTATCATTGCATGTACTTTTTAAAAAATAAATTTATTTTGTTTTGTTTATTTTGGGCTGTCTTGGGTCTTCGTTGCTTGTGCACGGGCTTTCTCTAGTTGCGGCGAGTGGGGGCTACTCTTCGTTGCAGTGCATGGGCTTCTCATTGTGGTGGCTTCTCTTGTTATGGTGCTAGCACGGGCTCTAGGTGAGTAGGCTTCAGTAGTTGTGGCTCGTGGGCTCTAGAGCGCAGGCTCAGTAGCTGTGGCACACGGGCTTAGTTGCTCCGTGGCATGTGGGATCTTCCCAGACCAGGGCTCGAAACTGTGTCCCCTGCATTGGCAGGTGGATTCTTAACCATTGTGCCACCGGGGAAGCCCCTGAATGTACTTTTAATTGTATCTAAACCCCCAGATGTGTTCCTTCCCTGTGGTTTTCATTTCTTACACACATACGTCCAGGTTCTTGTGCCATAGTCTGGTTTCATTTGAAGGTATATGTCTAAAACAATCTTTATTTTAAAAAACTTTAAAAATGTAAGAGGATTTAATACCTAGGGTCATCTTTCTTATAGATAAATGGTTATCTTATTTATACTTCTTTGGCTACTTACTGAGATAAATTTTGTTTGCATCAAGAACTCTTTAGATGGGCAATAAAAACTGTATCATGTGTAATACATACTGCGCTAGGGCCAAGTTCTAAATGCTTTTGCCATTTTTCCCTCTTATTTTGCCCAGTATTTTGCTATCCCTTGTAGCTTAGATGTTCACTGTCTCCTTTAATACTTAGCTATCAATTGGGTCACTCATTTGCTTATTCTTTAGATCTTACTTCCAGAACTGCTTTGTGGTAGTGCCCTGGACTGAAGGAGGCTGGGCCTGTGAGCCAGGTACAGCAATGGGTAGCCTTGGTCTAAGGAGATGTGCTCAGAGCCCCAAAGGAATTCCACAGCACCCCTGCTTTTTGGCCTGGTTATGCTGCTATCTATGGGATTAGTCTACCGGCTATAACAAATAAACCCACAAAATATACAGTGGCTCAAACGCAGATTTACTTCTTGTTCATGTAACAACTGACAGTGGGCCTTCCTGGTCAGTGGGCAGCTTTCCTCATGTGGTGATTCAGGGAGCCAGACAGCTTCCTGTCATTTGTGGCTCTGTTGTCCCCTCTGACCCTGTTGCCATCCACACCTATCAGATGGGCAGAGAGAGCGTGGAGAGGGCACCCCTGTAGCTGAGAGGCCATGGCTTAGAAATGGCACACGTCACTTCTGCTCACGTTCTTCGCAGAACTCGATCACGTGGCCATACTGACTGCCAGGAAGTGCAGTGAAGGTAGTGGGCTTGTGAAGTCTAGGAAGTACGTTTCTGGTGAAGAGCCTGCAGGATCTGCTGCAGTCCTGAGTTACTTTCAGCTCTACCTTCCTGCAGTTTTATGGGAACTCCTGGAAGAAAGTGCTGAAATGGCTATCACTTGTGAGTGCAGCTCTTTGTGGAGACTTAGACGTCTCAGGTGGTCTTTTTAAGTTGATTTCAAAGGACCTAAGCATCTCCAAACCCTCTTCTGACTAGTTTGACTTCTGGCTTGGTCTTTGAACTTTATTTGAGCTCTAAGTCTTACTAGTGCCATTTGGGTAACAAACAGGGCAATTACGGTGGCCTTGTTGAGCATGTTGAGTAACCAGAACAGATTTTTGCCTTAAAGTAGAATTAAACTTTTTTTTCCTTTGGTGGTTGAGGTTTTTTGTTTTTTAAACATAGGGCATTTGGGCCATTGATTATATGGGGATCCTGCTGTTGTTTTTCTTCTTATTTCCTACCATAATTTTTTCTAGGCTCTGCTACTAAATGGCTACATGATCTTGGGTATCTTTTTGAGCCACTGTGTCTTCATTAGTAAAAGTGGGGATACTAATTCTCACCTTGATGGATGGGGTGATGATTAAAGAGTGCATTACATGTCTTCCATGTAAACCACTCAATGTAACCCTGTTAAAAGAATTAATTAATATAAAACAGCTGTCTTTCCAGACATGTGATGGGTAAAAATAGGAAAGAGTATAAGCATTCATTTAGAAATACACATCTTTAGAGGGTGAAGAAATCAGTCACATCAAAGCTACTTCCCACTGTGAACTCAGTTTAAGCATCTCCTCTTTTGGGCAACCTCCTCTGACTTCACAAGTTTGGGCTCAGTGCCTCCCCCCTGTGCTCTTACCCCAGCCTGTACATGCCCTCCTATTGAGCACTTGTCCACTCTATTGTTACTGAGGTTTACCTCTCTGACTCTCCCACTACATCAAATGCTTTCTATTTTCTGCTGTATCTCTGGGTCTAGAAAGGTTGAAATACACAAAATTGCCACTTTTTTAGTTAAAAAAAAAAGGTTGGATATTAGCAATTTCATATGGTTGAACCTAATACATGGGAGGCATGAGATATTTTGTTGGCTATTGAGTGATGTGTGACACCTAAACATGGGATCCGTACCACTTTTGAGTCTCGTGCTATATTTAGCATCTATTGTGCTATCGTTGACATATAGGCTAATATATGGTATAGTCCTTACTGTGTTTCTTTAGCTTTTTTAAGTACTGTCTGTGACTTAGCTTCTCAGGTGAACAAGTTCCTTTCTTTAAGGACAAGCTAGCATTTGGTTTATGGTGTATCTCCCAAAATGCCAAATAGTTGTGGACAAATGGTTGGCACTTAATATTTTTGGATTTGTCTTGAAATTGCTTGATTTAAATTAGAGTTAAAGAATATAAGGCTCCTAATTGAGAAATGTTAAGTGGTTTAACCATAATCCCAGAGTCTTTGACAGAACTAGCATTTGCACTCAGTGGCTAGTCTATTTCCATGATGGCACAGTTTGCCTTAGACTTGTTAAGAATGTCAGGATGATTTGACAGTATGTTTTCTTGCTCTAGGCTTTTTGTGTGTGTGTCATCAGGTTTCATGGGAAGAAACACCAAATTTGGAATCAGACCTGGTTTCAGATCCAGTTATGCCATTTATAGATGTGTGACCTTGGCACAGAAGATTAACTTTTTGCTATTTCGTTTGCTTCATTTGTAAAATGCCTGTTTCACACCATTGTTGTGAGGATTTAATGAGATCCAATATGTGGATTATTTAGGATACTTTTGGTGGCAAAAAAACAGAAATCTCAACTAAAATTGGCTTAAAAATAGGAACATGTACTCTTTCTCATAGCTAGAAGTCAAGAAGTTCCAGGGTAATTGATTCAGTGGCTCAAAAAAAAATCATCAAGAATTCAGGTTCTTCCTGTCTTTCTACTCTGCCATTCTGAGCTTTGGCAGCATCCCTCATTGGTCCTGGATGGCTGCCACAATTTCATGCATCAAGTCCTCAATTTCAGGATCCACTGTCAAGAAAAGGGGGTTACTGCTCCATTTTTGTGTCCTTTTTGTAAGAAGGAGAAGAGTTTCCTAGAAGTGCTTCAGAAGACATCCCCTTAAATCTCTTTAGCTAGAATTGTTTCACGTGCCTGTGCCTAGACCAGTCACTGAAAAGAGGAATGCAATGGCCATAAGGAGTTAGAACAGTCAAAACTTACACCTGGTAAGTCAGAGGGGCCCAGCCTGCCCACAATTGCCTGACTGCCTGGGGCCTGAACCGACTTGGTATTCGATAAGCAAGATGTAGATAGTTGTTGGATAGACAAACAGTGTGTGCAGTACCATGGGCCAGTGCTTGGCTAACCATAAAATATGATGTAAGTTCAAGTTTAGGATTATAATATTTAACTGGGTGGTTACTGGTGTGTATTTAAAACCCAGATGTGTTCCTTCCCTGTGGTTTTCATTTCATACACACATAAGTCAAGGTTCTTGTTCCTTAATCCTGTTTCATTTGAAGGTATATGTCTAAAAATAACCTTTATAAAAAATAGAACTTTAAGAATGTAACAGGATTTTAATACTTAGGGACATCAATTTGGACAGAACTTGTGCTTTCTGGGATTTTGCAATAAGAATAAGCAAGCAGCTGTGTAGGTGTTTAGACATTCCATTCAATTACATACAAAAGTAAACACAAAATAAAAATAAGGTAAAACCTTTGTTATCATAAAGGCTGGGCTGATAAGAGAAGTGTTGCCATAAGATGATCAAATTTCCCTTACTCATTGTTGTAAACTTGATATAAGATATCGTTGGCTAATGGGAGAATGGCAGATTTTAAAAACACGTTTCTAAGTATTTCTATGTACATTTTTACTTTCTGAAAAAAGAAAACCATAAAAAAATCATGACTTTGTTTTACTGCAAAACCTGTAAAACCAAACCTATAAATCAGACCTATAACTCATAGAAGTTAACCCTCTTTGTCAGTCTTTCCCATCACTGAAGAATAAATTATGTGCCTTGTTAAAACACACGCATGTTATACAAAAATTCTTTCAACACTTGTTGAGTGCCATTCTATGGTACTTGTCAGCGTGGGTGCTCTGAGGGGTACAAAGGTCCTTATGACATAACTGTATTGTAATTCAAGAAGCTCATCATCTAGTAGAGCAGAGAAGATAATTCTAATTTAAGGTAGAAGGTGCTCAGGGGGCCCCAGAACAGATCCAGGTGGACAGCTCTGAGAGCTTGGAGGAGCAAGAGGTACTTTCTGGCTGGGACTCAGAAAGGTGTCATGCAGGAGCTGACAGTGGGCAGATTAAGAGGCCGGGAAAGAAGGTGAGTCCAGATTGAAGTCCCCGAGTGTGTGTGAGGAAAGTTGAGTAGAAGTGGAGGGAAAGGATGGCAGGAAAGGAAGATTGAGGAAAGATCGTATGGCTCACATGCAGCATAAACACAGTAGTCTGGCATTGACTAATTCCCCACAGATACTAAAATGTGTTTTAAAATCATCAAAGGATAATAAAAATCCATCAGGTGTCTTCAGTTTTCCCAAGTTTTTCCATGAACCCCAGCATAGTCAGGCTCCCAAAGCCTGTGTATTTAGAACTCAGTTTAAGGAGCATTCATTGATGATCTGCTGCATAGAAGGCACAGAACTTAGATGCGTGGGGTTCAAAGGCAAAATGTGATTCAGCTCCTGCGCTTATGAAGATTGGGTCCCAGGGTTTTCCCATCAGCTAATCCCAGGCTCCACCACTCCTGACCTCTAGGGTTCGTCTGAAACTTCTCCCTTCAAGAAACAGACTAATTCTTCTACCTTGTTACATGGGGAATAGGAAACAGCTACGCTCTCTGGGGATAAGTCATCCAGCCAAACAGTTTAGGGGGACTAGAGCTGCAGAGAACAAGAAGATGTGGAAAGCCACCCTGGCGTGTGGCCTTTGTCAGCCTGTAGCTGGCTTCTTCTCAGTCACTTCATCACTTCTACTTATAGAGTCCTCCATATTGTTACCAAGTCCAGGCTTGTACTGCTTGCTGCACGACAGGCCAGTAAATCAAGAGACGAGGTGTTGGAGCAAGGAATACGACTTTATTTGGAAAGCCAGCAGACCGAGAAGAAGGTGGACTAGTGTCCCAAAGAACCATCTTAGCCAAGTTAGAATTCAGGCTTCTTTTACTAAAAGGGGAGTGGGTGTGGTTGGTTGTTGCAGACGTCTTGGTGTCAGAATCTTTTGTTTTTGCATCTCTCAATGTAGGTCAGGTCACGATGTTCCTGTAAACCTTCAACAAGATAAATATTATTCTCTGTTCGGCAACTTTTAATCACTATATGAATGGAAAATTGTTATACCTTTAAAGATCAGAGCCTTGAGAATGGGCTATCCTGTATATTTCAGGTTATAGGCAACATTCTTAACTTGTAGCAAAAGCAATAGAATACAAAAGTTAAAGTAAAAGAAACAGTTCTAACTTGGAGTCAGATTTGTTCTTCCCTATTACAATGTCATCTAGGGAAGTAAGCAACAGGAAAGTCAAGTGGAACTGGGTGTTAAATTCTACTCACCAGGGGAGTTCCCTGGTTGCCTAGTGGTTAGGATTTGGGGCTTTCACTGCTGTCACCCGGGTTCAGTCCCTGGTCAGGGAACTGAGATCCCACAAGCCACACAGCGCGGCCAAAAAAAAAAAATTCTACTCACCAATGTCAGCAGAGCCCCAGAACCTAGAACAATGCAGGCAGTGCCAAGCCCCGCATTCTGTGGGGAGATTTTAGACCATCTATATAGGGCGTTCTAGGAAGTTGTAAAATGCTTTATACCAGCGTTAGACAGAGGGGGTTAGAGTTGAGAGAGAGGATTTCTTGGGAGGAGTTGCTGGAGAATGAGGCATCCTCCCCTACCCAATACCTAAGGAAAGCCCATAAAGTGGATACTTTACTGTTACCTCAAGCCAAGCAAAGGAGGCCTCCAGGAGAGTACCTGGAGAATTTCACATCTGCTCCCGGAATCTGGGAAATGTAAGGATTGGTGTGTAATTCCTGCCCGTGGAAGATAAAGGCTAATAAGGCTGCGGCAGGAGCTGCCTGGCCGAAACCCACAAAACTACCAGTGAGGAAAAGAAGCCTTAATTATCCATCTACCACATATAGAGATAACCCCAATAGCAGATGTATTAATTTCCTAGGGCCGCCATAACAAAATGCATCCACTGGCTGGCTTAAACAACAAAAGGCAAAAGGGAATCTTGTTTCACTTCCTAGCAGAGACCCTCCAAGAGTCATTGAACAACCTCCAAGCCACCTTTTGGGTTTTATTATTTGCAAGGCTTCTGAAGAGTAGCTTTTAATAGAATAGGGAAAAGAGGTTTGAATCATGGCCTCTGTAATGAAAATGATTATTTTCATTTCTAGATTGACACAGTATAACTTAAAAAAATTTTAGTAGACTAATAATTAACTCATGTACTTGTATGCATAATTAAAGTTAAATGCCTAGGAGAGGTGTTTGGAATAACTTGCTCTTAAATGAAAAATAAAAGTTAATATCCATAGTTTCTTTTAATAAAAACAGATATAAGGCTGATGTTCTAGGGATATTATAGGTGTTCCTTTTAAAATAAAATTAAATATATGACCCCTGAAAGGGATTATATAAAGTGAATTTAAATTACAAAGCCTAATAATAAAAGGAACCCATCACTCAAGTTAAGAACTAGAACTTTACCAATAATGTGGTTGACTTTAGCATGCCCCTGCCCTTGCCCCCCAGTGCATCCCCAGGCCTTCTTTTTAGCATTGTCTGCTATCTGAACAATAGTGTTTATTGTTCCTTTGCTTTTCTTGGTAGTTTTGCCACAAGCTTGTGTATCCAAAAGCAATATATTATTTAGTTTTGCCTGTTTGGACCATTTTATAAGTGGTATCGTACTGTATGGATTCTTGCATGAATTATTTTTCTCAGTCAACAGTTTGTTCCTGAGATTCGTCTATATTGAGCCACACAGCTATAGTTCATCACTGTTATTCTGCTGATGGTATGTCATTGTATGGCCATGCTGTAATTTATTTTTTCATTTTCCTATAGATGGGCATTAGGTTGTTTATATTATTTTCCTATTGTAAACAGTGCTGCTTTGTACATCCTTGCATGTCTCCAGGTACCTGTGTGTAAGAGTATCTCTAGGTTCCTTCTGGAATTTTGAATTGTAGAGAATCATAGTTTTTGATTTCCAAAGTAGGATGGGCCTATTTCAAGGTATAAAATTTTTGCCGATTCTGTGAGTATGAAATGGCATCTTGTGATTTTAATTTGCATTTTGATTACTAATGTGATAGAAGTAATTTTCATATGTTTGTTGACTAATTGTATTTCTCTTCTGTGAAATGCCTATTTAGATCTTTTGCTAATTATCCTATTGAGATTTTTGGCTTTTTCCTTCTTGATTTTAAGGAATTCTTTATATATTTTGGATGCTAATCCTTTGACAGTTACATGTATAACAAATGTTTTTCTTGCCTTTGATGGCTTTTCTTTTTAAAATTCTTTATTGTGTCTTTTGATGAGAAGTTCTTAATTTTAATGTGGTGGAATTTATTTATCTTTTTCTTCATGGTTTGTGCATTTTGTATCTTGCGTAGATTAACCCAGGATTAACCTAGGATCCCCTCTGTTGGCTTCTAAAAGATAATAAAGGAGTTTTGCCTTTTACATTAAAAGTTTTAATGTAAATAGAATTGTTTTTTGTTTATTTTGCAAGGATCTGAATTTAGTTTTGTTTTTATGAATAATCAAGTGTTCGAGGGATCTATAATATAGCCTCTGTCATGTAGTAAGTAGTAAGTTTTCATACTTGCATGGGTCTCTTTCTGGGCTCATTGTTTTATTCCTTAGCTCTATTTTTCTGTCACTTCACCAATTCACTGTCTTAATTATTAATTATGTAATTGGTAAGACAAGTCTTTTCAACTAGTTTTTGAGGAGAGTCTTGGCTATCCTTAGCCCTTTGTTGAACTTCCATGAGAAATTCCTGGTCATGATCTTGATTACATTTTGAGATAAACCTAAGTTAGCCATGAAGTTTTAGTTTTTTAATATATTGCTGGGTTCACTTTGCTGTTAATTTTGGTTTGGAGTTTGCATCTTGGTTCATGAATGAGATTGGCCTATAATTTTTAGTTTTTTTATACTGTCCTTGTCTACTTTTAGTATCAAGTTATACCAACCTCACAGAATGTGTCAGGCAGTGTTCACCCTTTTTCTATTATTTTAAGAGTTTGTGTAACGTTTGGATAATCTGTTTCTTGACTATTCTATAGAATTTACCTGTAAAGCCTTCCAGACCTCATGTTTCCCTTTTGGTAGGATTTTTTTTTTAACTAACAATCCAGATTTTTAAATGATTATTGAAGAGAATTCAGTCTTTTTCTTTGTGGGTCAGTTTTGGAAAGTTATATTTTCTAAGCAGTTTATTAGTATGGGGTTATTATAATGTTTTTCTCATCTTTTTAATGTTTGCTACATCAGTAGTTAGGGTCCCATTTTATTTATAATAGAATTTATTTGTGCTTTCTCTTTTCTCTTGATCAGTTTTTGGCTTTGTGATCCTTTCTATTAAATGTTTATTTCATGTTTCATTAGTTTATGCTTCCCTTTTACTTCCTTTCTTCAAATATCTTTGTATTATTCTGTAGTTCTCTTTTTGGCTTGTTACTTTGTTCATTGATATTTTTACTTTTTGCTCCTTCCTTATAATATAATTGAATTAAAATTATAAATATCCATCAAAGAACCACTTTTGCTGCCTCTCAATAGTTTTGATAGTAGTCTTTTCTTTATAATTTGGTTTTAAGTATTTAAAATGTTTTATTGTGATTCTTCTTTTTGAAGTATTTTCAAAATTACTTTTTGATACTGCTATCTATTAGGTCCAAAAAGCATTTGTAACCCTCATACATTGCTGGAGGGAACGGAAAATGGTG
Organism: Phocoena sinus; assembly: GCF_008692025.1. Lineage (NCBI taxonomy): Eukaryota > Metazoa > Chordata > Mammalia > Artiodactyla > Phocoenidae > Phocoena > Phocoena sinus. Next base: position 107,003,458 of record NC_045768.1, read on the forward strand.
CAGGGAAAACAGTCCCTTTGGAATATAGTCTGGCAGTTCATCAAAAGGTTAAACATAGAGTTACTATATAATCCAGCAGTCCTACTCCTAGATATATACTCAAGAGAAATGACAATGTATGTCCACACAAAAGCTTATGCATGAATGTTTATAGCAGCAGTATTTGGCTATCTATAATAGCAAAAAGTGGAAACAACTCAAATGCCCATCAGTTGGTGAATGCATAAATAAAATGTGGTATATACATATAATGGAATATTAATTGGCAATAAAAAAGAATGAAATACTGATACATGCAACAACATGGCTGACCTTGAAAACATTATCCCAAGTGAAAGAAGCTAGTCACAGAAGACTACATAGTGTATGACTCCATGTATTTGAAATGTCCAGAATATAGAAATCTACAGAGAGAGGAATAAACAGATTAGTGGATTCCTAGGATTGGAGGGGATGGAGGGTTGGGAGGATAAGAGTTAAAGGGTATGGAGTTTCTTTTTAGCATCATGAGAA